>NC_092052.1:78012989-78350353 GCF_003086295.3 Arachis hypogaea
AGAGAAGAAGAGAAAGAAGAAAACAATAAAAAGGGGACAAAATGCCCCAAAGTGAATCCAATAAGTGTCAATGCATAAGTGTTGAGAAATGAAAAGACAATTCATGAGTATGTAAATAAGTGAAAATTGGGTAGTTAGGTTAGCAGTTAATGTATAGGTCATTATATAGGTTAGGTGGGAAAGTTTAGGTTAATCAAAGATTCAAATTTCTAGTCCACTTAACCATATGTGATCCTACCTTGACCCTAGCCCATTACAACCTTTTGAGAAAGACCTCATGATATTTGTGTGCATGCATTGAATAATTGTTGATTGTTAATGAAGAACAATTTTGGAAAGCATGATTAGAGGAGAATTGAGTGAATCAACTGGAAACACTTGAGTGAATAGAGCGGATACACATCCGGTGAGGGTTCGATTGCTCAATTACATGTATTCACCACTATCATCGATATTCTTGAAGTTTGTAAATCTTTTTGATAAGTTCAATACAATTGTGGGTTGGATTTGATTCCTATTGCTTTAGCCTTGTACTAGCATATGCTCTCTGGGAAGTTGATTTATTTTGGCCAAGCATTTGATTTCATATTAGGTAGTGCATTTGGATAGTTTGCATATAGTTTAGTTGCATTGAATAAATGTCACACCCTTTATTTCATTCTTGGTTTAGCATGAGGACATGTTAAGGTTTAAGTGTGGGGAGGTTGATAAATCCCGTTTTAGGGTTTATCTTGTGTTGAATTTAGAGCATTTTGGTAACCTTTTCTCACATTTATTCAATGAAATAGCATGGTTTTGTGATTCTTCCTTGATTTGTGCTTAAAAGTGAAAACGTGATTTTTAGGTCTTTAATTTGATAATTTTAATCTTTCTTCGATTCTACTAATGCCTTGATGTGTTTATTAGTGATTTCAGATTGAAAAGGGCTAGGAATGGATCAAAGGAGAGAAGATAAAGCATACAAAGTGGAAAAATCATGAAAAGCCAAAGACTTGGAAAACGCCCATGGACGCGCGGGCGCACTAGACGCCTACGCGTGGATCGCGCAATACTCCAGGGACGCGTACGCATGCTGTGCGCGTACGCGTCGATGCCGCACGTAACTTCTTTAATGAAAACGTGCCTGGCGATTTCTGAGGAGCTTCTGGCCCAACATTGGAGTTGAATCTTGGTGGGAAAAGATTAAAAGAACCAAGGATTGAAGGGGAAGGCATCACTTCACATCTAGACATGACTTGACACTTTAGATCTAGTTTTAGTTTTCTAGAGAGAGAAGCTCTCTCTTCTATCTAGAATTAGGATTAGGTTTAGATTAGAATTTCTTAGATCTAGGTTTTAATATTTGCTTTCATCTACTTTTCCCTTTCAATTCCTTGTTTCTACATCTTGTTCATCTACTCTTTTGTTGTAGTTTTTCTCTACTTTGTTTCTACTACTTTGTTTCTATACCTTGTTGTGGATCAACTTTTGTTCCTTTATTTTCTTTTAATGCAATTTGAGGTAATTCATGTCAATTGTGATTTCCTTGATTGTTGTTGTTAATTTTTTGCATTTAATTGTTGTTAGAATTCATTCTTGTTGTCAATTTACTATGCTTCCCTTTGTGCCTTCCAAGTGTTTGTCAAAATGCTTGGAAGGATGCTAGAGTAGAGTTTTATGCTCTTAGCTTGGGATGGTAACTTAGGAACTCTTGAGTTACCACTGTCCAAGTAATTGATGATTGGGAGCCATTGACTCTAGTTCTCACTAATTGAATTAGTGGAGAGTTAGAACTTATGGACTTGGATTGATATAGCTCATTTGACTTTCCCCTACTACTAGTTAGAGAATGATTTAATGGGATTGATGTAACAACCCTGATTTTCGAGTACATGAGATCTTTTCTGAAAGTACGGATTTCTCCGGAAGATCAGTAAAGGGAACACCTCTTTATATCGTCAAGCATCTCAATCGTCATTATCATTATGTCATCCTTGAGTTAGAACCTCCTCTGAGGCAAGCTCGATAATGCAATCGCGAAGAACCTTGTTTTTGAACCGTATCGGTTGGCAGTTTTGATTCTGATTTTCGTAAATAGTCTCTGTTTGACGAACCAGACTCGATTCATGAGAGGAGAGAGATAATAGTATAATATTATCATTATATTAGTATTAGAAAATGCTTGAATGACATTATAAGGTTACCTGGTCTGTTTTTGTTAAAAACAGAAAATCTGTTTAACCGGGTTTACGTACTGGTGCAGCTTAGCACCAGCACTCTCTGATGAATTTAGCAATGCTAAGGCCTCATTATACATGTTATATTCTCATAATAAATACGTTACTAGTTTTATTTATGCTAGTAGCTCAGAAAATAATTTTTAGAGATGTTTTTACGAGTGTTCCGATACACCTAGTTTTAGTAGTTGTACACCAGAGATATTTTAATATTATTTTAATCCACCTCCAAGCCAACGAATCACAACTCACCCTACACCCCCAAGACCTCCAAGGCTGTCTCATTTAATTATTTTGGCCAAAAATAACAAGAGAGAAAAGAGAGAAACTTTTATGAACACTTAATCTTCAAAGCTTGATTTCTTCTGAACTAAAACTCAAATCAAAACTCCGATTTCACCAAAATGATCCTCTCTTCTTCCTCTACATAACCATGTAAATTATCAAGGATGAAAATAAGGTGAGATGGCTGTCTCCCTCCCATTTCAATTTGGTTTTCAAGGAAAACCTTGCAAAACATGTGTTTTCTTGATGTTCTTCCTTAGGAATCATGCTTAACTTGACTTGAGGGCCAAGAAACGTGAATTTCCAGCAAGTCTAAGGTGAGATATCTCTTCCTAACATACTGAGTGAGATTCGGTCAGTTGAGAGTTTTTGGATTTAAAGTTGTTCTTGATGTGATTTAGGAGGAAAAAGTGCTTAAGGACCACCTGAAAGTTTAACCGAATTAGGAGCAGCAAAACCAGGTAGGGATTGACGAATTTAATCTTGATTGATTGTGTTTGAGTTGTGTGATTATGATATGGTTTGGCTGTGCTTGAAATTGATTGTTTGTATGAGTAATTCTTGTTGAAATTTTGGTGAAAATTTGATGAAATTTGATGAAATTCAAGCTATGAATGTGTGTTCTTGTGGCTGCTGGAAAACGAAACCCTAGAGCTTAAATTGAGGTTCAATTTGTGTTAAAATCATGTAGAAAAAATGGGGTTTTAGTGGCTGGAAATTTATTTTGAATTATGGTAAAAATCGGTTGCTGAAAAGACTGAAAAACGGGTAAAAACAGAGAAAGAATTTGAAGAATATACGAAGAACACAAAGAACACTTTGAGTGTGGTGAAGAACATTGAAGAACACCTTTTAGATCTTAGAAAGGGCAAGGAAGTAAAATTTTTGGTGTTTGAGGGGTTATATGGTAATTTCTGGAAGTTAGGGTGGTAAAAGTAGAAATATTAAAAGTTACGGGTGGTAAAAAGTGAATTTTAAAGGTTAAAAATAAAAGGTAAGTTAATTTTCGAAAATTTAGTATTAAAATAATAAATAATAATAAAATATTAAATAATAATATTTAATTAAAAATAATATTTTAATAAAAATAATAAAATAATACGGAAAAGGTAGTTTTCTGTAAAAGCTTTAGAAAGACAACTTTAAGTGCAGAATCTCATAATTACCTTCATAAAAACACTTAGGGAGTGGTAATAACATGATAGTGAGGCAAAGATAAAGAAAAGATAAAAAGTTAAAGAAAAGATAAAAACCAAAGAAAAAGTCTGTAAAATTTTAATGACAGAAAAACAGACAGAGACTAGTGAACGAACTAGGGCAACTTAGTTAGTACTTGAGTTGTGACTAGGGTTAGGTGTTATATGAAAAGTTAAACTGTTTCAGTATAGACTTGATGAACCTATACCTGGGACAGGCTAACTATTCATACCAAAATTTACACATGTTAAACAGAGAAATCAGAGCAGAATAAAGTAACACAGAGCACAGAGTAACCAGAGTAAAGTAAAGAGATACAAAGAGAAAAGAATAATATGATGAAGAGAAATGGTTTGAGCTAGGATATTGTAAAAGTGAAAGATGTAAAGTTTGTACAGTATGATTGAATAGAGAAAGAAAGAGGTACTGCATAAAGAATGTGAAAATGATGATGAATAATGAGAATGATGATGAATGATGATAATGAGAATGATTATGTAATAATCTGCTGCGTGAAGGCAGTCAGATAGATAGTGGTACGACCACAGAATGTTTTTCAGTGTTACACAGCTATTGAGAGTTGTACTTGCAACTGATAACCTGGGATCACTTGCAGAGGATATTAATTCATACACGGCTAGAATGCCGCACCTGTAAGGCAAGGATTGCTTACTGAGAATATGATTTCATACATGGCTGGAATTCCGCCACCTGTAAGGCAGAGTTTGCTTACAGAAGATATGACGCATACGTCGGTTAGTGAGAACTGTACCTATGCTGACTGGAAAACCATACCCGTTTCAGCTACTTCGGGTTACGTCGGGAGCGGGTAGAAACCGACAGATGAGCTCATTACCTGCGCTAAGGCTAGACATGCATCATACTTGGTTGCGCATTTCCTTTGTTATGATTGTGGTATGAATGTATGCTTTCCTTGTTTGTATTCCATTTTCTGCGCTTGTGTTATTTTTTTGTATTCTTCTGTTTGTGTTCTGCTATCTGTTTTCTCTATCTTCTCTACTTATCTGTGTTTTCTAATTACTGCTTCTTTGTATTCTGCTAATAGTCTGCTAAACAACATAGAATTAATGAACGTAACTAATAACCCCGACCCTACTAAGAACTCCCCAGTTCTTACCCCTTCTCTCTCCCTTCCCCCTTCAGATGGAAGTAAGAGTACCTTACCATAGTTCGCTGATAACCGTTCGCAAGAAGAGGATTCTGCTCTAGATAGTCTTCTGAGTCTAGGGTAAATATCGTTCTCTGATTATATGTATATACTGTGAGACCAGCCAACGTCTGCACCCCGTTCGTATGCGCACTTTAACCTAAATCCTGTGTACGAGATTCCTATTGTGTGGCTACTTCATGAGGTACCAGAGAGACGTCTTGTGGAAAAGTCTGATCGTGCAGAAGAGTAGCAGATGATGTTCTATCTTTTGATGACGTTCCACCTGACTTGAGTTTTGAAGACCTAGAACGTACTTTCCCTCGCTTTAGTAGTTTAGAGAGACTAGGTGAGTATAGAGTCTAGGCTAGCCTAGGTGCCAGCTTAGGGACCTCTTGAACAGGTCAAGACCTGGGATGTTGTATGTATATACATGTATATAGATATTATTTACCTATATCTAGGAGCGTTCTAACTAACAGTCTATATTCTAATAAAGGCTAAATCACCGAATGTTGTCAACTACTTGTGATGTATTTATGTGTGGTTGTTTATAACTGTTTTATCTGTTATTATTTGTGAATTGATTATAAATAATTCTGTCTATTAATCCAAACATTTTCAAAAAAAAAAAATAATACACCTCGCAAATTAACTACGCTTTTAACAACAAATCAGGCTCATATGATAAATAATAGATAATTAGGAAGACAAATTGGTAGCGCTCAGTTTCTGGTATGATCTAGATATATTGAAAATTGGGTCGTTACAATTTGGTATCAGAGCAGTTCATTCCCAGTAGAGCCTGGGGAGTGGACTGACTATGCTTCATTGTATACTCTGTTGTGTGTCTCATGCGTATAGGATATCCCAGTGATATATGTTGCATGATTGTTTCTGTGTTTTCATTTTGGGAATGTTCACACTTGACTTGAAGTGTTAAGACTGATCACCTTAACAATGATTGTTTGGTGTGAACAGGACTACTAATCAACTCCCAGTCAAGGCGTTTATTTAAATTATTCAAATTCACTAATTTAATTTCCTGTTTACTCAACTCAAACCTTTTTGAAAATATCTGATTAATAAAATAGCACACTTTTCTGTAAACTCGTTGGGAGACGACCTGGGACTCATACTCCAAGTATTTTAATTTCAATTTTCTGTGACACCTTTTTAAATTGATAGGCAGATTTCTGGCGAGTTAAGAACTATACCTGCAATGTATATAAATTAACAATTTTTAATTCGCCAATTTCTGCCAGCATCAATTTTTGGCGCCATTGCCGGGGAGTTGCAATAGAGTGCTAAAGTTATTAATTAGAATTTATTTATTTGCATTTTATTTTATTTTGCTACTATGAGCTGCATGTTTCTTTCGTCAAATGATGCGTTCACTTCCTAATCCAAGCTTGCTAATATTCGATCCTGAAATTGAAAGGACTATTTCACGAATAAGGCGAGCTCGGCATCGGTTAGTCCGCTCTAAGGGCGGATCTGAAATGTCACTTGAAGAAGAAACCAGCCCCCGTTCTACTGATTCGGTTGATTTACGTACAGGTAACATGGCGGCAGCCAGAAGAGTTACTATCCAGGAAGAAGGAGCCCCTGATTTTACAATGCAACCATTTCAAGCGCATCACCCAGCGGTGGCTACAGATTTTGAAATAAAGACCGCACTGCTGAATTTGATGCCCAAGTTTCATGGCTTACCTGCTAAAGAGCCTATCAAGCACCTGAGAGATTTCCAAACAGCCTGTTCTACTGTCAGGCGTGATGGTGCTGATGAAACTTCAATTTTGCTGAAAGCTTTCCCATTTTCTCTTGAGGGAAAAATAAGAGAGTGGTACTACACTCAACCCCTAGTGAATGTATCCAACTGGGATACACTCAGAAAAGAATTTTTGGAAAAATTCTTTCCATCTGAAGTTACTGATAAACTGAGGAAAGACATTTCCACAATTGTTCAAGATGACAACGAGACTCTCTTTGAATACTGGGAGCGCTTCAATAATCTTCTGGAAGCATGCCCCCACCACAGGATTGACAAGATAGTGTTACTCAGCTATATCACACAGGGCATGAGGCCCCAAGATAAGACCACATTGGAAAGTGCTAGCAATGGGTCTATGAAGAAGTACAAGACCACTGATGAGGCATGGCAATTGATCAGTGACTTCGCTGAATCTACTAGGAACCACAGCCAGAAACAAGGCCGTTCAAAAGCCGTTGCAGAAGTATCCTCTAGCAGAGAGACTGTTGCTCTAGCTCAGAGTATCTGTGAAATGACAAACTTGCTGAAGCAGATGCAATTGAATCAACAACAAGTTCAACAAGCTCAACCTTCTCCAGCACAGCAAGGTCAACAGTTAGTCCCACAGAGAGTTTACGGAATTTGTGCTGATTATAGCCATTATACTGATGAATGCCCGCAGCTCCAGCAGGAAGACAACATGGTTGCATCCACTCATAACTTCTATGACCACCCCAACCAAGGGTACAATCAATGTGGAAATCATAACCATGGATGGCAGGATAATTCTAACCAGAATTGGAGGGACAACAATAACAGAGGAGGCAGAGATAATTAGGGAAATCAGAGGTGGAACAATAACAACAATAGGCAGCAGAACCAACCTTACAGAGCACCTCACCTGAGGCAATCCCAAGGACCACAGAACACCCAACAACAGACCTCTCAATTTACTCATCCTTCTTCATCTCCTAATGAAGAGTTACTACAATCCTTTGAGCGAAGACAACAGACCATGGAAAATAACATTATGAATAACATTAATGCCAGTCTGAATGGTCTGACCTCTACTTTGCAAGCTCTTGTCTCACAGATTGGATCAATGCAAAATTCTAATAACTAACCTTCAGGTTCTACTGGAATTCCCTCTCAACCATTACCCAATCCAAAGGGAGGCATTAATGCCATCACCCTCAGGTCCGGAACCACACTGCAGGAGAGGAATCAGGAGGAGCCAAGCCAACCAGAACACGCCTCAGCTGAAGAGGTAGTAGAAATAGAAAATGTTGAAGAGGAAGAGGATATACAGAACATAGCTGAAAAAGAAGAAGCCCAACCACAGGAGGAAGCACCAAAAGGCGCAGACACTGTTGAAAACACCACTCCCATTCCATTTCCACAACTTGCAAGGAAGCCCAGGAAGCAGCTGGAACCCGATCCCAAAATGGTAGAAATATTAAAAAGGTTGAGGTAACTGTTCCCCTTTTTGATGTTATTCAACAGGTACCTAAATTAATGAATTAGAAACTATTCTTTTAGGTAGTTCCATGTCTGCTTTAATGGGAGGATTACCTGAAAAATGTAGTGACCCAGGTCCTTGTATAGTTAGTTGTACTATTGGTAGAGTAGTAATTTATGATTGCATGTGTGATTTAGGAGCATGTATTAGTATAATGCCTTTGTCTATATATGATATTTTGAGGCTCCCTCTCTTAAAAAGGTCGGCAGCTCATTTTGTGTTAGCAGATAAAAGCATTATTACAGTGGCTGGAGTTGCTGAAGATGTTTTGGTGAACATTAAAGGACTTACATTTCCCACTGATTTTTATATCTTAGAGATGCCCCATAATGACTCAGATAAGCCATCATCAATCCTACTTGGAAGACCATTCCTGAAGACATCAAAATTCAAATTGGATGCTTTTTCAGGAACATACTCTTTTGAAATAGATGGCCGAATAGTAATCTTCAATCTGAATGGAGTCATAAACAACCCTCCAGAAGATCATTCTATCTTCTAGTGTGATGTCATAGAGGAAACTGTAGCTGACGTTCACAAGGAAGAGTTAGAAGAGAGGCACGTTGGACAAGGTCCAAGTGTGGGGACCCTCTTGACTGACAATGAGAGCACCTCAGCATTTTCACAAGCTCCAGACAATCCAGAACCTACCCATGATCAGAAGTTGGAATTAAAATCTCTCCCTCCACATCTCAAATATGCTTATCTCGAAGATGAGCAGAAGTTTCTAGTTATCATTGCAAGGGAACTCACTTCTCAATAAGAAGAGCAGTTACTTGATGTACTGAGGAGGCACAAGAAAGCAATTGGGTGGAGTTTGGCAGACATAGTAGGCATCAACCCTCAAGTATGTGAGCACAGAATATTTTTAGAAGAGGGAGCAAGACCTGTCCGTCAACCCCAAAGAAGATTGAATCCCACTATCTTGGAAGTTGTAAAAAAGGAAGTAACCAGACTATTGGAAGCAGGTATCATCTATCCCATTTCAGATAGTGAATGGGTTAGCCCAGTACAAGTGGTGCCCAAGAAGTCTGGAGTCACTACAGTGAAGAATGAGCATGGAGAGCTCATAGCAACTAGAGTTCAGAATGCTTGGAGAGTCTGCATTGATTACAGGCGTCTCAACCAAGCCACCCGTAAGGATCACTACCCACTTCCATTCATTGATCAAATGCTGGATCGCCTGTCAGGTAAATCACATTATTGCTTTTTAGATGGTTACACAAGTTATTTCCAGATTCATATAGCTCCTGAGGATCAGGAAAAGACCACTTTTACATGTCCTTTTGGGACTTATGCTTACAAGAGAATGCCCTTTGGCTTGTGCAATGCACCAGCTACTTTCCAAAGGTGCATGATGAGTCTTTTCTTTGATCTTATTGAGGACTGTATGGAGGTTTTTATGGACGATTTTAGCGTTTATGGTGATTCTTTTAGCCTTTGCTTAGATGGATTATCTAGAGTATTAGATAGATGTGTTAATACAAACCTTGTATTAAATTTTGAAAAATTTCACTTTATGGTAAAACAAGGGATTATATTAGGATATGTGGTATCTAATAATGGCATTTCTGTAGACCAGCAAAGGTGAATGTTATTTCTAGTTTACCTTACCCTCCTCTGTGAGGGAGGTCCGTTCGTTCCTTGGCCATGCAGGTTTTTACAGGAGATTTATTAAGACTTTGGTAAGGTAGCACTTCCCTTGTCCAGATTACTGCAGAAAGATATTGAGTTTGAATTCAGTGAGGATTGCAAACAAGTGTTTGATAAGCTGAAGACCGCCCTGACTCAAGCCCCAATTGTAAGAGGACCAGACTGGAGCCAGCCGTTTGAAATCATGTGCGATGCTTTCAACCATGCAGTAAGAGCAGCGCTGGCTCAACGTGAAGGTAAAGATCCTTTTGTTATTGCTTATACGTCTAAGACTTTAAACGCTGCCCAGTCCAATTATACTACTACTGAGAAAGAGCTTCTTGCTATTGTTTTTGCTCTGGATAAATTCTGAGCTTATTTACTTGGTACTAGAGTAGTAGTGTATTCGGACCATGCAGCTTTAAAGTATCTATTAGCTAAAAAGGAGTCCAAACCAAGGCTTATACGTTGGATACTACTATTACAAGAATTTGATTCAGAAATAAAGGATAGGAGTGGTAACCAGAATTTAGTGGCAGACCACTTGAGTCACCTTGAGCACATTAAGGATGATTCTACTCCTATAGATGATAATTTTCCATTTGATAACCTGCAAGCAGTATCTGAGGTATTCCCTTGGTATGCACCTGTAGCTAATTATCTAGTTAGCCCACATTTCCTCCAAACTTTTCTAAGCATCAAAGAGACAAGCTGAAAAGCGAGTCTAAATATTATATATGGGATGACCCATATTTATGGAGATGTGGCGCTGATCAGGTAATTAGACGTTGTGTGTCTCAATCAGAATTCTAGCCCATTTTAGAGGCCTGTCACTTATCTGAGAGTGGAGGGCATTTTGGCCCACAACGAACAGCTAGAACGATCTTAGACTGTGGATTCTGGTGGCCTACTCTTTTTAGAGATGCTGCTGAGTTTTGTAAATCCTGTCTCCCATGCCAAAAATTTGGTAATATATCCAGGAGGGATGAGATGCCTCAACAAATTATGCTTTTCTGTGAAATTTTGATGTTTGGGGCATTGACTTCATGGGTCCATTTCCAAATTCTAATGGTTATTTTTATATATTGTTAGCTGTGGATTACATTTCCAAATGGGTGGAAGCAATTCCTACCCGTATGATGATGCTAACACGTTTGTTTCCTTTGTGAGAAACCATATTATTTGTCACTTTGGATCACCACGAGCAATCGTGAGCGATCAAGGCACCCATTTTTGTAACAGGAGACTAACAGGATTAATGAAGAGGCATGGGATAATTCATAAGGTTGCAACAGCATACCATCCTCAGACCAATGGGCAAGCCGAGGTGTCAAACAGAGAAATAAAGCGTATCTTGCAGAAGATAGTCAAACCTCATAGAAAAGACTGGAGCACCAGGCTACAAGATGCACTCTGGGCATACAGAACAGCATACAAAACACCCATTGGGATGAGTCATTTCTGCTTAGTTTATGGAAAAGCTTGTCATCTCCCTATTGAGGTAGAGCACAAAGCCTTTTGGGCAGTCAAGGAGTGCAACATGGGAATGGAGAACGCCAGAGCTGAAAGGAAGTTGCAACTGCAAGAACTGGAAAGCCTTCGCCTAGAAGCTTATGAGAACTCAAGACTATACAAGGAGAAGATGAAGGCTGCACATGATTAGCACATCAAGAGGAAAGAGTTCCAACCTGGGGATTTAGTCCTCCTTTATAAATCTTGACTGAGGCTCATGCCAGGCAATTTGAGATCAAGATGGGAAGGTCCATACAGAGTAGAGAAGGTTGAACCGTACGGAGTTTATCACCTAAGTCATCCTTCAAGTTCTGAACTTATCAAAGTTAATGGACAACGCCTGAAGCTATACCATGGCGAGAAGATGCAGAAGAACAAGGAGCTTGAGATCTTCCTCTTGGAAGATCCCCACATAGCAGAAGATTGAGCTAGTGGAGCGTCCAACTTACGACGTTAAAGCAAAGTGCTAGGTGGGAGACAACCCACCATGGTATGATCGTTCTTTTCTTTATTTTTAGTTTTTCATATTCAATAACTCTTCTCTTTATCAGTACTTTCGTGCATCTGCATTTGCATATTCTTAATTAATAAAAAAAAAGCCACGCGACGCGACCGCATCAGCGACGCGTCCGCGTCGCAATGAGAGGGGAGAAAATAAAAACGAACAGAGAGTCACGTTGGAGCCTGGCTGGAGGCGTCCCAGTGGCACAAATCGACCCACGCGAGCGCGTCAATGACGCGTCCGTGTCGTATGGGCATAATGGCCTCCCACGCGACCGCGTGACCCACGCGGTCGCGTGCCCTGATTTTCGACGCAAAAAGGGTGCACAACGAATTATTGTGCGAGAGTGGTACTGGATTGGTGCTGAACGCACAATTCTACCCACGCGGACGCATGGCCCACGCGTCCGCGTCGTTCCCTTCTGAAGCCCACTCACGCGATCGCATGCCTCACGCGATCGCGTCACCCCAAATTTGGCAAATATATCAATTCGAACAGAGAGTTGTGCAGGCGCGAGGCTGCACTCGCGCCAGAAGCACAACATGGGTCACGCGACCGCCTGACCGACGCGACCGCGTCACCTGACCTAAAGCGCAATCGCGCGAACGTGTGCCCCCCGCGGCCGCGTCGCTTGCGCCGCACAGATCCAACTTAATTGCCAAAATATCTTATCTTTTTCCTCTCCAAATCCTAATTTTTCTTTTCCCTCCTTATTTCTTCCTTCTCCCTTCTTCCTTCTATCTCCCCTTTCACTCCCTCTCTCTCACCTCCATTAACAAGGTTTTATTTTCTTCTTCCCTCTTTCCTTTTCTACCATTCTTCTTATTTTATATGTTATTTTCTTTTCTTTTCTTTTTCTTTTCATTATCCATATTTTCTTTCTTCTTCTTTCCTTTTTACATGGTGTTAGAATTTTATTTGAGTCATTATTCTTCATTATATGCTTGTAGATTGTTGCAAATTGTTTGGCAATTATATATTATTTTCTTTAAAGGGTTGCTTGCATGTTCACTTTAATACTTTCTATACCTTATTCACCATGCATGCTATGTGTTTGTGAAAAAGCCCATATGGCATTATGCACTTCTCTACTTTATTCTATTCTACTATCCAATGCTTGCTTTTCATAAACTCCCTCTACTATTGTATTAATTAAATTTAATTTTCAATACAAACGTGATAGTTTGCTACAACGTGATGCTTGATCTATGCTACTCATGCCCTTGTCGGCATGCCAATAAACACCTTGCATTCACTTGTCATTATATGCACTAGCTATTTTCCACTGATGACTTTTCACATGTACTCATGAGCGTGTGTTAATGTCAGTTACCTCCTAATGTGCATCCATCACCACCTTTTCCGTTCTCTTCCTTGCTATATATCTCTTTGAATTTAATTTACTTTCTCTTCCCTTTTTCAGGATGGCCACCAAGAAAGGAAAAGAGAAAGCTACTCCCAAACCCCCAGCAAGAAGAGGAACTAAAAGAGCACTAGTGGCAGAGCCTTCTTCAACTGCAGTCAAGCCCTCAACAAAAAGAGTTAAGAGGATCATAAAGGTTGATGAAAAGGAGAAAGCCTTTCAAGCGAAGGACACTGCGCGATTTCCAAATCGCTACTGTGAGCAGATGTTCCCTATTTTGGCTGAAAGGAGCTACAACAACGAACACCTTCTTATCCTCCCGCCCAATATTGCTACTTTTGTTGAGCCGCAAATTGAACGAAGACAATGGAGTTTCCTACAGAGACAGCCAAGGCAGGTCAATCTTTCTTGGGTAGTCGAATTCTACTCTAACTTCTACCTGCCTACCCTACAGTCTGTCTTTGTCCGTCAGAAGCAAGTCCCCATTACAGAAGAGGCCATTCAAAAAGCTTTAGGTCTCCCCCCTATTCCAGAAGGATTGGACGCCTTTCAAGAAGCCTCACTCAAGCGCCAGATGTACCAATTTGACTGGGAAGCTATTCTCAGAGTTATCGCACTACCTGGCAGCCGTTGGATCTACGGATACCATCGTACCCGCCCTAAAGGAATATCGGCTTCAGCACTTACCTTGGAGGCTCGCGTATGGGCACAGATTATGTCCCATTACGTCTTTCTGAGCACTCACGAGTCCTCCTTCACTGCGGACATGGCCGTTCTAGTATGGTGCATCCTTACAGACCAGCCTCTGAATCTACCAAGACATATTCGGAATGCTATGGGACACGTACAAATCGCGGGCAACTTACCTTTTCCCGCCTTGATCTCAGATCTTATCTCAGCAGCCGGAGTCTCCTACAGAGCTGGGGACACCAAAGCCATGCTTCCACGGGATGATTAGTATGTCCCTAACGGGAAATACCTCAGACCTCCAGCATCCACTACAAGCCTTCCTACTGCACCGGTTGAAGATATCCCTTCTTCAACACCACAAGCACCTACAACAGACGCACTGCTCCAGCAGATAATCGAAAGGTTGGATCAGCAAGAACAGAAAGCGAAGTTAAGAGAGCGTCGTAACGAGCGCCGATTCAAACACCTCAAGGAGCTACTCAAGGGACACTTCAAGGACTCAGACACCCCGGACTCTACTTCCTTTACCAGCACAGGGAGCCATGATGGTCCCGACTGTGGAGATACTGCCACCAGCCCACCCCTGTTCCTAACAGATGGCACCGAGGACGGTGCAAAGCCTTAAGTGTGGGGAGGTCAGTCAGTACCTGACTTCCGGAGGTAATTCCTCTTCCTTAGCACCAATAAATTAAGATAATTTAGTTATATTTTCTTTCTTTTATAGAATAGGATAAATTGCATAGTAATAGGTTAGTTGCATACATGTTCTACTTGATTGAAAAGACAATACGTTTCTTCTAAGAGTCTATCTTTGGAACAAAATTTCACTAATTTTCAAAAATTTTTATGATAAATCTGCTTGAAGTTGTAATTGGAACATGATTTTTGAGCTAAAGAACACACAACCTGTGAATATTTGAGCCTTTATGCATGGTTACATTATTTAACCATAAACATTTTATTCTTGTGTGTTTACTTCTCTATGATTGTAATCTATATTTTGTTTCATCCTATATGTCCAATATTTATTATATTTGTATGCTTGCATATGATTGAGGCCATTATTTGTTTAAACTCACTTATCCAAATTAAGCCTACCCTTTTCAATTACCTTTGTTAACCACTTTGAGCCTTTAAATCCCGTTTGTTCTATATTGCACCACATTACTAGCCTTAAGCGGAAAAACAATTGTATATCCCAAATTGAATCTTTGGTTAGCTTAAGATAGAATTGTGTGTACTAGTTAAGTATGGGAAATTGTGGGAACAAAAGTTATTAAGGGAATGTGCCATGATAATACAATGGGAATTTGGATACCTACTCATGTGAAACTATAAGAATTAAAAATCTATGTGCATTGATAAGTTATGTTTATTTTTATGTCTATATATAAAAAAAAAAGAAAAAAAACTCAATAAATAAATAAGGGGACAAAATTACCCCAATGCTGAATTAAGAATTCAAAGATCAATGCACATATGATAAAATTAAAAAAAAAAGTTGATACATGAGTATGAAATGTAAAAGGAATTTTGGGTAGCTAGGTATGAATTCTAAGGTTACACTAAATATATATAGGTTGGGTTAAAGCTTGGGTTAATTAAAGATTCAATTTATAAGCTCACTTAACCATATATGTATCCCTACCCCTACCTTGGCCCATTACAACCTTGAAAATACCTCATGATGTTTGCATTGATATACTAACTATTGTTGATTGGTTAGGAGAAGAACAAAAGTTAGAGAGCACGATTAGAGAAGGATAGAGTGATTACCCTATACACTAGAGAGATTAGAGCGTACATACATCATCAGTGAGGGTTCAATGCTTGAATTTCCATGTTCCTTGCTTTCATGAGCTATCTTCTTGCACTTTTATCTGTCTTACTGTATAATGATAGAATTAGTGAAATTTGATTTGTAATTGTTTTGAAGAGCTTATTTACTTTTGATCAAGTGGGCAAGAATCATATAGTTGCATTCATATATATAGGATTGCATTACATTGCAAGAGTTTCTACATGTTCATACTTATTTATTTTATCTCCTTCAATTAAGCATGAGGACATGCTAATGTTTAAGTGTGGGGAGGTTGATAAACCACTATTTTATGGTTTATATTGTGTTTAATTGTGTGGTTTTATCATGATCCTTACCCATTTATTCATTAAAATAGCATGCATTTATATTTCCTTCCTGAAATTATTACATGATTGAAAACTGCTTCCTAGAAGACTTTTAATTATGCATTTTAATTCTCCTTTATTCCATTCGATGTCGTGATCTATGTGTTAAGCGTTTCAGGCTTTATAGGGCATGAATGAGTTGGAGATTGGAAAGGAAGCTAACAAAAATGGAAGGAACACAAGAAATTGAGGAGATAACCAGCGAGAAGTGACGCGGTCGCATGGCTCACGTGACCGCGCGAAAGAGGAGGAATCGCAGTGACGCGGCCGCATGGCTCAGGCGACCGCGCGGAATGAAAAGCACAAGCGACGCGGAGGCGTGGACGACGTGAACGCGTGGTAGGGAAAAACGCGAATGACGCGTCCGCATGGATGACGCGATCGCGTGACATGCGCGATCTGCATAATCTGCAGAATTCGCTGGGGGCGATTTTGGACCCTATTTTGACCCAGTTTTCGGCCCAGAACAACAACAGACTAGAGCCAGAGAACATGCAGAAACAAAAGACAATATTCATTCTACACAGTTTTAGTTTTAGATCTAGTTTACTCCTCCTCTAGGTTTTCTCTCTATACATTCATAGTTCTTAGGATTAAAATTTCTCTTACTTTTTGGCATTGGAACACTGAGAAGAGTTATTACCTCATCAAGACTTCGTCATTCTAGTTCGTTTTCTTTACTTGGCTTTACTCTTCCATGTTCTTTGCTTTGTTTAATTTTACCATTGGAATATTTTTAGGATTATTTAATACAAGGATCACTTTTATTTTTAATTGACTATTTTGATTTTTATTTACAATGTCTTTCTTTAATTCCTTTTTATATGCTATGAATTTTACATTCACAATGAGCGAGTAGTTCCCTTGAGTTGGAAGGCTTGAAAGAAAAATTGTAATTGGGTTTATGGTTGGATTGCCTTCTAGTCACTAACACCAATCCCTTTTAATTAAGTGGATTGCAACTTGTGAACAGACGTAGCATTCCAACTTGTTTGACTTTCCCTTACCTAGTAAAGGATAACTAAACAGGACAACCTTTAATTGTCAATTAATCCTGAGAGCATTCCAACAATAATAGGGATTCCAACTAATCAACTCCCAGTCAAGGCTTTTATTTACATTATTCAAATTCACTAATTTAATTTCCTGTTTACTCAACTCAAACCTTTTTGAAAATATCTGATTAATAAAATAGCACACTTTTCTGCAACTCGTTGGGAGATGACCTGGGATTCATACTCCCAGTATTTTAATTTCAATTTTCTGTGACACCTTTTTAAATTGATAAGCAGATTTCTGGCGTACCTGCAACGTATATAAATTAACAATTTTTAATTCGCCAATTTCTGCCAGCATCAATGGGATTTCATTTGATAGTTGTTTAGTGAACTTGGCCAAGGTCTTAGCTAGGTGTGTTGACACTAACCTTGTCTTAAATTTCAAAAAATGGCATTTCATGGTGAGACAAGGCATTGTGTTAGGACACGTAGTTTCTGACAAGGGCATTTCGGTGGACCCGGCCAAGGTTGATGTCATTACCAATTTACCTCACCCCTCATCTGTGAGGGAGGTCCATTCTTTTTTGGGGCATGCAGAATTCTACAGGCACTTTATCAAGAATTTTAGCAAAATTGCATTGCCATTGTCGCGACTACTCCAAAAGGACGTGGACTTTGAGTTTGATAGTGCTTGTGCGGAAGCATTTTAGGAGTTGAAGAGAGCTCTTACCACAGCACCAATTGTGAGGGGCCCTGACTGGACGCAGCCGTTCGAGATCATGTGCGACGCGTCAAATCATGCTGTAGGTGCCGCGCTTGCATAGCGCGATGGTAAGCTCCTGCTTACTCATCAAAGACATTGGATGCAGCACAATCCAATTATACCACTATGGAAAAAAAGCTCTTAGCCATTGTTCATGCATTGGATAGATTTAGATCTTACTTGCTAGGCTCTAAGATAGTGGTATATACGGATCATGCAGCTTTAAAATATTTGTTGACTAAGAATGAGTCGAAACCTAGGCTCATACGTTGGATCTTGCTCTTGCAAGAGTTTGACATTGAGATTAGGGATCGAAGTGGGTCACAAAATCTAGTTGCGGACCATCTAAGCCGCCTTGAGAATCTCAAATATGACCCATTTCCGATTGATGACTCATTCCCTTTGGATAGTTTGCATGCTGTTTCAGATAGTTTTCCTTGGTTTGCTCCTATGGCGAACTACTTGGTTGCTAAGATTTTCCCTCCCAACTTTTCAAAACATCAAAGGAATAAGTTGAGGAGTGATTCTAAATATTACATTTGGGATGACCCTCACTTATGGAAGATGGAAGTAGACAAAGTAATTCATAGTTGTGTCCCAGAATCCGAAATCCAACCAATTCTTGAGTCTTGTCATTCATTCGAGTGTGGTGGCCACTTTGGCCCACAACGGACGGCTAAAAAGGTTTTCGATTGTGGATTCTGGTGGCTAACACTATTCAAGGATGCTAACCAATTTTGTGTGTCGTGTCACCAATGTCAGAAGTCAGGAAATGCATCCTAAATGGATGAAATGCCATAACAACCAATGTTATTTTGTGAAATCTTTCATGTGTGGGGCATAGACTTTATGGGACCATTTCCTAACTCAAGTTGGTATTTGTATATTTTGTTGGCGGTTGACTACGTATCAAAGTGGGTGAAAGCGATACCTACTCGCCTTGATGACACTAATACTGTGATTTCTTTCATTAGAAATAATGTTGTGTGCTGCTATGGGTCGCCACGAGCAATCGTGAGCGACCAAAGTTCCCACTTTTGTAACAGGAAGGTAGAAGCACTACTCAAGCGCTATGGGATATCACATAAGGTTTCAACTGCCTATCATCCCCAAACGAATGGGCAAGCAGAAGTGTCCAACTCGGAGATTAAGCAAATTTTGGAGAAAGTGGTGAATCCACAGAGAAAGGACTAGAGCTCTCGGTTAGGAGATGCATTATGGGCATACAGGATATCCTATAAGATCTCGTTAGGAATGAGTCCCTTTCGGGTTGTCTATGGTAAGGAATTCCACCTTCCGGTAGAGATTGATCATAAAGCCTATTGGGCAGTGAAGCAGTGTAACATGGACATCACGAAGGCTG
The DNA here is from genome assembly GCF_003086295.3 of Arachis hypogaea. Classification (NCBI taxonomy): domain Eukaryota; kingdom Viridiplantae; phylum Streptophyta; class Magnoliopsida; order Fabales; family Fabaceae; genus Arachis; species Arachis hypogaea. Next base: position 78,032,138 of record NC_092052.1, read on the forward strand.
GTGTAGCCAGGAAATTGCAACTGGAGGAGCTTGAATGTCTTAGGATGGAGGCATATGAGAATGCTCGGATTTACAAGGAAAAGACTATGGCATTTCATGATCACCATATTCGGAAGAAAGATTTTTAAGAAGGTGACGAAGTTCTCCTCTATAACTCGAGGCTCAGATTGATGCCTAGAAAGCTCCGTTCAAGATGGGAAGGACCCTTCAAAGTGAAGGAGGTAAAGCCCCATGGTGTGGTAGAATTATTTGACCCTCAAAGTGAGGCAACTTTCAAGGTGAACGGCCATAGAGTGAAGAAGTACCATGGCTACAAATCACCAAGGGAAGTGGAGGTGCTCCTACTTGAGGATGCACCAAAAGGAGAGGAAGCGTAATGTAACAACCCTGATTTTCGAGTATGCGAGATCTTTTCCGAAGGCACGGATTTCGCCAAAAGATCAGTAAAGGGAACACCTCTTCTATATCAACAAGTATCTCAATCCTCATTGTCATTATGTAATCCTTAAGCTAGAACCTTTTCCGAGGCAAGCTCGATAACACGGTCACGAAGAACCTAGTTTTTGAACCGTATCGGTTGGCAGTTTTGATTCTGATTTTCGTAAACAGTCTCTGCTTGACAAACCGGACTCGATTCATGAGAGAAGAGAGATAATACTATAATATTATCATTATATTAGTATTAGAAGTTGCTTGAAAGATATTATAAGGTTACTTGGTCTGTTTTAGTTAAAAACAGGAAATCGGTTTAACTGGGTTCACGGTTTACTGGTGCAGCTTAGCACCAGCACTCTCTGATGACTTTAGCAAGGCTAAGGCCTCATCATACATGTTTTATTCTCATAATAAATTTGTTACTAGTGTCATTTATGCTAGTAGCTCAGAACATAATTTTTAGAGATATTTTTACAAGTGTTTCGATACATCTAGTTTTAGTAGTTATACACCTGAGATATTTTAATATTATTTTAACCCACCTCCAAGCCAACCAATCACAACTCACCCTACACCTCCAAAACCCCCAAGGCTGGTTCATTTTCACCTTGTGGCCGAAATTCTCAAGAGAGAAAAAGATAGAAAAGTTCTTAGTTCCAAATCTTCAAAGCTTGATTTCTGCTAAACTAAAACTCAAATCAAAATTCCAATCCAACCAAAATGATCCTCTCTTCTTTCTCTACATAATCATATGACTTATCAAGGCTGGAATCAAGGTGAGTTGGCTGCACCATCTCTCTTTTGATTCGGTTTCAAGGAAACATGCTTAAACATGTGTTTTCTTGATGTTCTTCCTTAGGAATCATGCTTAACTTGACTTGAGGGCCAAGAAACGTGATTTTCCAGCAAGTCTAAGGTTAGAAATCACCTCCTAATGTGCTGAGGGAGATATGGTTAGTTGAGAGTTTTTGGATTTAAAGTTGTTCTTGATGTGATTTAGGAGGAAAAAGTGCTTAAGGACCACCTGAAAGTCTAACCGAATTAGGAGCAGCAAAACCAGGTAGGGTTTGATGAATTTAATCTTGATTGATTGTGTTTGAGTTGTGTGATTATGATATGGTTTGGCTGTGCTTGGAATTGATTGTTTGTATGAGTAATTCTTGTTGACATTTTGGTGAAAATTTGATGAAATTTGATGAAATTCAAGCTATGAATGTGTGTTCTTGTGGCTACTGGAAAATGAAACCCTAGAGCTTAAATTGAGGTTCAATTTGTGTTGAAATCATGTGGAAAAGATGGGGTTTTAGTGGCTGGGAATTTATTTTGAATTTTGGTAAAAATCGGTTGCTGAAAAGACTGAAAAATAGGTAAAAACAGAGAAAGAATCTGAAGAATATACGAAGAACACGAAGAAAACTTTGAGTGTGGTGAAGAACATTGAAGAACACCTTTTAGATCTTAGAAAGGGCAAGGAAGTAAATATTTTGGTGTTTGAGGGGTTATTTTGTAATTTCTGAAAGTTAGGGTGGTTAAAGTAGAAATATTAAAAGTTACGGGTGGTAAAAAGTGAATTTACAAAGTAAAAGGTTAAAGGAAGGTAATTTTTGAAAATATATTAATAAAATAATAAGTAATAATAAAATATTAAATAATAATATTTAATTAAAAATAATTTTTTAATAAAATAATAAAATAATACAGAAAGACAACTTTAAGTGTAGAATCTCATAATTACCTTCATAAAACACTTAGGGAGTGGTAATAACATATTAGTGAGGCAAAGATAAAGGAAAGATAAGAAGCTAAAGAAAAGATAAAAACTAAAGAAAAGTCTGTAAAGTTTTAATAACAGAAAAACAGACAGAAATTAGTGAATAAACTAGGGCAACATAGTTAGTCCTTGAGTTGCGACTAGGGTTAGGTATTATATGAAAAGTTAAACTATTTCAGTATTTAATGAGCCTATACTTGGGACAGGCTAACTATTCATATCAAAATTTACATAAGCTTTAAATACATACGTTAAGCAGAGAAAAGAGTAACCAGAGCAGAGTAAAGAGATACAGAGAACAGAGTAACCAAAGTAGAGAAAAGAGATCAAGAGAAAAGAGTAATTTGATAAAGAGAAATGGTTTGAGTTAAGATGTTGTAAAAGTAAAAGCTGTAGAGTTTGTATAGTATGATTGAACAGCGAAAGAAAGAGGTACTGCATAAGAATGTGAAAGTGATGATGAATAATGAGAATGTTAATGAATGATGATAATGAGAATGATTATGTAAGAATCTGCTGTAGAGAGGCAGTCAGATAGATGGTGGTACGACCACTGAGAACGCTTTCCTGGGATACCTTGCTATAATGCTTTGTTGTAAGACAGAGGTTGCTTACAGAGGTATCGAGATGAGTGACTCCTGTAAGACAGAGGTTGCTTACAGTGAGTGTGTTGTTGCTCCTGTAAGACAGAGGTTGCTTACAGTGAGTATGTTGTTGCTCTTGTAAGACAGAGGTTGCTTACAGTGAGTCTGTTGGGCGTATATCGGCTAATAAGTGCCGCCCTGCAAGACAAAGGTTGCTTGCAGTGGATACCCGGCAAGACAAAGGTTGCTTGCAGTGGATATTGCCAACAAGAAAGCCTTATCCAGACAGAGGTTGCTGGGTAACGTCAGGAGTGGGTATGTAACCGACAGATGAGCTCATTACCTGCACTAGGGCTAGACATGCATCATATTTGGTTCCGCATTTCCTCTGTTATGATTGTTGTTTGAATGTATGCCTTCTTTGTTTTCATTCTATTCTCTGTGTCTGTGTTTTGTTTTCTTGTATTCCTTTGTTTGTGTTTTGCTTTTTGTTTTCTCTATTTTCTCTTTTTATCTGTTTCTTCTGTCTACTGCTTCTCGGTATTCTGCTATTTATCTGCTAAACAACACAGAATTAATAAACATAACTAATAACCCCGGCCCTACTAAGAACTCCCCAGTTCTTACCCCTTCTCTCTCTCTTCCCCCTTCAGATGGAAGCATGAGTACCCTTCCGTAATTCACTGACGACCGTTCGCAAAGAGGATTCCGCTCTAGGTAGTCTTCTGAGTCTAGAGTGAACTCCGTTACCTGTTTATATGTATATACTGTGAGGCCAGCCAACGTCTGCACCCTGCTTATCTACAAACTTTAACCTAAGTCCTCCGTACGATGTTGCTGTTATGTGGCCACTCGATGAAGTACTTGAGAGACGCTTTTTGATGACATATGATCGTGCAGAGGATTAGTAGACGACCTTCCACCTTTTGATGACGATCCACCTGACTTGAGTTTTGAAGACCTAGAACGTACTTTCCCTCGCTTTAGTAGTTTAGAGGGACTAGGTGAGTATAGAGTCTAGGCTAGCCTGGGCGCCAGCTTAGGGACTTCTTGAACAGGTCAGGACCTGGGATGTTGTATGTATATATGTATATAGTTATTATCTAGCTATGTCTAGGGGTGTTCTAACTAAAAGTCTATACTCTAATAAAGGCTGGATCACCGAATATTGTCAACTGCTTGTGATGTATTTATGTGTGGTTGTTTATAATTGTTTTATATATTATTAGTTGTGAATTGATTATGAATGATACTGTTTGTTAATCCAAACATTTTTTTTAAAAAAAAAGTACCTCGTAAAATAACTACGCTTTTAACAATGAATCAGGCTCATATAATAAATAATAGATAATAATTAGGTAGACAAGTTGGTAGCGCTCAGTTTCTAGTATGATCATGACGTACCAGAAATTGGGTCGTTACACGTAAGCTCATGACTGTCCAACTTAAGGACGTTAAAGAAAAGTGCTAGGTGGGAGACACCCCACCATGGTAAGATCTTCCTTGTATATACTTTCTTTCTTCTAGCCTTAGTTTCTTTGTGAATTTTTTGCTTCTTTATGGTTGAGCTTGTTTAGATATGCTAGGTTTTGTTGATTTTGTTAGATTGTTGTGGTATTCATTAAGATTTCATCAATCTTGGCAATTTTGTTGAATTGGTTATGTTGAAGAAAATGCTTTATTTTGAGTATTGCATGGAATTTGAGTGTTTTCTAGCTGAATGACTGCCAAGAATGTGTTAAAAATGCCTTTCTCTATGCTGTAAAAAAAAAGGGCATCCACACGCAAGCGTGCTGTACGCGTGCGCGTGGGTGTGGTTTAACAACTCCTGGTACTAAAACTAGAGAGTTGTGCCAACTTTATGCCCATTTTGTGCCAAAGGCACAGAAGCGAACCACGCGTAAGCGTGGGCGGCGCCTACACATCCCTTGTCATTTCGCACACCCACGCGTACGCGTCGATTGCGTATTTTGGATTCTCTGGTACAAAAACCCGAGAGTTATTCCCACTTTATGTCTACTTTGTGCCAGGTGACCCACGCGTAAGCGTGGGCGACGCGTACATGTCGATCGCCTTTTTGAAATCCACGCGTATGCGTACTATGCACGTATGCGTCGATTGTGCTGCTTGCCACTTCTGGTACTAAAACCCGAGAGTTGGGCCTACTTTGTGCCAACTCTGAGACGACCCGAGGTTTGAATACTTCAGTTTACTTTTATTGGGGTTGAACTTTGTGACAACCAATCCTTTAAAATTTGATTTGAGGATCGATTATCGGTTTGGACTATACTATTAATGAAATTATTTTGTGAAATTCCGGACCGGTATAAATCTTCCCATCAATGGCCATCCTGAAAGAAGAGAAAAAGGAAGACAAATTACCTACAAACAAAGATATGCAAACAAATAAAGCATGGTTGGCTAATGCCAAATAATAATGACGTTCTCAACTACATGGTATCTACAACATGCAAATGAGAAAACAATATAGGTGAATGGCATATCAATAGTGTAAGAATTGCAACAATGAGGGAGAGAGTGGGTTGTGAAAGGCAATAGAAGTTCATCTCAATGCAAAGGGAATACAAGTGTCATAAATAATATCACCCAACAATATAAACAAGTTATTAAACACCAAAACAATGGAAGAAATATTCAACAGTTAAGTAAGAAAATTCAACACCAAAGAAAAGGTAGCAAATTTAGAGAAGAGAATAACAACATGCATAAATTTAAAGTGCAATAAATAAAAGTATGCAAATGCAAAGAAATAGAAGAAAAGAAAGATAGAAAAAACGAGAAATGAAATTATGAAAAATGAGAGAAAAAGAAAGTATGAAAGGAAGAAGAAAAGGAAGAACAATGGAAAGAGGAAAGAATAAGAAAAGAGAGAAGAAAGTAGAAGAATGGAAAACAGGAAGCGACGCGTAAGCGTTGCACACGCGTACGCGTAAGCGTCGCACACGCGTACGCGTGGGTTGCAGAATAAGGAGGTGACGCGTACATGTTGGTCACGTGTACGCATGGGTGTGAATTGTGCTCCTGGCACAGTACTCGCACAGTGTCAGTGCAACTCTCTGTTTGCTGAACCAGAGATGGCATGAAGACATGACGCGTAAGCGTCGTCCACGTCCACGCACGGAATGCCGAAAATGCAAATGACGCATACGCGTTAGCGACGTGCACGCGTGGATTTGGTTGTGCGTCTAGCACCCCACCAGCGCGGTCCTGGCACAACTCTCTGTCCATGCCGCGCGGTCGCAGTGTTCCAGCACGGTTTGGGTATGAATCAACTTTGGGCATTGACATGTACGCGTTGCCCTTTTTTTTTTTGAGCAATGCCAAAAATTATTAAACAACTAAACCATAACTGAAACTAAGTAATCATAACTAAAAATAAAAATTTAAATTATTACCAATATAAATAAAAGAGAAAATATGAAGAATTCTTCCTTGTCATAACTAAAGTTCTTAAGTTGGACATTTGGTGAGCTCCTTGTCAGGGTGGTTTATTCTTGAATTCTTCCTTGAATCCCTACCAATGTTTGTAATTCCAATAGCCTCCGGGATCCTAAACTAGGTGCATAAAGCCTTCAAGCAAGTTAGAGCAAGTGACAAGGCCCCAAGAGTGTTGATTATTGGAATGAATTCAGGGGTCCCAAACCTTGCTTTTACACCCGTCTTCTTGTTGATCATCATTTTTCCAACTGGGTGGCAACCAATCTGAATCCTCACTGAGAAATCTAAATAACTTCCTAGACCCATTCAATCGAGCTCTACACCAATCCTTGCCCTTCAACTTGGAGCATGCAACCATATTGAACCTTGCATACCAACTTCAACCACTGACCATCTCCCTCTTACTCTTAAAGCCACAAAGAGCTCTAAGTTGACCATCCATCTCAAGTAATCCATATTCAAGTCAGAAAGTAAAGGTTAAGGATAAGAATTTTTCTACCTCTTTGCAAGCCTCTTCAACTTTAATCGCTCCCTTATCAAGTTCTTCTAATTCTTCTACGTCACTCAAGTCAAAAGTTGGAGGTTGAGAAAGGTCTACCTCAGTATCACCTTCAGATTCACACGGAGAAGATTCTTCAAACTTAAGGGGTTCAATTGCGGATGCAAGTTCATCACTAGGAGGATGTGATGTGGGATCTTCATCACCAAATGGACTTGTTTCTTGTTCTATTCTGTCCAATTCTTCAAGGAGAGCATGCCTTGGAGGTTGTGCACTATCCTCCTCAACATCAATTTCAAGCTTCTCGGAGGAATACTCTACCACTCTAGATTCGCATGGAGGTTCAGCATCTCCTAAGTCTTCAACCACTTCTTCCTCTTTAACAATTACAGCTTCCTCCAATTTTTCCAATACAAAGTCGCATTCCTCATCTTCCACTGGAGTTTCTAATTTCTCCTTCATGCTATGCTCCTCATTAGATTCTCCACATGTAGCCATGGGGTACTTTGAATGTCGAAGCCTAGGGAGGTTAAATTATCTACTACCTCGGTCAAGGTAGGTATGAACTCTAGTGTCGTCCGCTGTATCTCTCTTTGCTCTTGAAGAAGAACACCAAGAGTGTCATCCATTGGAGATTGGAGTGGATATGAGGGTTCATTACTTGGGAGGAAAGGTTCTTCATAGGGAGGTGGTTCATCATGATAAGGATGTGGCGGTTCAACACTCTCCATCCTTTCCACTTGTTGCACACATAATCCAGTACCTTGTTCTCAAGTTGAGATTTGTTAGCCATGAGAGCTCCGTATGCTTTTCGGCTTTCCTCTCGTTCCATTTGATGGATGGTTGCTTGAAGTCGATCCATTGATTCCTTAAAATGATCCCTTGGCTCTTGTTCCGCTTGGCTAACATAATTAAGATCATATTGTGGTTGAAAGTTCGCATACATTGGAGGTGGTGAATATTGAGGTGGTGGTTCTTGGGAGTAATTCGGTTGGAATTGGAGTGGCTCTATGTATAGTTCATTTGGCTCATAAGGTGGTTGGTATGGTGGATATGGATTAAGGTCATATGAAGATGTTTGGTAAAACGGGGCTTGTGAGTATGGTGGTTGAGGGCTATATTGAGGAGGGTGTTCATAGGTATATGGTGGTGGTTGTTGATTGTCACGAAGAGGTCCACCATAACCATTGTCTTAGTATGCATCATGGAATGGTTGTTGCTCATAGTACATTGGAGGCGGTTGTTGCCAAGAGGGTTGATCAAATCCTTGTGGCTCCTCCCATCTTTGATTGTCACATCCTTTTATGATCTAGAATTAGGGTAGAATTAGGTTAATTCGTCTTAGATCTAGGGTTTAATTATTGTTTTCATCTAGTTTTTTTATAATTTCTTGTTCTTGCGTCTTTGTTCTTCTTAGTTCTCTTGTTAATTTTCCTTTTTATGCCTCTTTTTATGTTGATGCACTCTTGTTGGATTGGGATTTACTTTAATGTAATTTTATGTTTTCATGTCATTGATGGTTAATTGAGCTTCTATTATTATTTTCTTGCTTTGGGTAGTTGTAGATTTATTATTCTTGCAATTTTATGATGCTTTCCTTTTATGCTTTCCAAGTGTTTGACAAAATGCTTGGTTGGATGTTAGAGTAGCTTTTTGAGCATTCTTGGGTTGGAAAGAGAAATTAGGCAATCTTGAGCCATTAATACCCAACTCATGTTGGTGATCTAGAGTTGTTAGTTAATATTGTTTCCATTGACTCTAATCTCTTGCTAATTCAATTAGTAAGTTGATTAGGACTTTTGAATTGAGATTAACTAGTCTTATTTGACTTTCTTCCTATGTTGAAGATAACATTATACCTTCTTCCGATGTTGAAGATGACTAAATAGGATTAGCTCTTGTTAATCATTGTATGGTAATTAATGACTAGGATAGAAAGCCTAGATTCTCAATCCTTGCCATGAATGTCTCTCTTTAGTAATTGCTTTCTTTAGTTGTTTGATTTACATTTCTTGCCTTTTTAATTTCTTGTTTTATCAACCCAACCCCCCTTTAATCTCATAACCAATAATTGAGCACTCGATTGTGATTCCTAGGGAGAACGACCCAGGACTAATACTCTCGGTTATTTTTTTTGGGTTGGACTTATGACAACCAAAAATAAACTTTGATGGAGGATTGGTTGTTGGTCTAGACTATACTTGCAACGAGGTGATTCAATTTTATTGAGGAATTCTAGAGCGACATAATACCCTATATCATCTCACTTGCTCTAGGTTGAGTTTGTAAACAGCCGCCTGAGTAGTAAGCAGGAGTAGTGGTTTGTTCCACTTGCTTTGGATTAAGCAGATAGTATGCAAGGGTCGTGACTTAGTTCCACTTGTTCCATGATATGGTGTTTCTGTCCAGGGTGTGCTACCAGACATATCGAGTTTGGCTGTATAACTGACAGATAATATCATCGGCCATAGGACAGACATGCATCATATGCAATTGTATGTTTTGTTTGAGTATGCATTTGTTTTGGCTTGCCTTTTTGCTTAACTGTAATTAACTACTATTGGATCTATTTGCTGTATCTGCTTCCTATATCTGTGTTTTTCTTGTTTGTCTTGCATGTGTTTGTTTCCGAGAGATCCCTCAGTGGTGGATGAATGTTGAGGGTTGTTCCGCTTGGCAATTGGGAGCTTGTAGAGGATGCAATATGAACAATTGGACTAGAATTCTTAGATATAGTCACCTTATTTCTGGTTTAGTAAGAATTCTAGGATTTGATATGGGTTGTTAGAGTTTTGGAATGCCTCTGGCTTCCCAGGACTAAATGTATTATCTATGTGGGCACCTTTACCATACTAAGAATTCCCGGTTCTTATTCCATACATGTTTTATTGTTTTTCACATGCAGGACATAACGCACCTCGCTGAGCGTGCGGGAGACTCTGCTGAAGCGAAGATCTACTTTCAGCGATATTATGTTTTGTATTTTCTATATATCTATGTAGTACTCTCTACTTTTGTATAAAATTTGTGTTGTTCCTCTTAGAAGTTGACTTTGGAGTACCATGATTTGTATTTATGTTTTGGGTTTATTTTAGGATATATATATATATATAGCCAGTCTTTGCTTCGCAGGTTGAGTCTAGATTTTGTTATATAATCTTCTTGGAACTCCATCTATGTATATATTGTCTCTTCTGCTTTCTAATACCCTATTTTTTTTCTTCACGTTTCGAGTGCGATGAGGTTTTGCTTATCTTCTTCTTTAAGGCTCCTAGTTAAACTATTCTTTACACACACATACACACACATATTACTTTTAGAGGTCGTAATTCTTCACCACCTCTGATTTATGAAATTAAGCGTAAAATTCTGTGTGGTAGGATATTACATACAACAACAAGGGCACTGGCAATATCATCTGCCTTCTTACGAGAGCAACTTGTTTTAGTGTGCCCTTTAGTATCACAACAACTGCAAGTGAATTCTTTGTACTTCTTCTTTAATTTGGTGGAAGTTTTTGATTTCTTACTACTAGAGGGCTCTTCATCACATCTTTCTTTCTCTGTTTAGTTTATGGTCCTGGATTTCTTTTGATTTTTGGTGCAAGAGGTCTGTTGTAATGAGATTTCTCCAAAAGATCTTGCCCTGGTATTGGATTAAGAGAGTGCATATACGTAGATCTATAGGCCTCCATTGTTAGCCAATAATGACAATAATCCTTAGGATTTTCGTTAATCCTGGATATGGCTGCACATGCATGAACACATGGCATACTTTGAGAAATCCTAATGAGTGATAACACAACAGCCATGCAACAAATATACCAATATAAGAATTATTTAAACAAATTTTACCTGTTATTTGCCAGAACCTACAAGTGCAAAAACTTTTTCCTAAGTCAACAGATGTTAGTAGGCTAGTCATGAATCTCAAAACTCTATAGTGTTCATCTGTAGACCAAACTAGGGTCCATTTTTAAGATTCTTTCCTAATTTTCTGTAATCTATTGTGCTATATTGGTGGGAGCTTACCAATATGATGGGATAATTTCACTTTATTTTTTGCAATTGACCTCATTGCAAACATCAAAACCTCCTCTAATAGGGTTATTATTGGCTTTGCCCTATCCTTCTTAATCTTAGAATTAAAAACTTCGCAAGCATTATTACAAATGTTGCCGGTCTTTAGTCCATGTATGAAAAATGCCCTTGTCCATGCTTCCTTCGGCCACTTATCTAAGTATGTCCATGCTTGTTTATTAAGCCTCTTAAATCTGTTTATTTTCTGCTCAAACCTATAATAGATTATTTCCCTAGCACATTCTCATAGTAGATTATACTTGTATTCCTTCAACTTTTTGTTAAAATTTTTCCATAAATGTAGATGTAGAACCTATAGTGAACCTGTGGTATTAGCTCCTGCATAGTTGAGATCAAGTTCTGTAGTAAATACAAAAAACAACTTACTTAATCATGCCTTATTTTGATAGTGGAAGAAAATGATGGGATATATATCCATACAAATAAAAATTTTGCAACATCTACACAATAATATAACTTTATATATATACGAGAGTCATGGGAGCTATTAACGTAAATATGCCATAATAATAATAATTAATAAATAAATAAAAAACAAGGGCAGGTATATCAAGCACATGATCATTGAACACATTCTATACATATCCAATTAATTAATAATAACATATATGTGAACCACATGTCACATGCATGTAGACAGTGAATAGCAGCAAACTAACAATCCTTTAAGAATAAAGTCAATGAGATTGAGCATATCTATGTAAAAGAGTTTCAATTTCTAAAGTTACAAATCATTCACAAATCCGTAGGTAAGGTAGATGGCAACTAAATATATTACATAGTAAGAAACTCATTATGATCCTTCATTATATATTAAATGAATTCACAAAGACCCTTAAAATTTAATGATGAACTTAGATTGGCCCCTGTAATAAAGTTGGTGGTGTTAAATTTAATAGAAAATCTCTACAACCAAGTAAAATATCTAACCAAGTTCAACCAAGTTGTTATAAGGGTTTTAAATTCACGCGCACGTCTTCTTCACCCATGTTACAGCTTCTTCTTCTTCTTCTTCTTCTTCTTCTTCTTCTTCTTCTTCTTCTTCTTCTTCTTCTTCTCCCATGTTGCTACTGCTTCTTCTTTTTCTCCTTCTTTTTCCTTATCTTTTACTTTTGTTATCATCATCGCCGCCACCACCACCTCTTTCTCCTTCTTTTTCATTTAAATTTCTTCTTCTCCTTCCTTTTTCTCCTCCTTCTACTCCATCTTCATCATCATCATCATTATTATCATGATCGTCGTCTTCTTTTTCTCCTCCTTTTTCTTCAACTTTCTCTTTCGTTATCATCATCGTCATCACCACCATACCACATGCATCTCCTCCTCCTCTTCCTCCTTTTCTCATTTTAATTTCTTTGATCTCCTCCTTTTTTTTCTCTTTCACCTTCTACTCCATCATCATTAATATCATCATCATCGTTTTCTTTTTATATGTACAACAGTTCAAATTCAGAATGCAGTAAAATTCCTTAATGATGGCGACACACAAATAAACTCCGTTCAAAGTAAGTTCAAACTAAAAGTGCACCTTATTTAAATCTATAATGCACCAAATTACTGACAATACATGAACAAACATGGTTTAAAATAACACAGACCAAGTGCACCTTATTTAAATCTAGAATACACCAAAATCACTCAATGATAACTCAAAACTCATCATCATTCTACTTCTTCTTCGTTATCATCATCATCTTCTTCTGTTCTTATTCATATTTTCCTTCTTGTTTCACCTTTTTATGATTCTTCTTGTTTTACTCTCTTAACAAAAATAAAAATAAGAAAAAATCAAACAAAAGAAGAAGAAGAAACACATAATGCTACAATATCACTAGAAAGAGGAGGAACCTACATTCATTTAACTAATAAGACTGCAATATATTACAAACATGTTTATTTTCAAGTCTAATATGAGAAGCAATGCTCCTAAAAGACGAAATAAGAAAAACAAAAAAGAAATAAGAATAAAAAAAATACAGCATTAAAAAATACATTTTCGTACTTTTGTAGCAAAATTTTGGTATAAAAATTAAGAAATTTATATGTTATTGCTAAGAACTTTCGGTGTTATTTGTTTTGATAAATTTTACATAATTCAAAACTCTTCATCTTTTTCCTCCTCATCTTCTGTTGCTGCTTTTTTTTCTTCTTTTTCATCTTTTTCTTCTTTATAATTTTTTTCTTATTTTATTTTCTCGTAACTCTTCTTGTTTCACTCTATTAAGAGGAAAAAAACCAAAAAAAGAGAAAAAATTCAATGCTGCAAAATTTCTAGGAAGAAAATAAGAAAAGAAAAAAAAATGCAACAACAACAGCAGCAATAAAAGAACGATGATGGGAAGAAAGCACGCAAAGAAGAAGAAGAAATGTGAAGAAGAATGAGGAATGTGAAGAAAAAGGAAGAACGAGAAGAAGAAGAAGGAACGCGAAGAAGAAGAAGGAATGCAAAGAAGAAGGATATGAACGTTCACATTAAAATTCACATTAGTGGCTGGGAGTTGGAGCGTGTATTCATGCTTTCACTAATGAAGCTTTTTTTTGTTGGGCTTGGACTAACTTGGTTAGACTTGGTTGTCAAAAAAACTTGGATGTGTAGCAAGGCTATTAAATTTAATCACTTTAACTCATGATAAGGAATTAATTGGGATTTAATAAATTCAAAGCATTAAAATCCCAATGGAAAGGGTACAAGAAAAGAATGGCACCAAGAACGATAGATAAGGAGATTTCCTACTAGATCTCTAAAATACCTATTCTTAGCAACCTAGGTCACTAGAAGAGATTCCCTACTAGACCTTCAAAGAACCTGTCCTTGACAATCTAGATCAGAGGGATGAAGACTGAAAGAGACCCCACGCAGATTCACCTTAGTGTTGGATCCTTCAATCTTCTTCATGTAACAAGTGAAGCAAATCACTTATCTCACTTAATCACACAATAAAACGTGCTTAAGGAAACTAAAATTTATTCATCAAAAGTTGTGTAAATGGTCTCAGCAAAGGTGTTTAAATAGGCCCCAAACAAACTAACAAAAAGATAAGATAAGATTTTAAAATTTAAATCAGATTAGATCTTAATGGATTAGATCAAATTTGATTTAAATTTAAAATTCCTAAAACTACTACTAAGCAAATTAGAACTAAACAAATCTTCTAACAAACTCTAACCGTCAAACAAACTAAAACAAAAGCCTAAAAATTTTGAAAATTAATGATAAATTATGCCTCTCACTGAATTTGAAAAGCATTATTAGGCTTCTTGCTGTCATGACTTAGCCCAATGGACCTTAGCCATTCTTCTTTGGTTAGAACTTAATGTAACTCCTTATGCATAAGTGCTACCAAGTTTCCAAGGCTTTCCTTGAGCTTCTTTGCACATGCTCTAGTGATGGGGCCCTCTAGAAGTATAAAATTCTCATTTTGCCCTTTTGTCTTAGAATACCCCAGTTGTCTTTCCGATCATGTATCATTCCCTCCTTTCTCAAAAAGTTTTGTCCTCGATTTTGTGTCCATATCAAAAGAAGAGAGATCAGAAACATTGAAATTAGTATAGACATTATACTCACCTGGTAGGTCAATCTTGTAGGCGTTATCATTGATCTTCTCAAGCACTTGGAATGGGCCATCTTCTCTAGCATCAAGTTTAGACCTCCTTTGAGTAGGAAATATCTCCTTCCTCAAATGTATCCAAACCCAATCTCTTGGTTCAAAGACTACATGCTTTCGTCTCATGTTAATCCTTTCACCTATAGCTTTGTTCTTCCTCTCAATTAGGTCACGAGCCTTTGCATGTATTGCTTTAACCTTCTCAGCCTTGCTTGCTCTATCTAAGCTAACAAGATCACTCAAAGGTAAAGGCATTAAATCCAAGATAGTTAGAGGATTAAAACCATGGACAAGTTCAAAGGCAAAAAACCAGTGGAAGAATGGATTGTCCTATTATAAACAAACTCAATAAAAGGTAAACAATCTTCCCAGGTTTTCAAATTCTTACCAACAACATCACGCAATAAGGTGCCCATTGTCCTATTTACTATTTCAGTTTGACCATCAATCTGAGGGTGACAAATAGTTGAGTATAACAATTTTGTTTCTAACTTATTCCACAAAACTTTCCAAAAGTGGCTTAAGAATTCGACATCACGATCAGAAACAATAGTTTGGGGAACACCATGTAAGCGCACAACTTCTCTAAAGAATAGGTCAGCAATATTTGTGGCATCATCAGTTTTATAGCAAGTAATAAAAAGAGCCATTTTACTAAATCTATCTACCACAACAAAAATGCTATCTCGACCTCTCCTAGTTCTAGGCCAACAAAGAACAAAGTCCATAGAAATATCAACCCATGGATGCACAGGACAGGTAAAGGAGTATACAAGCCACTTGGTAAAGACTTAGATTTAGCTTGTTTACATGCAATGCGTTTAGCACAAAACTTTTCAACATCTTTACGCATGTGGGGCCAATAAAAATCCTCAGATAAAACATCCAAAGTCTTATATACACCAAAATGACCCAACAAACCCCCACTATGTGATTGTAGAATAAGTAGCTCCCTAATAGAACAAGTAGGCACACAAATCCTATTACTTCTAATAAGAAAACCGTGGTGCTTATAGAATTTGTTATGTACACCATATTTAAATGCAGCATAGATAGAGGCAAAATCAGAATCGGTTGCATATAATTCCTTCATACACTCAAAACCTAATAGTTTAGAAGTTAGGGTAGTTATTAAGGAATACCTCCTAGATAAGGCATCAGCAACCATATTCTCTTTACCTTGCTTATAGGCGATTACGTATGGAAATAATTCAAGAAATTCAACCCATTTTGCATGTCTCTTGTTTAGCTTCCCTTGGCCATTCAAGTGTTTGAGGGATTCATGGTCAGTGTGCACCACAAATTCCTTAGGTAGCAAGTAATGCTGCCACACTTCCAAAGCTCGCACCAAGGCATAAAGCTCCTTATCATAAGTTGAGTAATTGAGACAAGATCTATTCAACTTCTCACTGAAATAGGCGATTGCTCGCTTTTCCTGCATCAAAACAGCACTATACCAATCCAAAAAGCATCACATTCGATTTTAAAAGTTTTAGAAAAATCTGGTAATATAAGAATGGGCCAGAACACAATAAATCTTTTAATGTTTTATTTGCAAGTTCTTGTTCTCGATCCCATTTAAAGCTAACATGTTTCTTGATGATTTTAGTTAAGGGTGCAATAATAGTGGAAAAATCTTTAACAAACCTCCTATAAAAATCGGCAAGACCATGAAAACTTCTAACATCATAGACATTCTGAGGTGTGGGACATTCTCTAATAGCCTTCACCTTCTCGTCATCTTCCTCAATCCCCTTAGAACTTATCACAAAACCTAGGAACACGACTTTACTTAGACAGAACGATAACTTTTGGAGAACAGCATACAATTTTTATTTATAAGTACCTCTAAAACAAACTAAACATGCAAAATATGATCATCTAAACAATTACTGTTGATAAGAATATCATCAAAATAAACAATTAAAAATTTGCCTAAAAATTCTTTCAAAACATGATTCATTAATCTCATGAATGTACTAGGTGCATTAGTCAATCCAAATGGCATAACTAACCACTCATACAAACCATATTTAGTTTTAAAAGTTATTTTCCATTCATCACCAAGTTTTATTTGTATTTGTTGATAACCACTCCTTAACTCTCTTTTAGTAAAAATAATAGAACAATGCAATTCATCAAGTCTAGGAATAGGATGGCGATACTTTACCGTAATCTTGTTTACAGCTTTACAGTCAACACACATCCTCCATGAGCCATCCTTCTTGGGCATCAATAGTACCGGAACAGCACAAAGACTCATGCTTTCTTTCATAAAACCCTTAGCCAAAAGGTCCTCGAATTGCCGTTGCAATTCTTTTGTTTCCTCAGGATTCGTCCGATAAGTTGGCCGGTTTGGAATACTTGAACTAGGGACAAAGTTAATTTGATGTTCAATGCCACATAACAGAGGTAAACCTGGAGGCATCTCCTCCGGGAAGACATCCCCAAATTCTTGCAAAAGTGAAATAAAAGCACTAGGAAGTTCATGGTTAGTGTCAATGGTAGATAGTAAAGTTTCTCTAAATCTCACTAACACCAATATTTTTTTTCCTAAACTAACAGGCTTCAGATCCTCTCTTTTGCATAAAAACACATCTTATGAGCACCCTCACTCTCTATGAGACCCATATATTTTTTGCTCTTACAACTCTTTTTTTCACTCAGACCCTGACTCTTTTTCTTACTCTTTTCTTCTCTAAGAGCCTTCCCTTTACCCTCTTATTTTTTCAATTATCTCACATCCTAAAGACTCATTTATGGATTCGCATATGCTCAATTGCTCCAAGTACACTTCTTTAGGGGATAAAGGTGCAAGGGTAATCTTCTTCCCAAGGTAAGTAAAGGAGTATCGGTTTGTGAAACTATCATGGACCACCCTTCTATCATACTGCCATAGACGCCCTAGGAGTAGATCACAAGCCTGCATGAAAACCACGTCACAAAGTACTTCATCACTATATCTCCCAATAGAGACTGTATGCGGACTTGCTTCACAACCTTCAGTTCACCAACATCACTTAGTCACTCCGGTTTGTAAGGGTTAGGGTGTTTAGTGAATTTCAAGCCTAATTTTGTGACGGTCGTTGAGCTAGCAACATTTGTATGACTTCTAGCATCAATGATCATGAGTACAACCTTGCCTCCCAACAAAACTTTTAAATGAAAGATGTTCTCACGCTGTTTTAGACGATCGTCCTTGGCTTGTACATTTAAGATCGGCCTAATAACAAGCGCGTCGCCACTAACAATATACTCAACTATATCATCATCATCCCCATGTGGAATGTCCTCATTCCGCATATGACCATGGTCCTTTTATTTGGACACTCGGAAGCATAATAGCCTAATTTGTGGCACTTAATGCAAGTAATATCATGATGCCATAAAGGAGGTTTAGAAGTGGAATTAGGCATATGCTAGTCTGTAGACCTCTCCTTTGATTCGATAGGTTTAGATACAGTCTTCTCCCTGAAATTAACACCTCTAGAATCACACCTTGAAGTAGGGTTGGGAGAAATATGCAGCCCCTTCGCCTTTTGCTGTTTTTCCACCTTGATAGCTAGATTCACTAAGTCTTCCATATCTACGAATGGGTGACGTTCAATATTATTTACACTGTCTTAATTTAGCCCACTCAAGAAACGTGCCATAGTAGCCTCAGACTCCTTAATATTTGTCTAGATTAGCTGCATCTCCATCTCCTTATGATACTCATCTATAGACTTAGAACCTTGGTATAGCTATTTGAGTAGTTGATGAAGCTCCCTGTAGTAGTACGAAGGGACAAACCCTGTCGCATGACCTTCTTCATCTTTTTCCAAGACTGAATTGGTGGTTTTCTATTCTGTATCCTCTTTTTGTCCAGCTCGGCCCACTAGATAAGGGCATAATCCGAGAATTCTATAGCTGCTAGTCTGACCTTTTTCACATCAGAGTAGTTATGACACTGAAATAGGAGCTCCACCTTCCATTCCCATTCCAGGTAAGCTCAGGGTCACTTCTGCCGTTAAATTCTAGGATGCGTATCTTGATAGCATTAAGGTTACTATCAACATCTTCCGGTTGTCTATTACGCCAGGTGTAACACCCTAATTAGCCTAAACTTTACCTCGCGTCGTGAAGCAAAGGTTAATAAAGGATTATGACAGTTCTAAGCTTATACATATAATATATAGAAAAAATTAATATAATCTAGAAGCCTAATAAAGGATATAGCTCAAAACAGGATCTAAAAAGTGCAAAACGTACTATCGAAGCTTCTAACTTAAGGAATAAGAAGCAGAAATAATATAACAAAAGATAATAGTATAATATCATAAGAATCTAGCCACGGCTCGTGGAGTTTAACCCGGCTAGCCATATATACATACAAACAAAAACCTGACAGTAAAACAACTTATACAAGTTTTTCTCTCTCAAATACAAGCCTTTAGGCCAAAAACAAAACACAAAAGTGAGAGATGTATAAACAAAATAAACAAAAGGACTCCAAGATAACAGGATCCTCCACTTCTGTCACCATCCAAAGAAACTCACCGAGGTGGGTTGCGACCTGCATCTAAAAAATACAACAGAAATATGGTATGAGAACCAGAGGTTCTTAGTATGGTAACAGTGCCCAGTGATGTAGGATATAAGACCTCGGGATACCAATGGCAATCCTAGACTTCATATCCATCACAAGATTCATCTTAAAGCTTACTAAAACAATAAAGCATATATACAAAATCTTAACATAAAAAAACATGGTAATCTATCTTAGGGGATTTCTATTCTAACCAAACACCGCTGTCCCACAGCCTTCACCAACCTATCCTCCATGCGATCCCATTGCCACTGCCTTTTGAACCTCCTTAATCCAGTAGAAAGCACAATTAATTACAATGCAAGTAAAACACAAGTAGAAGCATATAAGGCAAGTAGTTCAAGTAAGCAAATAGGCATGTTATTCAATTAAGCATGCAATTACAAGTCGGCAAAGCAGACAAACAGATAGAAAATACACATGATGAATGCCTGTCCTATTGGCTATGATATCACATTATCGGTTCAACTGCCAACCCGACACATCTCCATGGAGATGTCGCCCTTCAGAATCATCATTGGGAACCCCCGAGATATAGTTCTCGGATCACTGTCCAGGGTTTTGTGCCTGCACGATCTATTGATCCGAAGGGATGCAAGCGTGATACTCTTGCCACGGACCTCACATCTCAATGCAAGCGGGATGAACCACCGTCCTTACGCCCCCGCTGCTACCTCGACAGGCAAAATCCAACCACCGTCCGTGCCGGGCACATAGTGTCTCATCTATATATCTCAGAAAAAAATAGTAGTTCAGTGGTTTTTCAAAAAATATTTTCAATACCTCAATGATTCATCATTGCACATTCGAGTCCTTGACTCATCTCAACCATTGTCACATCAACATTTCCATTTCGAGTCCTCGACTAAGCTCAACTACTGTCAAATTAATCCTTATTCCGAATTCATTAGTTCATCAGTTCTCATCTCATATATCAATCATTATTCACATACCATCAAACCATCTTCAGTACACCAAAACCTAACCCTCCGTTTTCTAATTTTTCATAAGAATATCAACTAAAACCCTTAGGTTATTTCCCATGTTCTCATACTCAAAATTAAGCCCAAAAGTCTTAAAATGGTGTCCTAGAAGCTTATAATCTTGTTGGGAAGCTGAAGTAGTTGAAAACAAATTTTAAATTTGAGAAACAGGGCGTGTGCGTACACACAAAGGTGTGCGCGCGCACGCTCTGGAGAAGTTTTAAAACGTGTGCATACGCATAGAGGTGTGCATACGCACAGGTGCCGGAATTCATAATGTATGTTTGCTCGCACAACCTGTGTAATGCCTTCAAGAAACTAACCTTCCCAACGTGTGCGTGCGCACAGGGCTGTGCATACACACAGGTTGCAAAACCTCATTGGTATGTGCGCGCACAAGCGGTGCTAGTGCTGCAAACAGGGAGCCTTCCCCTGCGTGTGCATACGCATAGGTCTATGCGTGTGCACAGCTTTAAAATTCCGCAGGGTTGTGCGTGCGCACATACCAGAAATCACAAAATTCTACAACTTTGTAGAATTTCATATTTTCAACACCAACTTTGAATGATCATAACTTCCTCTACAAAAACTCAAATCTTACAAACTTTATATCGAATTGAAGGATTTTCAATAAACTTTAGTTTCAAGAAAATTCCAATCAATTTTGAAAACTGAGGCATAAGTTATGATTAGACAAAGTTCACCAAAAATCAACTCTTACCAAAAGTTCACCAATAACCAATTTCTCAATTTTCACAACTCAAACCAATCAAAACCAAATAAAGCCATTTCAAACTCCATTTTTCATTGAATTCTACCCTCTTAGGTCACAATTCACAATTGACACCAACCTTCCATCACTCTTCATCATTTTCAATCTCAATATCAACATATAACAATTACAAACAATTCTCCACCAACACATTCACCATTCATTATTCTATTACTATCAATTTTCATCACTAAACTCATTCATGCTCCACATCAATGATAAAAAATATACAATTATTCAAAATCATCAAGCATCATATCTCAACATTATTATTTCTCATCATAACAATATCAATTCAACATACAACATCAACCAACCATCATCAACAACCACATGAATCCAAACCTATCCTATGGGTCACTGCCCTAAGTGTCCATGAATATTATAACTACACAAAGAAACTGAAACCATACCTTGGCCGATTCCCAATATGCCAAAAACTCAAATTGAGCACAAGCTAATCTATCCAACATAATTTAAGCCACCAACAACCACCAACAAGCTCCAACAAGTTCTAATAGCTCCCAAACTCAATAATCAAGCTATATATATATATATATATATATAAATCATCAAAAATCAACCTAGGGCTTAAAATAAACATAATCTCACAAGGTTTTCAAGAGATCTTACCTTGTCCAACAGTTTTGGAAGCCAAAACCACCGACAATCAAGTGCTAGAGTGTACCTAAAACACCCAAAACACAAGATTTCACTTAAAACCAAACACTAAAACTCAAATTTAACAAGGGCACGAAAACTGGGCAGGAAAACTCGAGAAACTTACCACAAGGCTGGTGCACGAATTGTGAATCACACTTTTCATAATTTGTACCACTAACCAGCAAGTGCACTGGGTCGTCCAAGTAATACCTTATGTGAGTAAGGGTCGAATCCCACGGAGATTGTTGGTTTGAAGCAATCTCTGGTTATCTTGTAAATCTTAGTTAGGAGGTCAATTATAATTATCAGTTGACTTGCAAATGAACAAGGGAACATAAAATAAATACTTGGTATACAGTAATGGAGAATATGTTGGAGTTTTGGAGATACTTTGTCTTCTGAATCTCTGCTTTCTCCCTGTCTTCTTCTTCACGCATGCAAGGTTCCTCCTATGGCAAGCTGTGTGTTGGTAGATCACCGTTGTCAATGGTTACCATCCGTCCTCTCAGTGAAAAAGGTCCAGGTGTGCTGTCATCGCACGGCTAATCATCTGTCGATTCTCGATCATGTCAGAATAAGATTCATTGATCCTTTTGCGTCTGTCACTACGCCCAACACTCGCAAGTTTGAAGCTCGTCATAGTCATTCAGTCCCTAAATCCTACTCGGAATACCACAGACAAGGTTTAGACTTTCCGGATTCTCAAGAATGCTGCCAATGGATTCTAGCTTATACTACAAAGATTCTGATTAAGAATCCAAGAGATATTCATTCAATCGAAAGTAGAACGGAGGTGGTTGTCAGGCACACGTTCATAGGTTGAGAATGGTGATGACTGTCACGGATCATCACATCCATGATATTGAAGTGCGAATGAACATCTTAGATAGAAACAAGCGTGTTTGAATAGAAAACATAAATAGTTGCATTAATTCATCGAGACACAGCAGAGCTCCTCACCCCCAACAAATGCCGTCAGAGATTACAAAGTTCAGATCTAAAATGTCATGAGATCCAAAATAAATCTCTAAAATTTGTTTAAATACTAAACTAGTAACCTAGGTTTACAGAAAATGAGTAAACTATGATAGATAGTGCAGAAATCCACTTCTGGGCCACTTGGTGTGTGCTGGGGCTGAGACTTAAGCTTCTCACGTGCCTGGGCTGTTTTGGGGTTCAACGCCAGGCTGTAACCTGTTTCTGGCATTGAACTCCAACTTGTAACTTGTTTCTGGTGCTGGACGCCAGACTGCAACATGGAACTGGCGTTGAACGCCAGTTTACGTCATCTATCCTTGAGCAAAGTATGGACTATTATATATTGCTGGAAAGCCCTGGAACGCAATTGAGAGCGCGCCATTTAGAGTTCTGTAGCTCCAGAAAATCCACTTTGAGTGCAGGAAGGTTAGAATCCAACAGCATCAGCAGTCCTTTTTCAGCCTGAATCAGATTTTTGCTCAGCTCCCTCAATTTCAGCCAGAAAATACCTGAAATTACAGAAAAACACACTAACTCATAGTAAAGTCCAGAAATGTGATTTTTAATTAAAAAACTAATAAAAATATACTAAAAACTAACTAAATCATACTAAAAACTAAGTAAAAACAATGCCAAAAAGCGTATAAATTATCCGCTCATCACAACACCAAACTTAAATTGTTGCTTGTCCCCAAGCAACTAAAAACAAAGTAGGATAAAAAGAAGAGAATATACAATGAATTCCAAAAACATCTATGAAGATCAGTGTTAATTAGATGAGCGGGGCTATTAGCTTTTTGCTTCTGAACAGTTTTGGCATCTCACTTTATCCTTTGAAGTTCAGAATGATTAGCATCTATAGGAACTCAGAATTTAGATAGTGTTATTGATTCTCCTAGTTCAGTATGTTGATTCTTGAACACAGCTACTTTATGAGTCTTGGCCGTGGCCCTAAGCACTCTGTTTTCCAGTATTACCACCGGATACATACATGCCACAGACACATAACTGGGTGAACCTTTTCAGATTGTGACTCAGCTTTGCTAAAGTCCACAATTAGAGGTGTCCAGGGTTCTTAAGCACCCTCTGTTTTTTTTTTTTTTGCTTTGGACCTCGACTTTAACCGCTCAGTCTCAAGTTTTCACTTGACACCTTCACGCCATAAGCACATGGTTAGGGACAGCTTGGTTTAGCCGCTAAGGCTAGGATTTTATTCCTTTAGACCCTCCTATCCACTGATGCTCAAAGCCTTGGATCCTTTTTATTACCCTTGCTTTTGGTTTTAAGGGCTATTGGCTTTTTGCTCTTGCCTTTTGGTTTAAAGAGCTTTTGGCTTTTTCTGCTTGCTTTTTCTTTTTCTTGCTCTCTTTTTTTTCGTATTTTTTTTTTGCAAGCTTTGTTCTTCACTGCTTTTTCTTGCTTCAAGAATCATTTTTATGATTTTTCAGATTATCAAATAACATTTCTCCTTTTCATCATTCTTTCAAGAGCCAATAATTTTAACATTCATAAACAACAAATTCAAAAGAAATATGCACTGTTCAAGCATTCATTCAGAAAACAAAAAGTATTGCCACCACATCAAAATAATTAAACTATTTTAAAATTCAAAATTCATGTACTTCTTTTTCTTTTTCAGAAAATAATTTTCATTTAAGAAAGGTGATGGATTCATAGGACATTCATATCTTTAAGACATAGACACTTAGATACTAGTGATCATATAGTAAAGACACAAACATAATTAAACATGAAGCATAGTAAACGAAAAATAGGAAAATAAGAACAAGGAGATTAAGGAATGGGTCCACCTTAATGAGGGTGGCGTCTTCCTCTTCTTGAAGAACCAATGGTGCTCTTGAGCTCCTCTATGTCTCTTCCTTGCCTTTGTTGCTCTTTCCTTATAGCTCTTTGATCTGCAGTCAATTGCTCTACCACTGAATTATGGAAAAACAAAAGCGATGCTTTTACCACACCAAACTTAAAAGGTTTGCTCGTCCTCGAGCAAAAGAAGAAAGAAGTGGAGAAGATGGAGGAGATGGAAGTGTGTGAATAGGTGGGTTTGGGAGGGAAATGGTTTGAATTTGAATGGTGAGGTAGGTGGGGATCCTGTGGGGTCCACAGATCTAGTGGAGTCAAGGATTTAGCATCCCTGCTCCAATTAGGCATAGAAAATGCCTTTACTGTGCAATCCTGGCGTTTAACGCCAGACTGCTGCCTGTTTCTGGCGTTTAACGCCAGACTGATGCTTGTTTCTGGCGTTAAACGCCAGCTTGGTGCTTGTTTCTCGCGTTTAAACGCCAGAATGATCTTCCTCCAGGGTGTGCTGTTTTTCATGCTATTTTTCATTCTATTTTTTATTTTCCATTTGTTTTTGTGACTTCACATGATCATCAACCTAAAGAAAACATAAAATAGTCATGGAAAATAAATAGATATAATTAAATAACATTGGGTTGCCTCCCAACAAGCGCTTCTTTAATGTCAATAGCTTGACAGTGAGCTCTCATGGAGCCTCACAGATAATCAGAGCAAGGTTGGGACCTCCCAACACCAAACTTAGAGTTGGGTTGTGGCCTCCCAACACCAAACTTAGAGTTTAACTCTGGGGGCTTTGGTTGACTCTACAGTGAGGGAAGCTTTTCATGCTTCCTCTCCATGGTTACAGAAGGAGAACCTTGTGTCTTATAGTTTGCAATGTCTGCAAACCACAGAGCTTCCTGAATAGCAAACAATTGCTCATCCAGAAAGGTTTCAGAGATCTCAGTAGGAGGGAGGGATGCTCCTGCTACTGGTTCTATCCGGGACAGGTGATCAGCTACTTGATTCTCTGTTCCTTTTCTGTCTCTTATTTCTATATCAAACTCTTGCAGAAGCAACACCCATCTTATGAGCCTGGGCTTTGAATCCTGCTTTGTGAGTAGATATTTAAGAGCAGCATGGTCAGTATACACAATCACTTTTGATCCTACTAAATAGGATCTAAACTTGTCAATGGCATAAACCACTGCAAGTAATTCTTTTTCTGTGGTTGTGTAATTTTTCTGGGCATCATTTAAAACACTGCTAGCATAATAAATGACATGCAGAAGCTTGTTATGCCTCTGTCCCAATACTGCACCAATGGTAGGTCACTGGCATCACACATTAGTTCGAAGGGTAATGTCCAGTCTGGTGCAGAAATAACTGGTGCTGTGACCAGCTTAGCTTTCAGGGTCTCAAACGCCTGCAGACACTTTGTGTCAAACACAAATGGCGTGTCAGCAGCTAGCAGATTGCTCAGAGGTTTTGCAATTTTTGAAAAATCTTTTATAAACCTCCTATAGAATCCTGCATGCCCCAGAAAGCTTCTGATTGCCTTAACATTGGCAGGTGGTGGTAATTTTTCAATTACTTCAACTTTAGCTTGATCCACCTCTATTCCCTTGTTTGAAATTTTATGCCTAAGAACAATCCCTTCAGTCACCATAAAGTGACATTTTTCCCAATTTAAAACTAGGTTGGTCTCTTGGCATCTTTTCAGAACAAGTGCTAAATGGTTAAGGCAGGAGCTGAATGAGTCTCCAAATACTGAAAAGTCATCCATGAAGACTTCCAGAAACTTCTCTACCATATCAGAGAAGATAGAGAGCATGCACCTCTGAAAGATTGCAGGTGCATTACACAGACCAAAAGGCATCTTTCTGTAGGCAAACACTCCAGAAGGACATGTGAATGCTGTTTTCTCTTGGTCCTGAGGATCTACTGCAATTTGGTTGTAACCTGAATAGCCATCTAAAAAGCAGTAATATTCATGACCTGCTAGTCTCTCTAGCATCTGGTCTATGAATGGTAAAGGAAAATGATCCTTCCTGGTGGCTGTATTGAGCCTTTTGTAGTCAATACACATACGCCACCATGTAACTGTTCTTGTAGGAACCAGTTCATTCTTTTCATTATGAACCACTGTCATTTCTCCCTTCTTAGGGACAACATGGAGAGGACTCACCTAGGGGCTATCAGAAATAGGATAGATAATCCCAGCCTCTAGTAACTTAGTGACCTCTTTCTGCACCACCTCCTTCATGGCGGGATTTAGCCGCCTCTGTCGTTGAACCACTGGCTTAGCATCATCCTCCAATAGGATCTTGTGCATGCATCTGGCTGGGCTAATGCCCTTAAGATCACTTATGGACCACCCAAGAGCTGTCTTGTGTGTCTTTAGCACCTGAATTAGTGCTTTCTCTTCCTGTGGCCCTAAAGCAAAGCTTATGATTACAGGAAAAGTGTCACCTTCTCCCAGAAATGCATATTTCAGGGATGGTGGTAGTGGTTTGAGCTCGGGTTTAGGAGGTTTCTCCTCTTCCTGAGGAGTTTTCAGAGGTTCTTTTATTTCCTCTGGTTCCTCCAGATCAGGCTGAACATCTTTAAAAATGTCCTCTAGCTCTGATTCGAGACTCTCAGTCATATGGACCTCTTCCACCAGGGAGTCAATATTATCAACGCCCAGGCAGTCGTCTGATGTGTCTGGATGTTGCATAGCTTTGACAACATTCAGCTTAAACTCATCCTCATTGACTCTCAGGGTTATCTCCCCTTTTTGGACGTCAATGAGGTTCGTCCAGTTGCTAGGAATGTCTTCCTAAAATGAGAGTTGCACTCTTGTGCTCCTCCATTTCCAGCACTACAAAGTCAGCAGGGAAGGCAAATGGCCTAACCTTGACAATCATGTCATCAATTATGCCTGATGGGTATTTAATGGAGCCATCAGCAAGTTGAAGACAGATCCGGGTTGGTTTGACCTCTTCAGTCAAGCCAAGCTTTCTGATAGTGGATGCAGGGATTAGGTTGATGCTTGCCCCAAGATCACATAGATCTGTCTTGGTGCAGTTACCCTCTAATATGCATGGTATCATAAAGCTCTCGGGATCTTTAAGCTTTTCTGGGAAGCTTTTTAGAATGACTGCACTACATTCTTTAGTGAGGAGAACTCTTTCAGTTTCTCTCCAATCCTTCTTATGACTCAAGATATCTTTCATGAACTTGGCATAAGAGGGTATTTGCTCAAGTGCCTCTGCAAACAGAATCTTTATTTCAAGAGTCCTGAGATAGTCTGCAAAGCGGGCAAATTGCTTATCCTGCTCCTCTTTGCGGAGTTTTTGAGGATAAGGCATCTTGGCTTTGTATTCCTCAACCTTAGTTGCTGCAGGTTTATTTCCTAAAGAGGTAGGTTGAGAAGCCTTCTTGAGGGATTTATTATCAGCACTTGCAGGTGTCTGATCCCTCACTGGCATTTGAAAGCCAGGGTTGGAAGCTGGAGTGGCGTTAGACGCCAACTCCTCATCTGTTCCTGGCGTCTGAACGCCAGAACTGTGCTTCCTTTGGGCGTTCAATGCCAGTTTCTTGCTTGTTTCTGGCATTGAACGCCATTCCTGAGCATGGTTTGGGCGTTCAGCGCCAGCCTTCCACCCAATTTCTGACATTTTAGCGCCAGAATTATTTTTCCCCGAGGATGGAATTTGGGTAGTTTTCTCATTTCTTGGCTTCCTACTGCCTTGAGGTGGGGTATTTAATGTTTTCCCACTTCTTAATTGAACTGCTTGGCATTCTTCTATTATTTATTTTGACAGCTGCTGCTTTGTTTGCTTTAATTGTTCTTCCATATTTATATTAGCCATCCTTCTCTCTTGTAGTCTCTCCTTGAATTCGGCTAACTGTTTTGTTAGAAAATCTAATTGCTGATTGAATTCAGTAGCTTGTTCAGCAGGATTGAGTTCAGTAGTCATTGTTTTAGCCTCTTCTTTCATGGAAGGTTCGCTGCTTAAGTACAGATGCTGATTTCTGGCAACTGTATCAATGAGCTCTTGAGCTTCTTCAATTGTCTTCCTTATGTGGATAGATCCACCAACTGAGTAGTCTAGAGACATCTGAGCTCTTTCTGTAAGCCCATAATAGAAGATGTCTAGCTGAACCCACTCTGAAAACATCTCAGAGGGGCATTTTCTTAGCATCTCTCTGTATCTCTCCCAGGCATCATAAAGAGATTCATTATCTCCTTGTTTAAAGCCTTGGATGTCCAGCCTTAGCTGTGTCATCCGTTTTGGAGGAAAGTATTGATTCAGGAATTTTTCTGTCAGCTATTTCCATGTCTTTATGCTAGCCTTAGGTTGGTTATTTAACCACCTCTTAGCTTGGTCTTTTACAGCAAATGGGAATAGTAATAATCTGTAGACATCCTGATCTACTTCCTTATCATGTACTGTGTCAGCAATTTGTAAAAACTGTGCCAGAAACTCTATAGGTTCTTCCTGTGGAAGACCGGAATACTGGCAACTTTGCTGCACCATGATAATGAGCTAAGGATTCAACTCAAAGCTACTAACTCCAATGGAGGGTATACTGATACTACTCCCATATGAAGTAGTGGTGGGGTTAGCATATGACCCCAGAGTCCTTCTGGATTGTTCATTTCCACTTAGATCCATGATGGAGAAAGGGAGATGATGTAAAATAGAGAAAAAATATTTTTATTTATTTATTTATTTATTTATTTATTTCGAAAATAAAATAAATTAAAATAAAATAAATAAAAATGGGTGAAGATTTTCGAAAAATGGAGAGAGAGAAAGAAAAAAAATTGGTTAGAAAGTTTTGAAAAAGATATGATTTGAAAAATTTTGACCAAGTCAACCCAAGTAATTTGAAAATTATGAGAAAAGATAAGATAGAAGATATGATTTGTAAAAGATAAATATGATAGGAAAAAGATGTAATTGAAAATTAAAAAAATATAAAAGATATTTGAAAAAGATAAATTTGTTTTGAAAAAGATATTGTGAAGATTTGAAAAAGATATTTATGAGTTGCAAAGATTTTAAGAAAGAAAAGATATAGATTTGTTTTGAAAAAGATATAAATTTTTTTTTAATCTTAAAAGGATAAGATTTGAAAAATTTTGAAATTGAAATCTGAATTTTTATAAATAAAAAAATCGAAAATATGGCTTAAAAATAGTTAGAAAAGATATTTTTTTTTGAATTTTGAATTTTATGATGAAAGAGAAAAACACATAAAAGACACAAGACTTAAAATTTTTAGATCTAATGCTCCTTGTTTTCGAAAATTTTGGAGGAAAAACACCAAGGAACACCAAACTTAAGAATTTTAAGATCAAGACACAAAGAAGACTCAAGAACACTTTGAAGATTCACAAGAACACCAAGAACAAAAGAAAGAACACCAAACTTCAAATTTTTAGAAGACCAAAATAACTTTTCGAAAATTATATAAAGATTAACAAAAAAACACCAAACTTAAAGTTTGGCACAAGATTAAATCAAGAAAATTTATTTTTGAAAAAGATTTTTAATAGAACCGGTGCCCAATCATCAAGAACATAAACCAATGCTCTAGCCAATTGAGCTGTAATGTAACACTTGTTTTGAAGAGGTATATTTTCACTAACTAAAAATAAATTCCTTTTTGAAGACTAATGCTTTGGAAAAACACAAGAAAAACAAGAAAAGACACAGAACAAGAAAAACTAAAAATCAAACAAGACAAATAAACAAGAACAACTTGAAGATCAAAGAACACAACTTCGAAAATTTAAAAGAAAAATATAGAATATGCAATTGACACCAAACTTAGAACAAGACACTAAACTCACGAAAAAAATTAAAAATTGATAAAGAAAAATAATATTTTTAAAAAATTTTTGAAAAGAAAATAAAGGACTCAGAATATAATGACTCTATAGCAACAAAAATAAATTATTCATAATCTAAGCAACAAAATAAACCTTTAGTTGTTCAAACTCAAACAATCCCCAGCAACGGCGCCAAAAACTTGGTGCACGAATTGTGAATCACACTTTTCACAATTCGTACTACTAACCAGCAAGTGCACTGGGTCGTCCAAGTAATACCTTACGTGAGTAAGGGTCGAATCCCACAGAGATTGTTGGTTTGAAGCAATCTCTGGTTATCTTGTAAATCTCAGTTAGGAGGTCAATTATAATTATCAGTTGACTTGAAATGAACAAGGGAACATAAAATAAATACTTGGTATGCAGTAATGGAGAATATGTTGGAGTTTTGGAGATGCTTTGTCTTCTGAATCTCTGCTTTCTCCCTGTCTTCTTCTTCACGCACGCAAGGTTCCTCCTATGGCAAGCTGTGTGTTGGTGGATCACCGTTGTCAATAGTTACCATCCGTCCTCTCAGTGAAAAAGGTCCAGGTGCGCTGTCACCGCACGACTAATCATGTGTCGGTTCTCGATCATGTCAGAATAGGATCCATTGATCCTTTTGCGTCTGTCACTACGCCCAACAGTCGCGAGTTTGAAGCTCGTCACAGTCATTGAATCCCTGAATCCTACTCGGAATACCACAGACAAGGTTTAGACTTTCCGGATTCTCAAGAATGCTGCCAATGGATTCTAGCTTATACCACGAAGATTCTGATTAAGGAATCCAAGAGATATTCATTCAATCAAAAGTAGAACGGAGGTGGTTGTCAGGCACGCGTTCATAGGTTGAGAATGGTGATGACTGTCACGGATCATCACATCCATGATATTGAAGTGCGAATGAACATCTTAGATAGAAACAAGCGTGTTTGAATAGAAAATAGAAATAGTTGCATTAATTCATCGAAACACAACAGAGCTCCTCACCCCCAACAATGGAGTTTAGAGACTCATGCCGTCAGAGATTACAAAGTTCAGATCTAAAATGTCATGAGATCCAAAATAAATCTCTAAAAGTTGTTTAAATACTAAACTAGTAACCTAGGTTTACAGAAAATGAGTAAACTATGATAGATAGTGCAGAAATCCACTTCTGGGGCCCACTTGGTGTGTGCTGGGGCTGAGATTTAAGCTTCTCACGTGCCGGGGCTGTTTTGGGCATTCAACGCCAGGTTGTAACCTGTTTCTGGCGTTGAACTCCAACTTGTAACTTGTTTCTGGCGCTGGATGCCAGACTGCAACATGGAACTGGCGTTGAACGCCAGTTTACGTCGTCTATCCTTGAGCAACTATTATATATTTCTGGAAAGCCCTGGATGTCTACTTTCCAACGCAATTTAGAGCGTGCCATTTGGAGTTCTGTAGCTCCAGAAAATCCACTTTGAGTGAAGGAAGGTCAGAATCCAACAGCATCAGCAGTCCTTTTTCAGCCTGAATCAGATTTTTGCTCAGTTCCCTCAATTTCAGCCAGAAAATACCTGAAATCACAGAAAAACACACAAACTCATAGTAAAGTACAGAAATGTGATTTTTTTAAAAAACTAATAAAAATATACTAAAAACTAACTAAATCATACTAAAAACTAAGTAAAAACAATGCCAAAAAGCGTATAACGGGCTCGGCAAGAGCTTCGCGTAGCCACTTACAGCACACGAATCAGAGCATCGTAGCTCGAGATATCGCGAGTTGAAGTGAATAGTGAATAGTATTTTAATGGAACCCTCACTCTCTTCTTCAATCTCTCTTCAGCTGGGTTTTGGTGTTTATGTGGCTGAAGGGTTCACTTAAAGGACCTTTACATATGTTGGGCTTGGGCCCAACTTGGGCCCGGTCCAACCCGTTAGCGTTCTTAGTCCGTTTGGCCCAACTTCGGGCCAAACCTTTAAAATTAATGCCCAATTTTTGACTTCTAATATTTTTCTAAGGTTTTTTACTGTTTTCACTTTTTTTCACGCAGTACCGGGCAGACTTGAACCCGTTCGCAGTTTTTCATGGTTTTTCGCATAAAACTCATTTTCTAACTTAGAAAAACCTACTGAGTCCAAAAATCATATTCAAATCCTCAAATTCTCATTCTAACATTTCAGAACCTAATTTGGGCAATATTAATTACTTAATTAAACGGTTAATTAAGCTCAGGTCTTACACCAGGATTTGGGTGAAGTCTCCTCCTCAGACTCCTTAGAATGATTATGAATAGATTCTCGAGACCGTGCTCTTGACTAGGGGAAAAAGAGTTAATTCAGGAATCCAGGTCATCAAGACGTTGTTCAATCCTTGCGAGGACGCCAGTGAGTGCATCGACGCAGAATGTTAGTTGTGGATCGGGGTTCCCGTCATTGTTAGCCATCAATGAACCTATGAAAAAAAAATAAAGACCTCACAACACACTTCTCATGTGTATTACTCGGAGTAGGACACTCATGTTTACACTCAATACGTGGTTTTTACCCTCTGCTGAGCTCCACACTCTTGCCTCTTTCCACTCTTGGATTGCTTTGACAAGTTGAACTTCATAAATTGAGGAATTGAGACACCAAACTATGGTAATTTGAATGGTAGAGACGTTCAACTTGACAAGAAGACAATCCATGTATGTGACATAGGAAAGGAAACAATAAGTGATACTAAGATGGTAGAAAATAGAAAAATTAAAACCTAATTGCAAACCAGAAGAAATTTAAAAGGCTAAAATAAAGCTGAAACAAATTGAATTTTTGTTTTTTTGGACTTTTTTATCAGACGTTGATGTTAATATATAAAAATTCCAGTAATAGAGTTTAAAGAAGAATTTTTTTTTGAACCATGAAGTAAATTTGTAGAAATTGACGAGAAAAATTAAAGAGACCAAAACAAGAATCCTGGGACGTGCAGCGAAATAAGAATTTACCTACGACTGTAACTGATACCAGATGATAAAGAATTAATTGGGATTTAATAAATTTGATGCATTAAAACACCAATGGAAGGTGGACAAGAAAAGAATGGCACCAAGAAAAGGAATTTATTGGCATAAAGAGGCACAATAAATAGCATGGTTTTGTGATTCTTCCTTAATTTGTGCTTAAGTGTGAAAACATGCTTTTTATGCCTTTAATTTGATAATTTTAATCTTCCTTTGATTCCACTAGATGCCTTAATGTGTTTGTTAGTGATTTCAGATTGAAAAGGCAAGGAATGGATCAAAGGAGTGAAGAGAAAGCATGAAAGTGGAGAAATCATGAAAAGCCAAAGATTTGGGATGCACTCATGGACGCGCACGCGCAAAAGATGCATACGCATTGATCGCGAAACTCCAGGGACGCGTACGCGTACATGACGCGTATGCGTCGATGTCCGCACGTGACCTCTTTAGTGAAATCGTGCCTGGCGAATTCTGGAGAGCTTCTGGCCCAGTTTTGAGCTGAATTTTTGGAGGGAAAAGGCTAATAGGACCAAGGATTGAAGGGGGAGACATCATTCCACCAATTCATTGATTCATATACTTTAGATCTAGTTTTAGTGTTAGTTTTCTAGAGAGAGAAGCTCTCTCTTCTCTCTAGAATTAGGATTAGGTTTATGTTAGAATTTCTTAGATCTAGGTTTTAATTCTTGCTTTCATCTACTTCTACCTTTCAATTCTTTGTTTCTACATCTTGTTCTTTTATATTCTGTTGTTGTAATTTCTTCTACTTTGTTTCTATACTTTGTTGTTGATCTACTCTTATTCCTTTTATTTTCTTTTAATGCAATTCGAGGTAATTCATGTTAATTGTGATTTCCTTTATTGTTGTTGTTAATTCTTTGCAATTAGTTGTTGTTAGATTTAGTTCTTTTTGTCAATTTACTATGCTTCCCTTTTATGCGTTCCAAGTGTTTGATAAAATGCTTGGAAGGATGTTAGAGTAGAATTTTATGTTCTTGGCTTGGGAAGGTAACTTAGGAATTCTTGAGTTATGGTGCACAAAATTGCGATCATCAACAATGGCGCCAAAGACTTGGTGCTCTCAAACGTGAATCACACTTTGTCACAACTTCGCACAACTAACCAACAAGTGCACTGGGTCGTCTAAGTAATAAACCTTACGTGAGTAAGGGTCGATCCCACGGAAATTGTCGGCTTGAAGTAAGCTATGGTCACCATGTAAATCTCAGTCAGGCGGATTCAAATGGTTATGGTGAATTGATAATAAAAATATAAATGAAATATAAACTATGATAGAGATACTTATGTAATTCATTGGAGAGAATTTCAGATAAGCGTATAGAGATGCTTTTGTTCCTCCTGAACCTCTGCTTTCCTGCTATCTTCATCCAATCATTCCTACTCCTTTCCATGGCAAGCTGTATGTAGGGCATCACCGTTGTAAATGGCTACATCCCATCCTCTCTGTGAAAATGGTCCAATGCGCTGTCACTGCATGGCTAATCATCTGTCGGTTCTCGATCATACTGGAATAGGATTTACTATCCTTTTGCGTCTGTCACTACGCCAAGCACTCGCGAGTTTGAAGCTCGTCACAGCCATCCCTTCCCAGATCCTACTCGGAATACCACAGACAAGGTTTAGAGTTTTCGGATCTCAGGAATGGCCATCCTTGGGTTCTAACTTATACCACGAAGACTCTAATATCTCGGACTCGGTTCCATGTATTTGATATCTAAGAGATACTCATTCTGTCTCGTCTTCATGTAGAACGGAAGTGGTTGTCAGGCACGCGTTCATGGGTGAGAATGGTGATGAGTGTCACATAATCATCACATTCATCATGTTCTTGGGTGCGAATGAATATCTTAGAATAGGAATAAACTTGAATTGAATAGAAAAACAGTAGTAATTTGCATTAATACTCAAGGAGCAGCAGAGCTCCACACCTTAATCTATGGTGTATAGAAACTCTACCATTGAAAATACATAAGAACAAAGTCCTGGCATGGCCGAGAGGCCAGCCCCCATGATCTAAGAACTAAACGTCCCAAGATGTAAATACAATAGTAAAAAGTTCTATTTATACTAAACTAGTTACTAGGGTTTACAGAAATAAGTAAATGATGCAGAAATCCACTCCCGGGCCCACTTGGTGTGTGCTTGGGCTGAGTATTAAGCTTTCATGTGTAGCGACTCTTTTTGGAGTTAAACGCCAGTTTGTAACGTGTTTCTGGCGTTTAACTCTGCTTTGCAACCTGTTTTTGGCGTTTGACTCCAGAATAGGGCCAGTTTGCGTCCTCTAAACTCGAGCAAAGTATAGACTATTATATATTTCTGGAAAGCCCCGGATGTCTACTTTCCAACCCAATTGAGAGCGTGCCATTTGGAGTTCTGTAGCTCTATAAAATCCACTTTGAGTGCAGGGAGGTCAGAATCCAACAGCATCTGCAGTCCTTCTTCAACCTCTGAATCTGATTTTTGCTCAAGTCCCTCAATTTCAGCCAGAAAATATTTGAAATCACAGAAAAATACACAAACTCATAGTAAAGTCCAGAAATGTGATTTTTATTTAAAAACTAATAAAAATATATTAAAAACTAACTAAATCATACTAAAAACTATGTAAAAACAATGCCAAAAAGCGTATAAATTATCCGCTCATCACAACACCAATCTTAAATTGTTGCTTGTCCCCAAGCAACTGAAAATCAACTAGGATAAAAAGAAGAGAATATACTATAAATTCCAAAATATCAATGAAACTTAGCTCCAATCAGATGAGCGGGACTTGTAGCTTTTTTGTCTCTTGAATAGTCTCACTTTATCCATTGAAGTTCAGAATGATTGGCATCTATAGGAACTTAGAATTTAGATAGTGTTATTGATTCTCCTAGTTCAGTATGTTGATTCTTGAACACAGCTACTTTATGAGTCTTGGCCGTGGCCCTAAGCACTTTGTTTTCCAATATTACCACCGGATACATAAATGTCACAAACACATAACTGGGTGAACCTTTTCAGATTGTGACTCAGCCTTGCTAAAGTCCCCAATTAGAGGTGTCCAGGGTTCTTAAGCACACTCTTCTTTTGCTTTGGACCTCGACTTTAACTGCTCAGTCTCAAGTTTTCACTTGACACCTTCACGCCACAAGCACATGGTTAGGGACAGCTTGGTTTAGCCGCTTAGGCCAGGATTTTATTCCTTTAGGCCCTCCTATCCACTGATGCTCAAAGCCCTGGATCCTTTTTTTTTGTTACCCTTGCCTTTTGGTTTAAAGGGTTACTGGCTTTTTGCTCTTGCCTTTTGGTTTAAAGAGCTCTTGGCTTTTTCTGCTTGCTTTTTCTTTTTCTTTCTATTTTTTCGTATTTTTTCTGCTTTGTTCTTCACTGCTTTTTCTTGCTTCAAGAATCATTTTTATAATTTTTCAGATCATCAAATAACATTTCTCCTTTTTCCTTTTTCTTCAAAAGCCAACATATTTAACATTCATAAACCACAATATCAAAAGACATATGCACTGTTCAAGCATTCATTCAGAAAACAAAAAGTATTGTCACCATATCAAAATAATTAAACTAGTTTCAAGGATGAATTCGAAATCATGTACTTCTTGTTCTTTTGTAATTAAAACATTTTTCATTTAAGAGAGGTGATGGATTCAAAGGACATTCATAGCTTCAAAACATAGACACTTAGACACTAGTGATCATGTAATAAGACACAAACATAAATAAACATAAAGCATAGTAAACGAAAAACAGAGAAATAAAAACAAGGAGATTAACGAACGGGTCCACCTTTGTGAGGGTGGCGTCTTCCTCTTCTTGAAGAACCAATGGTGCTCTTGAGCTCCTTTATGTCTCTTTCTTGTCTTTTTTGCTCCTCCCTCATAGCTCTTTGATCTTCTCTAATCTCATGGAGGATGATGGAGTGCTCTTGGTGCTCCATCCTTAGTTGTCCCATATTGGAACTTAATTCTCTTAGGGAGGTGTTGATTTGCTCCCAATAGTTCTGTGGAGGAAAGTGCATCCCTTGAGGCATTAGTGGTTATGGAAAAACAAAAAAGCAATGCTTTTTCCACACCAAACTTAAAAGGTTTGCTCGTCCTTGAGCAAAAGAAGAAAGAAAGTAGTAGAAGAAGAAGAAAATGGAGGAGATGGAGGGAGATATGTGAATTCGGATAAGGGGGTGTGATGCGTGAAAAGGAAGGAGTGATGGTTTGAATTTGAGTGGGTGGGTGTAGGTGGTTTGTATGATGGTTTTGGAAGAGGTGTGGAGGTGATTGGTGAAGGGTATTTGGGGAAGAGAGTTATGAAAAGGTGTGAAGAGGAGAGAAGAAGTGGTGGGGATCCTGTGGGGTCCACAGATCCAGTGGGGCCAAGGACTTAACATCCCTGCTCCAATTAGGCGTGTAAAACGCTTTTGCTGTGCAATCCTAGCGTTTAACGCCAGACTGCTACTTGTTTCTGGCGTTAAACACCCAAATGTAACCTGTTTCTGGCATTTAACGCCAGGTAGATGCTTGTTTCTGGCGTTAAACGCCAGTGTGGTGCTTGTTTCTGGCGTTAAACACCAGATAGATGCTTGTTTCTGGCGTTTAAATGCTAGAATGCTCCTCCTCTAGGGTGTGCTATTTTTAATGCTGTTTTTCATTCTGTTTTTGATTTTTCAGTAGTTTTTGTAACTCCACATGATCATCAACCTAATAAAACACGAAATAAAAATAAAAAAAAATTAAATATAATTAAATAACATTGGGTTGCCTCCCAACAAGCGCTTCTTTAATGTCAATAGCTTGACAGTGAGCTCTCATGGAGCCTCACAGGTAATCAAAGTAAGGTTGGAACCTCCCAACACCAAACTTAGAGTTTGAATGTGGGGGTTCAACACCAAACTTGGAGTTTGGTTGTGGCCTCCCAACACCAAACTTAGAGTTTGACTGTGGGGGCTTTGGTTGACTCTGCAGTGAGAGAAGCTTTTCATGCTTCCTCTCCATGGTTACAGAAGGAGATCCTTGAGTTTTAAACACAAGGTAGTCCTCATTCAGTTGAAGGATCAACTCTCCTCTGTCCACATCAATCACAGCTCTTGCTGTGGCTAGGAAGGGTCTTCCAAGGATGATGGATTCATCCTTATCCTTCCAGTGTCTAGGATTATGAAATCAGCAAGGATGTAAAGGCCTTCAACCTTTACTAACACGTCCTCTACTTGTCCATAAGCCTGTTTTCTTAAGTTGTCTGCCATCTCTAATGAGATTCTGGCAGCTTGCACCTCAAAGATCCTAAGTTTCTCCATTACAGAGAGTGGCATTAAGTTTATGCCTGACCCAAGGTCACACAGAGCCTTCTCAAAGGTCATGGTGCCTATGGTACAGGGTATTAAGAATTTGCCAGGATCCTGTTTCTTTTGAGATAATTTCTGCCTATCCAATGCATTTAGTTCATTGGTGAGCAAGGGAGGTTCATCTTCCCAAGTCTCATTACCAAATAGTTTGGCATTCAGCTTCATGATTGCACCAAGATACTTAGCAACTTGCTCTTCAGTAACATCTTCATTCTCTTCAGAAGAAGAATACTCATCAGAGCTCATGAAGGGCAGAAGGAGGTTCAATGGAATCTCTATGGTCTCTAGATGAGCCTCAGATTCCTTTGGTTCCTCAAAGGGAAACTCCTTATTGGTCACTGAACGTCCCAGGAGGTCTTCCTCACTAGGATTCACGTCCTCCTCCTCCCTTGTAGGTTCGGCCATGATGGTCAAATCAATGGCCTTGCACTCTCTCTTTGGATTTTCTTCTGTATTGCTTGGGAGAGTACTAAGAGGAATTTCAGTGAGCCTTTTACTCAGCTGGCCCACTTGTGCCTCCAAATTTCTAATGGAGGATCTTGTTTCATTCATGAAACTTAAAGTGGCCTTAGATAGATCAGAGACTATATTTGCTAAGCTAGATAGATTCTGCTAAGAATTCTCTGTCTGTTGCTAAGTGGATGATGGAAAAGGCTTGCTATTGCTAAACCTGTTTCTTCCACCATTATTAAAGGCTTGTTGAGGCTTTTGTTGATCCTTCCATGAGAAATTTGGATGATTTCTCCATGAGGGATTATAGGTGTTTCCATAGGGTTCACCCATGTAATTCACCTCTGCTATTGCAGGGTTCTTAGGATCATAAGCTTCTTCTTCAGAAGATGCCTCTTTAGTACTGTTGGATGATTCCTTCAATCCATTCAGACTCTGAGAGATCATATTGACTTGCTGAGTCAATATTTTATTCTAAGCAAATATGGCATTCAGAGTATTAATTTCAAGAAATTCCTTCCTCATAGGATTCCTTTCAGAAGTGTACATGAACTGGTTATTTGTAACCATGTCAATGAGTTCTTGAGCTTCTACAGGCGTTTTCTTTAGGTGAATGGATCCACCTGCAGAATGGTCCAATGACATTTTAGATAATTCAGACAGACCATCATAGAATATATCCAGGATGGTCCATTCTGAAAGCATGTCAGAAGGACACTTTTTGGTCAGTTCCTTGTATCTCTCCCAAGCTTCATAGAGGGACTCACCTTCTTTCTGTTTGAAGGTTTGAACATCCACTCTAAGCTTACTAAGCTTTTGAGGAGGAAAGAACTTGGCTAAGAAAGCCGTGACCAGCTTATCCCAAGAGTTCAGGCTGTCTTTAGGTTGAGAGTCCAACCATATTCTAGCTCTGTCTCTTACAGTAAACGGGAAAAGCATAAGCCTGTAGACCTCAAGATCAGCCCCATTGATCTTAACAGTATCACAGATTTGCAAGAATTCAGTTAAGAACTGAAAAAGGATCTTCTGATGGGAGTCCATAAAACTTGCAGTTCTGTTGCATCAGAGAAACTAATTGAGGTTTTAGCTCAAAATTGTTTGCTCCAATGACAGGGATTGATATGCTTCTTCCATGTAAATTGGAATTTGGTGCAGTAAAGTCACCAAGCATCTTCCTTGCATTGTTATTATTTTCAGCCATGTCTCCTTCTTTTTTGAAAATTTCTGTCAGATTTTCTCCAGAGAGTTGTGCTTTAGCTTCCCTTAGCTTCCTCTTTAGAGTCCTTTCAGGTTCAGGATCAGCTTCAACAAGAATGTTCTTATCCTTGTTCCTGCTCATATGAAAAAGAAGAAAACAGAAAAGAAAATATGAAATCCTCTATGTCACAGTATAGAGATTCCTTATGTAAGTATAAGAAGAGAAGAATAAAAGAAGGGGAAGAGAAAAACTCGAACACAGAGAGGAAGATGGTGTTCGAATTTTGGGTGGAAGAGAAGTATTAGTAGATGAATAGTTAAATAGAAGGAGATAAGAGATGAGAGAATTCAAAAATTAAATAAATTAAAATAAAAATATTTTTGTTTTTAATTTGAATTTAAAATAAAAATTCAAAAATTTAAAAAGAAAAATAAAATTAAATCAAATTAAAATTTAAAATAAATAGTTAATTAAAAAGAAATTTTGAAAAAGAGGGAAGGTGATTTTCAAAAATTAGAGAGAGAGTTAGTTAGGTAGTTTTGAAAAAGATATGATTGAAACAAAAAGATAGAATTAGTTGGAAAGGATTTGAAATTTAATTTTGAAAAGATAAGAAGTTAGAAAAGATTTTGAAATTAATTTTGAAAAAGATATGATTGAAACTTAAATTGAAAAAGATTTGAAAAAGAAATTTAAAAAGATATGATTTTAAAATTTAAAGATTGAATCTTTCTTAATAGGCAAGTAACAACTTGAAATTTTTGAATCAATCACATTAATTGTTAGTAAAGGTTTTGAAATTATGAAATAAAATAAGAAAAAGATTTTAAAAATTGATTTTATAAATTTTCGAAAATCATAAAAGAAAAATGAAAAAGATTTGATTTTTGAAAAAGATTTGAAAAAGATAGAATTTTTAAATTGAAAATTTGATTTGACTCATAAGAAACAACTAAATTTTAAAAATTTTTGAAAAAAGTCAACTCAAATTTTCGAAAATTTATGAGTGAAAAAGGGAAAGATATTTTTTTATTTTTGAATTTTTAATGATGAGAGAGAAAAACAATAAAAAGACTCAATGCATGAAAGTTTTGGATCAAAACAAATGATGCATGCAAGAACACTATGAATGTCAAGATGAACACCAAGAACACTTTGAATGTCAAGATGAACACCAAGAACTTATTTTTGAAAATTTTTAAGAAAAGAAAAACATGCAAGACACCAAACTTAGAAATTTTCAATAATTAGACACTAACAAATTGAAAATGCACATGAAAAACAAGAAAAGATGCAAAACAAGAAAACATGAAGATCAAACAAGAGGATTCATCAAGAACAACTTGAAGATCATGAAGAATGCATGATGAATTTTCGAAAAATGCAAGAAAGAAACAAACATGCAACTGACACCAAATTTACAATTTGACACTAGACTCAAACAAGAAACATCAAATTATTTTTGATTTTATGATTTTATTATTCTTTTGGTATTTTTCGAAAATTAATTGGAAAAAGAAAATAAGGATTTCAAAATTTTCAATAAGAATTCCAAGAATCTGCAATGTTAGTCTAAAGCTCTGGTCCAGGAATTAGACATGGCTTACTAGCCAGCCAAGCTTTCAGTGAAAGCTCCGGTCCAAAACACTAGACATGGCCAATGGCCAGCCAAGCTTCAGCATACAAATCAGGCATACAACAACTAATACTTCATCCAACTTCATTCTATGCTGATAGGTGGAAGCCCCAGTCCAAATGAATTAGACATGGCTTTACAGCCAGCCAGGCTTCAACATGCTTCATGAACCGCTAGAATTCCTTCTTAAAAATTCTGAAGAACATAAATTAAATTTTTTTTTGAAAAACTATTTAAAAATTTTTTTTATATTTTTCAAAAATAAGAAATAAAAGAGCTTAAAAATAAAATAAAATTACATAATCTGAGCAACAAGATGAACCGTCAGTTGTCCAAACTCGAACAATCCCCGGCAACGGCGCCAAAAATTTAGTGCACGAAATTGCGATCATCAACAATGGCGCTAAACACTTGGTGCTCTCAAATGTGAATCACACTTTGTCACAAATTCGCACAACTAACCAGCAAGTGCGCTGGGTCGTCCAAGTAATAAACCTTACGTGAGTAAGGGTCGATCCCTCGGAGATTGTCGGCTTGAAGCAAGCTATGGTCACCTTGTAAATCTCAGTCAGGTGGATTCAAATGGTTATGGTGAATTGATAATAAAAATATAAATGAAATATAAACTAGGATAGAGATACTTATGTAATTCATTGGTGAGAATTTCAGATAAGCGTATAGAGATGCTTTTGTTCCTCCTGAACCTCTGCTTTCCTGCTGTCTTCATCCAATCATTCCTACTCCCTTCCATGGCAAGCTGTATGTAGGGCATCACCGTTGTCAATGGCTACATCCCATCCTCTCTGTGAAAATGGTCCAATGCGCTGTCACTGCATGGCTAATCATCTGTCGGTTCTCGATCATACTGGAATAGGATTTACTATCCTTTTGCGTCTGTCACTACGCCCAGCACTCGCGAGTTTGAAGCTCGTCACAGCCATCCCTTCCCAGATCCTACTCGGAATACCACAGACAAGGTTTAGAATTTTTGGATCTCAGGAATGGCCATCCATGGGTTCTAACTTATACCACGAAGACTCTAATATCTCGGACTCGGTTCCATGTATTAGATATCTAAGAGATACTCATTCTGTCTCGTCTTCATGTAGAACGGAAGTGGTTGTCAGGCACGCGTTCATGGGTGAGAATGGTGATGAGCGTCACATAATCATCACATTCATCATGTTCTTGGGTGCGAATGAATATCTTAGAATAGGAATAAACTTGAATTGAATAGAAAAATAGTAGTACTTTGTATTAATACTCAAGGAGCAGCAGAGCTCCACACCTTAATCTATGGTGTGTAAAAACTCTACCATTGAAAATACATAAGAACAAAGTCCAGGCATGGCTGAGAGGCCAGCCCCCATGATCTAAGAACTAAACATCCCAATATGTAAATACAATAGTAAAAAGTTCTATTTATACTAAACTAGTTACTAGGGTTTACAGAAATAAGTAAATGATGCAGAAATCCACTCCCGGGCCCACTTGGTGTGTGCTTGGGCTGAGCATTAAGCTTTCATGTGTAGAGACTCTTTTTGGAGTTAAACACCTATTTGTAATATGTTTCTGGCGTTTAACTCTGCTTTGCAACCTGTTTCTGGCGTTTGACTCCAAAATAGGGCAGAAAGCTGGCTTTGAACGCCAGTTTGCGTCGTCTAAACTCGAGAAACATATAGACTATTATATATTGCTGGAAAGCCCTAGATGTCTACTTTCCAACCCAATTGAGAGCGCGCCATTTGGAGTTCTATAGCTCCAGAAAATCTACTTTGAGTGCAGGGAGGTTAGAATCCAACAACATCTGCAGTCCTTCTTCAACCTCTGAATCTGATTTTTGCTCAAGTCCCTCAATTTCAGCCAGAAAATATCTGAAATCATAGAAAAACACACAAACTCATAGTAAAGTCCAGAAATGTGATTTTTATTTAAAAACTAATAAAAATATATTAAAAACTAACTAAATCATACTAAAAACTATGTAAAAACAATGCCAAAAAGCGTATAAATTATCCGCTCATCAAGTTATTAATGTCCAAGTGATTGGTAAATTGATAGCCATTGACTCTAGCTCTCATTAATTCAATTAGTGAATAGCTAGGACTTATGGACTTAGATTAATATAGCTCATTTGACTTTCCTTTACTTGTTAGAGGATGATTTAATGGGATTGATCCTTGCAATTATCATGTTGTGGTTAGTGATAAGGATAGAGATCCTTGACCACCAAACCTTGCCAAGACCGTTTTATCATTTGAATTCCATTGCCATTTACTTTTCATGTTCCTCATTCAAAACCCCAAAACATACAACTCATAACCAATAACAAGAACACTACCCTGCAATTCTTTTGAGAGACGACCCGAGGTTTAAATACTTCGATTATTAGATTTATTAGGGGTTTGTTACTTGTGACAAACAAATTTTTGTGTGAAAGGATTATTGTTGGTTTAGAAACTATACTTGTAACGAGATTTCATTAGTGAAATTCTTTACCATCAATTTCCCATTCATCATTCACTAAGCACCAAAACAATGCAAGCATATTCAACAGGTGAGTAAGAAAATTCAACACTAATGGAAAAATAGCAAACTTAGAAAAGAAAATAAAAACATGCAAACAAAGTTAAAATGAAATGAATGAAAGTATGC
The DNA here is from genome assembly GCF_003086295.3 of Arachis hypogaea. Taxonomy (NCBI): domain Eukaryota; kingdom Viridiplantae; phylum Streptophyta; class Magnoliopsida; order Fabales; family Fabaceae; genus Arachis; species Arachis hypogaea. Next base: position 78,076,496 of record NC_092052.1, read on the forward strand.
AAATGCAATAAGTAAAAGAGAATGAAAGAGAATAAGGATGAGAAGGGAGGAGAAGAAAGTGAAAAAGGAAGAGGAAAGAATAATAAATGAGAGGAGAAAGAAGAAAAAAGGAATCGGGGAAGAAAAACAACGCGTAAGCGTCGTCCATGCGTACGCGTGGATAGCAGGTTGAGAATACGACGCGTAAGCGTCGCTCACGCATACGCATAAAAAGACGAATTGGCTGGGTAACACGTACGTGTGGGGTGGGTTATGCGCTAGGCACATCACCCGACACCCGCACAGTTCGAGCACAACTCTCAGGAAAAATGTATCAGAGAGTAACATTCAATATGACGCGTGCGCGTGGCCCCTTTTTTTTATTCGTTTTTTTCTTTTTATTTATTTATTTATTATTTTTTTTAAATAAACTTTTAAGGTACCAAAGTAAAGCCAAATTTTATTAAATAAGTGAAACCATAGCTTAAATGAAATAATCCTAACTAAGAATAAAAATTCAATTTATTACTAATATAAATAAAAGAGAAAATAAGAAGAATTTACCATGGTGGGGTGTCTCCCGCCTAGCACTTTTAGTTAACGTCCTTAAGTTGGACGTTTGGTGAGCTCCTTTCCATGGTGGCTTGTGCTTGAACTCATCCAGAAACATCCACCAACGCTTGGACTTCCAATAAGCTCCAACATTTCCAAGTGAATTCACCAAGCCTTGATGAAGTTCTTCACAAGCTTTGAGCTTCCAAAGTTGATCCTCTTGTATGCCGAGATCCCAACCTTGTTTCTACTCCTGTCTCTAAGTTGATCATCATTGTTCCAACCAGGTGGCAAGTAATCTGAATTCTCACTGAGGCATCCCAACAACTTCCTAGACCCAATCAATTGAGAACTATACCAACCATTGCACTTAGACCTTGAGCATCTAACCATAACGAACCTAGGATTGTATTGCCTACCACTAACCATCCCCCTTTTGCTATTACAACCACAAAGAGCTCTAAGTTGTCCATCCGTGTTAAGCAAACTGTATGCAAGTGAGAAATTAAAGCATAAGGGGAAGAGATTTACCCACTTGAATGAAAGAATGTATGGTGATGGCTTCGGGAGAGGTGTCTCCAGTGGCGGCCCTGCCAATGTATGCTTCACTCTCTTGGGCTCCTCTTTGATGATCTCCACCTCTTGACAAGATTCTTCAACATTAACCTCTTCTTCAAGTCCAATGGGAGAGGATTCAATTGTAGATAAAAAATTATCAATTATTGAATCCATCTCATGATCAACCTCCTCAAAGTCTTCAACCATGATATGCCTTGGAGGTCGTACACCTTCCTCAACATCAAATTCAAACGTCTTGGTAGAAGGCTCTATGACTTGAGTTTTCCATGGAGGTTCCGCGTCTCCTAAGTCTTCAACCACTTCCTCTTCTTTGATAATTTCAGCTTTCTCCACTTGCTCTAGTACAAAATCAAACTCCTTCTTGATGTCTTCCACCGCTTGACAACTTCCTTCAATTCCTACTTTCTTGTTAACTTCTTCCAACTCTTCCTCTTTGATCAAGTCATGTGTTGGAGGGTGTAGACATTCTTCCTCAACATTGCTTTCACATACGATGGAAGAAGTTTCAACAAGGTCTTTAATGTCACTTAGTGTAGAATTGTCTTCAATGATGGAACTTCCCTTTTGTTCAACCTCCCCTAATTCTTTAACTGTTCCTTCATCTTCAAGGGTCTCTACTACCTCCACCTTTTGGGCCTCTTCTTGCTTCTCTCGAAGTATAGATGCATGAATCCGATCCATTAAGTCCCTAAGACGATCCTTTCTCTCTTGTTCCATGTCAATAGCATAATTGGGATCATGTTGCTCTTGGATTGATGGATATGGGTGTTCTTTCATGGAGTGTGGTGGTGGATGGAGAGATCATTATGTGGATCCACACGGGATATAAGAGCTTGGAGAGTAGAGGTGAGACCAGTGAGAGTAGCGGTAAGTGTGGTTTGAAGCTCTCTTTGCCCTTGGCGAATAACACCAAAGGTATCAACTATGGGAGCTTGGGGTGGATAGGAGGGTTCATTTGTTGGGAGAAAGGGCTCATAATACGAAGGTGGTTCTTCTTGATAAGGGTATGGAGATGGTGTATATTGAGGTAGTGGTTCTTGGGGGTAATTTGGTTGGTATGGTGGATAATGGTTAGTGTTCCGAGGGTTACCTGAAACTGAAGGTCGATCTCGAACGAGATCTTCTGTGCTGGTCGGTGCTGCTGTGTCCGACCTGGTAGAGTTGGAGATGCTGCTGATCCTTGGTCATCAGAGGGTGGTGGTACCTGCAAGAGACTCTGATGCTTAAGTTAGCATGTGCTTTAGGCAGGTTTTTTGTAGACTCAGAGTATGAGTTATACCTGGGTGCTCCAGTGTATTTATAGTAGTGTTGAGTGACCTCCCTTGTGATAAGTTTGTTATCTTATCTTATCTTTTGGTAAGATCATCTATCTTGCCGCCAGCTGCTTTTGAGGTGGGCTGTGTGTTTCTGTCCTGGGCATGTTTTGGGCTTCTGGTGATTTGGCCGAACTCTTTTAGGAAGAGGTCGGTGTCGTCCAACCTTACAAGAGGTCGGTCATTCTTGTCTTCGTCCAATCCGGATCATGTAGCTCGACCCAGGGTATGAACAATGCCCCTGCTTGAGTTCAGACCTTTCCATGAGATCGTGCTTTCTACGCTTCGATTTCTTTGGGGAAGTTGTGCTTAAGCATTTTTGGTTCAATCTGTTCTTTCGTTTGCGAGTTTTATGCTGTGTTTGAATGCGAAGCGTTTTCCTTGCTTTTGCTCCTTTACTGCCTCGTTTGTTTCTTCGAGGAGGGTTATTTTCTTGGGAATACGCATGTGCCTTAAATGCCTATTGATTGGGCTTTCCTTTGCTTTGCCGTTTCTTTTCCCCCTTCAACTTTTATTTTGAAATAAAAAAGGGCTTCGCTCTTAGTTTCAGTTTCCTTCTTCCTTCTGTTTCGTTTCGTCTTGAAGACAAAAAAGAATTTCTTTTCTTTGGCTTTTTCTCCTCTGATTTCTTGCCCCCAAGTTTCCTACTTTTCTTTCTGCGGCGCTTGTTAGTGTGGGTTGCTCGTGTTTTTGTTCGCGCATTCATCGCTTACTCCCTCTTAATCACAGGTTGGTACTCTTCTTTTCTTTTGTTTCTTAATAGTCATTTTTATATGTGCTTTGCATGCTTGTGTTTTCGCACAAAGTTTTGATCTTTATTGCATTTCCTTAAAAAGGTTGAAGCTTTTCTAGAAGATTGCATGGTCTTGTTTTGATCAAAGTTGTAATCTTGCTTTATCTCTGCTGTCTTTGTTTTGGGGAAACGTAGGAGTTTTACTCTTGTTTGGGAGGTCTAGGGTTGTATGTTTTTGCGATATTTTCTGTGCTCTGTACTGTTGCCTCCAAAGGATGCCCATGAACTTCTGGCGTTTGATCTCTTTTGCTTTGTGTGAATCCTAGGGTGTCCTTTTACTGCTATAGTTGTTGTTTGTTGGTTGTTTCCTCCCTTTCCGATTCTGTCTGAGTTGTTTTGGTAGTGACCCCTTGTAATTTTTCTTTGCTGTAGGTGTAGTTTGCTGTATGTCTTCCTGTAAGAATATTGTTGAGATGTCGACCAAAGTCCCTGCTGGTATGGCGGATTGGCTAGACTCCATAGTCCTGATGTGTGTTAGCCGACCCTGAGTACTGTGAGAAACTTAGGCGACTTCATAGGATCTGTGAGTGTAGGGAGGATGAGAAGAATTATGAATTAGTGTTGCCCAACCCAGAGGAGAGAGTTAGTTTTCCTCTTTTAGTGCAGACAGAGCGACTGATGAGCGGATAATTTATACCCTTTTTGGCATTGTTTTTACATAGTTTTTAGTATGTTTTAGTTACTTTTTATTATATTTTTATTAGTTTTTATGAAAAAATCACATTTCTGGACTTTACTATGAGTTTGTGTGTTTTTCTATAATTTCAGATATTTTTTGGCTAAAATTGAGGGACCTGAGCAAAAATCTGATTCAGAGGCTGAGAAAGGACTGCAGATGCTGTTGGATTCTGACCCTCCTGCACTCGAAGTGGATTTTCTAGAGCTACAGAAGCCCAATTGGTGCGCTCTCAATTGCATTGGAAAGTAGACATCTTGGGCTTTTGAGCAATATAAAATAGTCCATACTTTGTCTGAGATTTGATGGCCCAAATTGGCATTAAACGCCAGCCAGAAACTTTCTGGTGTAAAATGCCAGAACTGGCACACTTCTTGGCGTTAAACGCCCATTTCGGCACCCAGGGTGGCGTTTAACTCCAATTTGAGGCATATGCACGTGGAAGCTTGAAAGCTCAGACCAAACACTCACCAGGTGGGCCCCAGAAGTGGATTTCTGCACTATCTGCACTTAGTTACTCATTTTCTGTAAACCTAAGTTACTAGTTTAGTATAAAAACTACTTTTAGAGATTCATTTAGAACTCATGACATTTTACATTTGATATTGTATCTTCTACGGCATGAGTCTCTAAACCCCATAGGTGGGGGTGAGGAGCTCTGCTGTGTCTCAATGGATTAATGCAATTACTACTGTTTTCTTTTCAAATACGCTTGATTCTGTTCTAAGATACTCACTCGTACTTCAATATGAAGAATATGATGATTCGTGACACTCATCATCATTCTCAACTTTATGAACGCGTGCCTGACAACCACTCCCGTTCTATCTGAGCTCAACGTAGTCATTGGGCCACAACTTGAGTGCATATCTCTTGGGTCTCTGATCCACGGACCGAGTCCGTGAGATTAGAACCTTCGTGGTAGAAGCTAGAACCAATTGGCAGCATTCCTGGGATCCAGAAAGTCTAAACCTTGTCTGTGGTATTCCAAGTAGGATTTGGAAAGGGATGACTGTGACGAGCTTCAAACTCACGACTGTTGGGTGCAGTGACAGTGTGCAAAAGGATAGAGAGATCCTATTCCAACACTAGTGAAAACCGATAGATGATTAGCCGTGTGGTAGCTGTACCTGGTATTTTTCATCCGAGACGAGAGATCTGATAGTTGATTAGCTATGCAGAAACCATGCCTGGTATTTTTCATCCGAGAGGATCATACAGCTTGCCATGGAAGGAAACCATGCATGTTTGGAGAAGAAGACAATAGGAAAGCAGAGATTCAGAAGACAGAGCATCTTCGGAACCTCAACCTGTTCCTCATTACTAAATCACAAGTATCATTTATTTCATGTTATTTACTTTTTATAAATAAAAATAATTTTTATCATTAATCTCCTGACTAAGATTTACAAGATAACCATAGCTTGCTTCAAGCCGACAATCTCCGTGAGATCGACCCTTACTCACGTAAGGTATTACTTGGACGACCCAGTGCACTTGCTGGTTAGTTGTGCGGAGTTGTGAAAAGTGTGATCACAATTTTATGCACCAAGTTTTTGGCGCCGTTGCCGGGGATTGTTCAAGTTTGGACAACTGACGGTTCATCTTGTTGCTTAGATTAGGAAAAAATTTATCTTTTTGGTTTAGAGTCACTAAATTTGAGTCTTCTGTTTGAATTTAGTTTGATGTTTTAAGTTTGGTGTCAATTGCATGTTTTTATTTTCCTTCAATTTTTCGAATTGTATGCTCTTTTTATTCTTCATATTTTCGAGTTCCGTGTTCTTTCTTGATCTTCAAGTTGTTGTTGTTGTTTATTTTCCTTTTTTGATCTTTAATTTTTCTCGTTTTGTGTCTTTCCTTATTTTTATTGTGCATTTTTGAATTATTAGTGTCCAAAGTATAAAAATTTTTAAGTTTGGTGTTCTTTGTGCTTTTATTTTCTTAAAGATTTCTAAAATTTGTTCTTGGTGTTCATCTTGAAATTCAAAGTTTTCTTATTTGTTTTTTTTGTTTTGATCTAAAAATTTTAAGTTTGGTGTCATTTTATTGTGTTTCTCTTTCCTCATTAAATTAAAAAAAAATATATATCTTGTCTCTTTATTTTAATTGAATTTTCAAAATTTGCATTTAAAAATTTAGATTTTTATTTTAAAATTTTTATCTTATCTTATCTTAGTTTTAAATTTCAAAATTCAAATCTTTTTCAAAAATCAAATCTATTTCAAAATCTTATCTTATCTTATTTCAAATTCAAATTTCAAACTTCAATTAAATTCCAAAACTCAAAATTCAAATTTCAAAATTTAAATTTAAAATTTTAAAAATCAAAACTTTTCAAAATTTAAATCTTTTTCAAATCTTTATCTTATATTGTTGACTTTTTCAAAATTCAAAATTCAAAATTCAAAATTCAAAATTCAAAATTCAAAATTTAAAATTCAAATTTCAAATTTCAAATTTCAAATTTCAAATTTTAGAATTCAAAATTCAAAATTTAATTTTCAAATTTAAAATTTAAATTTCAAAACTTTTTAATTTAAAAACTTATCTTCTCTTACCTAACTTATCTTATCTTTTCTAATCTCAAATTTTAAAATCACATCTTCTTCAAATCTTTTCTTTTATTTATTCTCTTACAAGTAACTTTAATTTTAAGACATATCTTTTTCAAAACTTTCTAACCACTTTTTCTCTCTTCAATTTTCAAAAATCATATCCAAAATTTTTCAAATCTTTTTAATTAAGTAATCATTTTAGTATTCAAATTTTTTTATTTCTTTTCCTTTTAGTTTTCGAAACTTATAATCTATTTTCCAAGTACTTTATTTTATTCTCTTTTAAATTCGGTTTGTCCTTAATTAAATAAAATAAAATTTCTATTTACAATCCATATCATCTCCCTTTCTCCATCATGGACCTAAGTGGAAATGAACAGTCCAGAAGGACTCTGGGGTCATATGCTAACCCCACTACTGCTTCATATGGGAGTAGTATCTGTATACCTCCCATCAGAGCTAGCAATTTTGAGCTAAATCCTCAGCTCATTATCATGGTGCAGCAAAATTGCCAGTATTCCGGTCTTCCACAAGAAGAACCTACTGAGTTTCTGGAACAGTTCTTACAAATTGCTGACACAGTACGTGATAAGGAAGTAGATCAGGATGTCTACAGATTATTACTATTTCCATTTGCAATAAAAGATCAAGCTAAGAGGTGGTTAAATAACCAACCCACAGCAAGCATAAGAACATGGAAACAGTTATCAGACAAATTCCTGAATCAATATTTCCCTCCAAAAAGGATGACACATCTAAGGCTGGACATCCAAGGCTTTAAACAAGAGGATAATGAATCTCTTTATAATGCCTGGGAGAGGTACAGAGGGATGCTAAGGAATGCCCCTCTGAAATGTTTTCAAAATGGGTACAGTTAGACATCTTCTACTACGGACTTACAGAAAAGGCCCAGATGTCTCTAGACCACTCAGCTGGTGGATCTATACACACGAGGAAGAAAATTGAAGAAGCTCAAGAGCTCATTGATATAGTTGCTATCAATCAGCATCTGTACTTATGTAGTGAGTCCTCCATGAAAGAAGAGGCTAAAGCACTATCCACTGAACTTAGTCCTCCAGAACAAGTTGTTGAACTCAATCAGCAATTGCTTCTTATAACAAAACAGTTAGCTGAATTTAAAGAGCTATTCCAGGACACTAAAAATGCTCACACGAATATGGAAGAACAATTGGATTGGATCAGACAAGACAGCAGCTATCTAAACAGATAACAGAAGAGTGCCAAGCTGTTCATTTAAGGAGTGGGAAGACATTGAATGTCTCAACTCAAGGCAGTAGAAATCCAAGAAAGGAACAACTGAAAGAGGATGACCAAGCCATTGCCAAATTTCCTCTAAGGACAATAAGAGCCCAGAAAGGAAGGATTCTGGTGTTCAAATGCCAGAAAAGGGTGAAAAACTAGCGTTAACGCCCATACAGCAGCCAATTCTAGCATTCAAATGCCAAAAAAGGGTGGCAATCTGGCGTTAAACACCCATACAGCACCCAATCCTGGCGTTCAAATGCCAATAGGGGATCAGACACCTGCAAGTGCTGATAACAACCCCCTTAGGCAGACTTCTCCAACCACTTCTGTAGGATGTAAACCTGCAGCAACTAAGGTTGAAGAATATAAAGCCAAGATGCCTTATCCTCAGAAACTCCGCCAAGCGGAATAGGATAAACAATTTGCCCACTTTACAGACTATCTCAGGACTCTTGAAATAAAGATTTCGTTTGCAGAGGCACTTGAGCAAATACCCTCTTATGCTAAGTCCATGAAAGAGATCTTAAGTCATAAGAAGGATTGGAGAGAAACTGAAAAAGTTTTTCTCACTAAAGAATGCAGTGCAGTCATTTTAAAAAGCTCACCAGAGAAGCTTAAAGATCCCGGAAGCTTTATGATACCATGCACATTAGAGGATGCTTGTACTAAGACAGCTTTCTGTGATCTTGGGGCAAGTATCAACCTGATACCTGCATCCACTATCAGAAAGCTAGGTTTGGCTGAAGAAGATAAACTAACCCAAATATGCCTCCAACTTACTGATGGCTCCATTAAAATTCCATAAGGCGTAATTGAGGACATGATTGTCAAGGTTGGGCCATTTGCCTTTCCCACTGACTTTGTAGTGCTGGAAATAGAGGAGCACAAGAGTGCAACTCTCATTCGAGAAAGTTCTTTCCTAGCAACTGGATGAACCCTCATTGACATCCAAAAAGGGGAGATAACTCTGAGAGTCAATGAGGATGAGTTTAAGTTGAATGTTGTCAAAGCTATACAACATACAGACACATCAAAAGACTGCATGAGTGCTGACATCTTTGACTCTCTGGTGGAAGAGGTCAATATGACTGAGAGTCTCAAATCAGAGCTAGAGGACATTTTTAAAGATGTTCAACCTAATCTGGAGGAACCAGAGAAAATAGAAGAACCTCTAAAACAACCTCAGGAAGAGGAAAAGCCTCCTAAACCCGAGCTCAAACCACTACTACCCTCCCTGAAATATGCATTTCTGCGAGAAGAGGACACGTTTCCAGTGATCATAAGCTCTGCTTTAGAGCCATGGGAAGAGAAAGCACTAATTCAGGTGCTAAGGACACACAAGACAGCTCTTGGGTGGTCCATAAGTGATCTTAAGGGCATTAGTCCAGCCAGATGCATACACAAGATCCTACTAGAGGATGATGCTAAGCCAGTGGTTCAACCACAGAGGCGGCTGAATCCAGCCATGAAGGAGGTAGTGTAGAAAGAGGTCACTAAGTTACTAGAGGCTGGGATTATTTATCCTATTTCATATAGCCCCTGGGTGAGCCCTGTCCAAATTGTCCCCAAGAAGGGAGGCATGACAGTGATTCATAATGAAAAGAATGAACTGGTTCCTACAAGAACAGTTACAAGGTGGAGTATGTGTATTGACTATAGAAGGCTCAATACAGCCACCAGGAAGGATCATTTTCCTTTACCATTCATAGACCAGATGCTAAAGAGACTAGCAGGCCATGAATACTACTGCTTTTTGGATGGCTATTCAGGTTACAACCAAATTGCAGTAGATCCTCAGGACCAAGAGAAAACAGCATTCACATGTCCATCTGGGGTATTTTCCTATAGAAGGATGCCATTTAGCCTGTGCAATGCACCTACAACCTTTCAGAGGTGCATGCTCTCTATTTTCTCTGATATGGTAGAAATATTTCTGGAAGTTTTCATGGATGACTTCTCAATATTTGGAGACTCATTCAGCTCCTGTCTTGACCATCTAGCACTTGTTCTAAAAAGGTGCCAAGAGACTAACCTGGTTTTAAACTAGGAGAAATGTCACTTTATGGTGACTGAAGGAATTGTCCTTGGGCATAAAATTTTGAACAAGGGAATAGAGGTGGATCAAGCTAAGGTAGAGGTAATTGAAAAATTACCACCACCTACCAATGTTAAGGCAATCAGAAGCTTTCTGGGGCATGCAGGATTCTATAAGAGGTTTATAAAGGATTTTTCAAAAATTACAAAACCTATGAGCAATTTGCTAGTTGCTGACATGCCATTTGCCTTTGACACAGAGTCTCTGCAGGCGTTTGACACTCTGAAAGCTAAGCTGGTCACAGTACCAATTATTTCTGCACTAGACTGGACATTACCATTTGAACTAATGTGTGATGCCAGTGACCATGCCATTGGTACAGTATTGGGAAAGAGGCATGACAAGCTTCTACATGTCATTTATTATGCTAGGTGTGTTTTAAATTACGCGCAAAAGAATTACACAACCACAGAAAAGGAGTTGCTTGCAGTGGTTTATGCCATTGACAAGTTCAGATCTTATTTATTAGGATCAAAAGTGATTGTGTACACTGACCATGCTGCTCTAAAATATCTCCTCACAAAGCAGGATTCAAAACCCAGACTCATAAGATGGGTGTTGCTCCTGCAAGAGTTTGATATAGAAATAAGAGACAGAAAAGGGATAGAAAACTAAGTAGCAGATCACCTGTCCCGAATAGAACCAGTAGCAGGAGAGTCCCTCCCTCCTACTGAGATCTTTGAAACCTACCTGGATGAGCAACTCTTTGCCATTCAGGAAGTACCGTGGTTTGCAGACATTGCAAACTATAAAGCTGTGAGATTCATACCCAAAGAGTACAGTAAGCAGCAAATAAAAAAATTAATTTCTAATGCAAAGTACTACTTATGGGATGAACCATATCTCTTTAAGAGGTGTACAGATGGAGTAATCCGTAGATGTGTACCTAGAGAAGAGGCACAGAAGATCCTATGGCATTGCCATGGATTACAATATGGAGGACATTTTGGAGGTGAGCGAACAGCCACAAAGGTTCTCCAATGTGGCTTCTACTGGCCTACCCTCTATAGAGACTCCCGAGAGTTTGTACGTAACTGTGACAGTTGCTAGAGAGCTGGTAATCTTCCTCACGGTTATGCCATGCCTCAGCAAGGGATCTTAGAGATTGAGTTGTTTGATGTATGGGGTATTGACTGCATGGGGCCTTTCCCACCATCATACTCTAACACTTATGTTCTGGTGGCAGTAGACTATGTATTAAAATGGATAGAGGCAATTGTGACACCCACTAATGATACTAAGACAGTGATAAAGTTCCTCCAGAAGCATATCTTTAGCAGGTTTGGTGTCCCTAAGGTACTGATCAGTGATGGAGGCACTCATTTCTGCAATAAATAGCTTGACTCTGCTCTGGTCCGATATGGAATTAACCACAAAGTGGCCACTACATATCATCCACAGACAAATGGGCAGGCTGAAGTCTCGAATAGAGAACTAAAACGAATCCTAGAACGGACTGTAAGTACCCGTAGAAGGGATAGGGCAAGAAGTCTGGATGATGCTCTGTGGGCATATAGAACCGCATTCAAGACTCCGATAGGGACCTCTCCATACCAGCTTGTGTATGGAAAAGCCTGTCATCTGCTAGTGGAACTAGAACACAAGGCCTACTGAGCAACCAGGTTCCTAAACCTTGATGCTAAGGTAGCTGGAGAGAAGAGATTACTCCAGTTGAATGAGCTGGAGGAGTTCAGACTCAATGATTTCGAAAATGCTAAAATCTATAAGGAGAAAGCAAAAAGATGGCATGACAAAAGGCTGTCATCTAGAGTCTTTGAGCCAGGACGGAAGGTCCTACTGTTTAACTCTAGGCTCAGATTGTTCCCTGGGAAATTGAAATCCCGATGGAAGGGACCATATGTGATTACAAGTGTGTCACCATATGGTTATGTAGAGCTTCAAGATATTGATTCTGACAAAAGGTTCATTGTTAATGGACATAGAATCAAACATTATATTGAAGGCAATGTTGAGCAAGAATGCTCAAAACTAAGACTAAATTAAAAGCTTAGTAAAGTTCAGCTAAAGACAGTAAAGAAGCGCTTGCTGGGAGGCAACCCAGCCATTATCAAAAATTAGATGTTTATAACAATTATATAAGTCTATTTAATTTTGTTACTCATGTTAGCTAATGCATTTCAGTGAATAAGTCAGGAAAATGGAGGTTCAAGACATAAAGCAGAGGAATCACAGAGAAAAAGAGCTCACTAGCAACAAAACGCCAGTAAAGGGATATTTTGGGCGTTAAAACGCCAGAATGGCTACCATTCTGGGCGTTTAACGTCAAAAAAGGTATCATTCTGGGAGTTAATCGCCAGAATGGGCAGCATTCTGGGCGTCTAATGCCAGCCAGGGTACCTGGCTGGGCGTTAAATGCCCAAAATGGCACCAGATGGGCGTTAAACGCCAGAATGGCTATCATTATGGGCGTTTAACACCAGAACAGCAAGGTGGAGGTAATTCAAAATTTTTTGCATCAAAATATTACAAACATTCATTTTTTAATTTCCTTTCCAAAAAAATTAATAATCTTATAAATTCTTTTTAATTTTTTTTCAATTCTTTTCAATTCTTTTTCAAAACTCATTCATCTTTCCAATTTCTTTTCAAATATTTTTAACTCATTCATATTATCTTTTATTTCTTAGATGCATAAACAAAAATTCAGATTTAACTTCCTCATATCTTTTTCATATCTTTTAAATTTTGAAAAAATCTTATCTTTTTCACATCATGTTCATCTTTTATCAATCATATCTTTCTATCTGATCTTTTTCTAAAAAAATTTGAAACCCATTCCCTACCTCCCTTTTAAAAACACATTCGGCCAGCCCTTTTTCACCCATCATTCAAATCTTCCAATCCATCTATTCCTCTTCTTTTTCTTATTTTTGCTTGAGGGCAAGCAAAACTCCAAGTTTGGTGTGATTTTCGTGATCCCTGAGCTAAAACAAACTAATCTCATGGCTCCCAAAGGAAGACAAGGAGGAAAGAAAGAAAGCAATCCGAAACCACTTTGTATGCATGAAAATTTTTTCACCAAAGAACATGCAGACCATTACTTCAAAATTGTGTGCAGAAGATCAGTGATCCCGGAAGTTAAGTTTAATCTAAAAGAAGACGAATACCCGGAGATCCAAGAGCATATTCGAAACAGGGGCTAGGAAGTCCTGGATAATCCTGAGATACATGTTGGAAGAAATATGATTCAGGAATTCTATGCAAATCTGTGGATGACGAATAAGCAAAGATTAGGGGGAACTGCTTTCCACTCCTTTCAGACTATGGTCAGAGGGAAGATTATTTACTTCCACTTTGAAAAGTGAGAGAAGTTCTCAAGCTTCCTCAACTATAAGATGATTCAGAGTCCTTTAATAGGAGAATGGCCAAAGATAAAAGGCTAGATCAGGTTCTAGAGGACATATGCCTCCCTGGAACCAAGTGGATTACTAATACAAAAGGTGTCCCAAACCAGCTAAAGAGAGGAGATCTCAAACCAGTTGCTAGAGGTTGGCTGGATTTCATTGGGCTCCCAAGCAGCAACTGCTCTGAAGTCACTATCAAGAGATCAGTGATGATTCACTGTATTATGCTGGGGAAAGAGGTTGAGATTCATCAGCTGATCCCTGGTAAAATTTACATATTTGCAAACAAGGAGTCCACTGATGCCAAATTGGCTTACCCAAGTTTGATTAGTATGCTATGTAAAGATGCGGGGGTAAAGATGGATGTGGATGAATATATCCCAGTTGAACACGCAATCACCAAAAAGGTGATGGATGGACCTCAAGTTCAAGATAACCCCATCAAGAGGAGGGCGCATGAGCTCATCTCAGAAATTCCTCAATTTGATTATTGGGCCCGTTTAGAAGCATATGTCACCAAGCTACAAGAAACTATGGATTAACTCAAAGAAGAGCAGCAGAATCAAAATAGCATGCTCTGCAAATTGCTCAAAGAACAAGAGAAACAAGGGCATGAGATACTGGAGCTAAAGTGCCAGAAGCTGTCCCTTGAAGAGCCAGACATCCCACAGATTGAAGGAGCACTTATCCCTCAAAATAAAGGTTGTTGAGTCCTAACTCTGTGATAACTTTTATTGTTAGAAACCTATTTTAAGAGTTACATGAGCATTAGTATTAGAGTCGTTTATTTTTATCTTTAATTTCCTTTCTTTTATTGTTATTTGTCTGCTTTTATGTTTATGTTTTGTCTATGTTTTTATCTTTATTACATGATCATCAGTGCTTAGAGTCTATGTCTTAAAGCTATGAATGATTCCATGAATCTCTCACCTTTCTTAAATAAAAAATGTTTTTATTTGCAAAAGAACAAGAAGTGCATAATTTCGAAATTTATCTTGAAATTGGTATAATTATTTTGATATGGTGGCAATACTTCTTGCTTTCTGAATGAATGCTTGAACAGTGCATATTTTTGATAATGAAGCTTATGAATATTAAAATTGTTAGCTCTTGAAAGAATAATGAAAAAAGAGAAATGTTATTGATAATCTAAAAAATCATAAAATTGATTCTTGAAGCAAGAAAAAGCAGTGAAAAACACAAAGCTTGCAAAAAAAATGGCAAAAAATAAAGAAAAGAAAAGCAAGCAGAAAAAGCCAATAACCCTTTAAACTAAAAGACAAGGGTAAAAAGGATCCAAGGCTTTGAGCATTAATGGATAGGAGGGCCCAAAGGAATAAAATCCTGGCCTAAGCGGCTAAATCAAGCTGTCCCTAACCATGTGCTTGTGGCGTGAAGGTATCAAGTGAAAAGCTTGAGACTGAGCGGTTAAAGTCGTGATCCAAAGCAAAAAGAGTGTGCTTAAGAGCTCTGGGCACCTCTAACTGGGGACTCTAGCAAAGCTAAGTCACAATCTGAAAAGGTTCACCCAGTTATGTGTCTGTGGCATTTATGTATCCGGTGGTAATACTGGAAAACAAAATGCTTAGGGTCACGGCTAAGACTCATAAAGTAGCTGTGTGCAAGAATCAACATACTAAACTAGGAGAATCAATAACACTATCTAAATTCTGAGTTCCTATGGATGCCAATCATTCTGAACTTCAAAGGATAAAGTGAGATGCCAAAATTGTTCAAAAGCAAAAAGCTACTAGTCCCGCTCATCTAGTTGAAACTAATCTTCATTGATATTTTTGAAATTTATTGTATATTCTCTTCTTTTTATCCTATTTGTTTTTATTTGCTTGGGGACAAGCAACAATTTATGTTTGGTGTTGTGATGAGCGGATAATTTATACCTTTTTTGGCATTGTTTTTACATAGTTTTTAGTATGTTTTAGTTACTTTTTATTATATTTTTACTAGTTTTTATGCAAAAATTACATTTCTGGACTTTACTATGAGTTTTTGTATTTTTCTACAATTTTAGGTATTTTCTGGCTGAAATTGAGGGACCTGAGCAAAAATCTGATTAAGAGGCTGAGAAAGGACTACAGATGCTATTGGATTCTGACCCTTCTGCACTCGAAGTAGATTTTCTGGAGCTACAAAAGCCCAATTGGCGCGCTCTTAATTGCATTGGAAAGTAGACATCTTGGGCTTTCCAGCAATATATAATAGTATATACTTTGATTGAGATTTGATGGCCCAAACTGGCATTAAACGCCAGCCAGAAACTTTCTGGCGTAAAACGCCAGAACTAGCACACTTCTTGGCGTTAATCGCCCATTTTGGCACCCAGGGTGGCATTTAACTCCAATTTGAGGCATATTCACGTGAAAGCTTGAAATCTCAGCCCAAACACTCACCAAGTGGGCCCCGAGAGTGGATTTCTGCACTATCTGCACTTAGTTAATCATTTTCTGTAAACCTAAGTTACTAGTTTAGTATAAAAATTGCTTTTAGAGATTCATTTAGAACTCATGAAATTTTACATTTGATATTGTATCTTCTATGGCATGAGTCTCTAAACCCCATAGGTGGGGGTGAGGAGCTCTGCTGTGTCTCAATGGATTAATGCAATTACTACTATTTTCTTTTCAAATACGCTTGATTCTGTTCTAAGATACTCACTCGTACTTCAATATGAAGAATATGATGATCCGTGTTACTCATCATTATTCTCGACTTTATGAACACGTGCCTAACAACCACTCCTGTTCTATCTGAGCTCAACATAGTCATTGGGCGACAGCTTGAGTGCGTATCTCTTGGGTCTCTGATCTACTGACCAAGTCCGTGAGATTAGAACCTTCGTGGTAGAAGCTAGAACCAATTGGCAGCATTCCTGGGATCCAGAAAGTCTAAAACTTGTCTGTGGTATTCCGAGTAGGATCTAGAAAAGGATGACTATGACGAGCTTCAAACTCACGACTGTTGGGCGCAGTGACAGTATGCAAAAGGATCGAGAGATCCTATTCTGACACTAGTGAGAACCGACAGATGATTAGCCGTGCAGTAGCTGTACCTGGTATTTTTCATTCGAGACGAGAGATCCGACAGTTGATTAGCTGTGCAAAAACTGTGCCTGGTATTTTTCATCCGAGAGGATCATACAGCTTGCCATGGAAGGAAACCATGCATGTTTAGAGAAGAAGACAATAGGAAAGCAGAGATTCAGAAGACAGAACATCTCCGGAACCTCAATCTGTTCCTCATTACTGAGTCACAAGTATCATTTATTTCATGTTATTTACTTTTCATAAATAGAAATCATTTTTATCATTAATCTCCTGGCTAATATTTACAAGATAACCATAGCTTGCTTCAAGCCGACAATCTCCGTGGGATCGACCCTTACTCACGTAAGGTATTACATGGATGACCCAGTGCACTTGCTGGTTAGTTATTCGGAGTTGGGAAAAGTGTGATCACAATTTTGTGCACCAGCGACCTTTCTTTTACGCCTACGATTACTTCTTTTCCCAGCTGAATATAACCATTCCTTTTACAGCCTTCGAGACCGAGCTCTTGTGGAACTGTAATGTGGCCCCTT
This sequence comes from Arachis hypogaea, assembly GCF_003086295.3. Lineage (NCBI taxonomy): Eukaryota > Viridiplantae > Streptophyta > Magnoliopsida > Fabales > Fabaceae > Arachis > Arachis hypogaea. The sequence continues at coordinate 78,093,264 of NC_092052.1, forward strand.
CGCAACTTCATCCGATCTCTTGGGGCTTTATATAGATTTTTTAGTTGTTGTGTTGAGAACTAGATGTTCGTCCTTCCTAATCTCTTTTCCTTTATCTGTTTGTTTTGACCAAACCTGGGGTGGCTAAGAAGAAGGCTTCGTGGATCTCTTTTTGCGCCACCCAAGGAAAAAAGGTGTTCTTCATGTTTGATGAATCTTTTCGTGATTTTAAAAATTACTATTTTAGAATCCGTGCTGTTGAGGGCGTTCGCCCTTTCTTTTTGGATGAGAACGATGAGCCGACCTTTCCTTTATGGTGGCAAAAGGAGCCTGTAACCCTTAAATACCCACTTGGGAGAGTTTAGATGAGGTGGAACAAGCTTTTGTGAATGTTTTAGAGGAGCATTGGGGAGAGCCTCCTCATCTGGATACTAAGAAATTTCTGGGAGATACTTCCCTCCTTCGCACCAAACTAGGTAGTGTCCGACCTCTTTCTGTATAGAAGTGGTTACCTTTTGCTATTCATGGTCTTTGTCTTTTGAATTCTATTTGTGTAACTATTTCACTGGCTTCCTTTTCAGAAATGGTGAAATCTTTGGATTCTATGAAGTCTTTTCGGAGGGCCAAAAAGGTGGTGGCAGCTCAAAACTTGTCACAGAAGAATTCGGAGGAGGGTTCGTCTGCACAGACGCCTCCTAAGAAGCCGGCAACTTGACCCTTTGCAAATGACTTCTGGTGCTGCCTCCTCTCCTACTGCTGCTGGTCCTCCTCCCAAAAAATAGAAAAACGCTCGGATTTATGATCTGAACAATAAAGAATTTGATGGCGTGGGATTTGCTACTGAGTTGATAGCTCCTCATGGTAAAGTTTCTTTGGATGACACTATCTATCCTTCATCATCTATATATTATTACTAGCAACAGCATTCGGATGGCCAACTGGGTACGGCCTTATCTCGTGTTGTCCGTGATTCCCTGGATCATGCGACTAAGGCCTTTATGGAGGACGCCAAATCTGAATATGATAGAATTAAAGGTCTAAAGGATGAGCTCGATGCCAAGGTTGCAAAACTAGAGTTTGATGTGGAGAAAGAGAAGAATCGGGCTATTACTGTTGAGGCGTCCGCCAATCTAGCCGAGGAGATGGCCATGACATCCAAAGACAGCTATAGTAGCACATATGGTGAGCTGTTGGAGACCAGGGAGAGGCTTCAGTCCGCCCAGGCTGATTACGCCGAGCTCCAAGGTCATATGGTGGACACTGTGACCGAAGTGTATGAAAATTTGAAGGCTCAGGTCCGGGTTCTTGCTCCCGAACTCGACCTCACCTTATTTAGTCTGGATAATATGGTGGAGGATGGCAAGATCGTGCCTGCCCCAGATGATGAAGATGAGGGTCCTCCTCCTGTGCCACCAGCCAAGGCTTCCACAGCTTCAGCTACTATAGTTCCTTCTCCCGAGGTGGTTTCTCCTGGGCCCGAGCCAGATCTGGAGGAGATACTGAACGGCCCAGACGGAGTTGTCAATGCCACCCCGATCTCAATCAAGCCTCCTTCTCCTAAAGATGTAGCTGCTGATGCAACTTCGGATCCTTTATGATTCCTTATTATACCTTTGTTTTGGCTATGTATTTGTGTATTCCGACCTGTGGACTTTTGTTGAACTTGTGTTGATGTAAGTTTTGTGGATGACCTCTGACATTTTAGTTGCTTCTTAGCAATTTTTGTTTAAAAATAACACTTCAAACTCATGGGCTGCCGTTTAGGCAGTCTTTGAGTCTTTTAATGTTTTATATTTGATGATGCATTTGATTTGTGTTGATATGCTTGTACTTGAGTTGTTTTTCAACCTTTGTTTGGAGAGGGTTGCCCTTCAGCCTTTACATAATCGCATTGGGTTTCCTTGATACTCCTTGAGGTGGGGTATTGCCTTGGAAGCTGGCTCAGCTTTTTCCCCCGAGCTCTTTTAGCCAAATTCCAAACATCTTTTTAAGTAGTGTTCCAATAGGGAATCCTTTTATTGTTTGTTTGGATGACTTTTTGGCCTTCTTCCGGCTTGTGCCTTTGCTTTTTAGGTAAATCCTTCATTAGGACTTGCACCTTTTAGCTGAGCATATAGGTTTCTTAACCTTTCAAACCTTTATTGTTCTCTTTGTTGAGGTCGTATTTGTCCCTTTGGGTTACGCCTTTTTGGGTACCGACTTGTTTGTCTTCACTGTTTGGGCTTTTTTAGTCATATTCGAACAACATTTTAGGTAGTGTTCCGATGGGGAACATTTTTTTTATAGTTTGTTTGGAAGACTTTTTAGTGCCATTTTGACTTGTGTTTTCACTTTTTAAGTAGTGTCTTTTTTTCAAGACTTGTACCTTTCAGCGAAGCACTTCTGGCCTTGGTTTTTTAACCTTTCATTGGCCTTTGCGAGATGTTTTTGTCCCTTTTTAGTGTTCCTTTCATGTTGGTCCGAGTTCTCTGTCGGGCCTTCTCGAGTTATTTTTAGTAATCCCATTTTTAGTCAGACCTCGTCAGGTCGCTTTATATGGGATACTTTTTATAACTCCTTGCATTAATCCAAGCTTTATTGCTTTACCTTGCCAACCTCTTTATGATCGGTCGATGAATTTTTCTTTTAAGCGTAAATTAATGTGTCTTTGTAGGAAAAATTTTAGGGACTTGATATCTTTCATTCAAATAATAATAAGGGATGGAAATATAAATAAGAATGTATACATGTTAGTGCTTACCCTTCTAGGTTGGGTAGTTTTTTAGGTCTCAGCCTGGCTCCTCATTAAAAAACCTTTTTAGGAAAAAGAGTGCGCCTTGACCTAAGACCTTTACTAGCTATAGTACCTTCTTAGGTTACAAGCATGCCATGACCTTGGTAGCTCCCGCCCTTCGAGGTCGGCCACCCTGTAGTAACCTTTTCCCAGTATGGTCATTTCCAATTAGCTGCTAGCTTCCTTTCTCCTGACCGACCTGCTCCGATATCATTTCGGATTAAAATGAGATCATTGGTGGAGAAGCTTTGCTGGACTACCTTCCGATTATACCTTAAAGCCATTCGACGCTTTAGTGCTTCCTCTATAATCCGAGCTCTTTCTCAGACTTCTGGAAGTAGGTCGAGCTCTTCCCTTTGAGTTTGGGAGTTGGTATCTTCGTTGTAGAGGATCAATCTAGGGGATCCTTCTTCTACTTCTACGGGGATCATTGCCTCCATTCCGTAAGCAAGTCGGAAGGGTGATTCCCCAGTAGTAGAGTGTGGCGTTGTCCGATATGCCCATAGGACTTGCGGGAGCTCCTCAGCCCAAGCTCCCTTTGCATCCTGTAACCTCCGTTTTAACCCAGCCTGTTTGTTGGCCTATGGGTGTTCCATAGAGGTGAATTGGTGCTTTATTTTTAGATCAGCTATCAAGTTCCTGAAACCCGTGTTGGTGAACTGAGCGCCATTATCTGTGGTGATGGAGTAAGGAACCCCAAACCTTGTGACAATATTTCTATATAGAAATTTTCGACTTCTTTGGGCGGTGGCAGTAGCCAGTGGCTCTGCTTCAATCCACTTTGTGAAGTAGTCTGTGCCTACAATAAGAAACTTGACTTGCCCTGATCCTTGGGGGAAGGGACCGAGGAGGTCGAGCCCCCACTTTGCAAATGGCCAGAGTGATGTAACACAGATGAGCTCTTCGGGTGGAGCTATATGGAAGTTGGTGTGCTTCTGGCATGGTGGGCATTTCTTGATGAACTCCGTTGCCTCCTTTTGTAAGGTTGGCCAGTAGAAACCAGCTCGAGGTACCTTTTTGGAAAGCGATCGTGGCCCTAGGTGGTTGCCACACGTACCACTGTGTACTTCTTCCAGGACTTCCCTTGTATCGGAGGTCGGCACATATTTTAGTAGGGGTGTTGAAATCCCTCTCTTATATAGGATGTTGCCCACTATGGTGTAGTATTGTGCTTCTTGTACTAGCCTTTTTGCCTCCTTTTTATCTGTGGGTAATGTTTCAAACTTGAGGTAGTTGATTATGGGAGTCATCCATCCTTGATCCTGACCTGATATGGTTCGGATCTTTTCTTTCTCCGATATTAATGGACTTTGCAGTGTTTCTTGGATGAGGCTTCTATTATTGCCCCCCGGTTTGGTGCTGTCTAGTTTTGAAAGTGCATCAGCTCAGACATTCTGTTCCCGAGGTATATGTCGGATCTCATATCCCCCAAATTGTCCGAGCTATTCTCTGGTTTTATCCAGGTATTTTTTCATGGTGGGATCCTTAGCTTGATAGCTCCCTTCTATTTGTGAGGTGATTACTTGTGAGTCACTGAAGACGGTAAGCTCCTGAACTCCACCTCCCTAGCCAGCCTCAAACCGGCTAGTAGTACCTCATATTTAGCTTGATTATTTGAGGCAGGGAATTCGAACTTTAATGAGAGCTCAATTGGGGTTCCCTGATCACTCTCATAATTACACCTACGCCACTCCCGATTTTGTTTGAGGAGCCATCCACATAGAGATTCCATTTTATGGAGGTACCCAGGGTGTCAGTATACTCGGCAATGAAGTCGGCCAGATACTGTGACTTAAATGCTACCCGAGCTTCGTATTTGAGGTCGAATTCGGATAACTCGACTGCCCATTGTAGGATTCTTCCAACTAGATCTGTTTTTTGTAAGATACCTTTCATAGGCTGGTTGGTCTGTATTCTGATAGTGTGAGCCTGAAAGTATGGGCGGAGTTGTTGAGTAGTGAGTATGGGGGCGTAAGCAAACTTTTCTATCTTTTGATAGTTTAATTCAACTCCTTGTAGAGCCTTACTGATGAAGTAAATGGGTTGTTGCCCACTTTCGTCTTCTCTAACTAGTACCGCTATTACCCGACTTCCTACAGTGAGATATAATATGAGTTCCTCGCCTTTCTATGGTCGGGTAAGGATGGGTGGTTGTCCCAAAAATTTCTTGAAATCTTAGAAGGCTTGTTCATACTCTGGGGTCCATTCGAAACTCCTTCCCTTTCTTAATGTTGCATAAAAGGGGAGAGATCTTAAAGCTGATCTAGCTAAGAATCTGGATAAGGCCGCCAGTCTTCCGTTAAGCTGTTGTACCGCTTTGACGCAGGTCAGGCTTTTCATGTTAAGTATAGCCTGGCATTTATATGGGTTTGCCACAATTCCTCTTTGGGTGAGCATGAAGCCCAAGAATTTGCCAGCTTCTACCGCGAAGGTGCACTTTGCGGGGTTAAGTCGCATCCCATGTTTTCTTATGGTATCGAACACTTTAGTGAGGTCGGATAACAACGATTCCTCACTATGTGTTTTTACCAGCATGTCATCTACATAAACCTCCATTAGCTTTCCGATGTGATTGGCGAAAATCTTATTCATTAATTTTTGGTATGTAGCTCCTGTATTTTTGAGTCTGAAAAGAATGACTATATAGCAGTAGTTCGCTCTTGGGATTAGGAACGAGGTCTTTTCTTGGTCGGGCAGATACATTGGGATTTGGTTGTATCCTAAAAAAGCATCCATGAAGGAGAGGTACTTGTATCCGGAAGAGGCATCCACTAGAGTGTTTATATTTGGGAGCGGGTAGAGATCTTTTGGACAGGCTTTATTGAGCTCGGTGTAATCCGTACACATCCACCACTTTCCATTTGACTTCTTTACCAAGACGACGTTGGCCAGCCACAATGGGTACTTGACTTCCCTTTTGAACCCTGTCTCGAGTAAGGTTTGTACCTGCTCTTCCACCGTTTGGGACCTTTCCAGGCCTAGCTTGCTACGCTTCTGTTGCACTGGCCGAGATCTAGGATATACTGCCAGTTTATGGCACATTAGCCCGGGATCATGCCAAGCATGTCTGTGGCCTTCCATGCAAAAAGGTTGGCATTATCCTTTAGGAACTGTATTAGTAACTCCTTGATGTTTCCTTGTAAGGTTGCTCCTATGTTTGTTATTTTGTCTTGAGTATCCCCGATGCGAACTTCTTTGGTCTCCCCTTCTGGTTGAGAACGAAGCTCTTCGTGGGCTCAAACTCCCCCAAGTTCGATAGTGTTGGCTTCTTTTCCTCCGGAGTTGCCTTTAAGGTTCAGACTTTCGTTGTAACGGCGTCGCGTGAGTTTTTGGTCTCCTTTTACGGTGGTGATCCCTTCTGGGATTGGGAACTTCATGCACAGATGTGGAGTGGAGACTACCGCGGCGAGCTGGTTTAGCATTGTTCGACCTATTGGGGCGTTATAAGCTGAGTTTATGATGAATGGATTTTTTGACGGTTTAGAATTCACAATTGAATTCTCGTTGCAAGTATAGTTTCTAAACCAACAACAATCCTTTCATAGAAAGATTTGTTTGTCACAAGTACAAACCCCTAAAATTATAAACCGAAGTATTTAAACCTCGGGCCGTCTCTCAAAGGAATTACATGGTAGTGTTCTTGTTATTGGCCATGGACCTGTATATTTTGGGGTTTTGATTAGGAAATAAGAGAAGTAAATGATAAAAGAAATCAAATAACAAAACGGTCTTGGCATGGTTTGGTGGTCAAGGATCTCTATCCTTATCACTAACCACAACATGATAATTGCAAGGATCAATCCCACTAAGTCATCCCCTAACTAATAGTAAAGGAAAGTCAAGTGAGTTATACCAATCCAAGTCTATAGGTCCTAGCTCTTCACTAACTGAATTAGTGAGAATTAGAGTTAATGGCTATCAACTATCAATCACTTGGACATTAGTAACTCAAGAGTTCCTAAGTTACCTTCCCAAGCCAAGAACACAAAATTCTACTTTAACCTCTTCTCAAGCATTTTGACAAACACTTGGAAGGCACAAAAGGAAAGCATAGTAAAGTGACAACAAAAATGAATTCTAACAACAATTAGATGTAAAGAATTAACAACAACAATCAAAGGAAACACAATTGACATGAATTACCTCAAATTGCATTAAAAGAGAATAAAGGAACAAAAGTAGATTCACAACAAAGTAAAGAAACAAAATAGAAGAAATTACAACAAGAGAATGAAAGAACAAGATATAGAAACATAGAATTAAAAGGTAGAAGTAGATGAAAGCAAAGATTAAAACCTAGATCTAAGAGGAGAGATTAACCTAAACCTAATCCTAATTCTAGAGAGAAGAGAGAGCTTCTCTCTCTAAAACTAACTAAAACTAATCCTAATGTGTAAAAATGAGCAAAAGAACCCAATTCCCTTAAATCCTTGGTCCTTTAAAGCATTTTGGCGCCAAAGTTGGTTGCAAACTGGGCCCCACAGCTCCTCAAAATTTGCTGGGCACGTTTTTTATTTAAAAATCCCGTGCGGCCACCGACACATATGCGTACAGCACGCGTGCGCATCCCTTGAGATTTTCGCGATCCAAGCGTGCGCGTACATTGCGCGTGCGCGTGGATGATTCATCTCAAATCTTTGGCTTTTCCATGTGTTCTCCACTTGGCATGCTTTCCTCTTCACTCCTTTGATCCATTCCTAGCCTTTTCAACCTGAAATCACTTAACAAACAAATCAAGGCATCTAGTGGAATCAAAGGTGAATAAAAATCATCAGATTAGAGGTCTAAAAGCATGTTTCACCTTTAAGCACAATTTAAGAAACAATCATGAAACCATGCTATTTCTATGAATAAATGTGGGTAAAAGGTGATAAAATCCCTTGAATTCAATATAAGATAAGCCCTAAAAATGGGGTTTATCAACCTCCCCACACTTAAACCTTAGCATGTCCTCATGCTATACCAAGAATAAAGTAAAGGGTATGGCATTTATTCAATGCAACTAAACTATATGCAAACTACCTAAATGCAACTACCTATATGAATGCAAATGCTTGGTCAAAATAAATCAATTCCCAAGAAGCCTATATGCACAAGGGCTAAGGACTAGCAAGTCTAATCCACAATTGAATTGAGTTATCAAAAAGGTTTACAAACTTGCATGAATAAAAAATGATTATGGTGAGTACATGTAACTGAGCAATCGAACCCTCACCGGATGTGTATCCGCTCTAGCCACTCAAGTGTTTAGGGGTTGATTCACTCAATTCTCCTCTATTTCATGCTTTCCAAGATTTGTTCTTCATCTAACAATCAACAATCATTCAATGTATGCATACAATTATCATGAGGTCTTTCTCAAGGGTTGTAATGGGGTTAGGGTCAAGGTAGGGTCATGTATGGTTAAGTGGGCTAGAAATTTGAATCTTTGATTAACCTAGACTTTCCCACCTAACCTATGATAACCTATACAATTGAGTTCTAATCTAACTACCCATTTTTCACTTTTTCACATACTCATGTATTTTCTTTTCTTGATCACAACACATATGCATTGATCTTTATTGAACTTTACTTTGGGGCATTTTGTCCCCTTTTTATTTCTTTCTTTTTTTTCGTTTTTTTTTTCTATATTTTTTTTCCATATTATTTTTTCTTTTTCTTTTCTTTTTCTCATTTTTTGTTTCTTTCAAACTATATACAAGAACATCAATGCATAAGGTCCACATTTGATTAATACATGAGCATGCACCCAATTCCCAAATATTTACAACAAAAATACAAAAGTACCCTTTTATTCACCCAATGTCCCAGGTTTTCCCACACTTGAATGATACACACTCACTAGCCTAAGCTAATCAAAGATCCAAATAAGGACATTTATTGTTTTCTGCTTTAAGGCTTGTAATGTGCTAAAATTAAGAACAAGTGGGTTAATCGTAGGCTCAAATTGGCTAACACTGGAAGATAAGAGGTAAGGCTTTTTGGGTAAGTGAGCTATTTGAAATGATGGCCTCAATCATATAAATGCATGTCTACACAAAATAATGTACATAAAGAATAAAAAAAATCAAAGATTACAATCATAGCAAGAGAATAATTGCACACAAGTAGGAAAATAAGTGGTTATAAGATGTAACCACGCCATTAGGCTCAAAACTCACAAGCTTGTGTTCTTAGCTCAAAACATGATCCACAATATATATACAATTCAAGCAAGTTTAATGAAGAATTTTCACTCAAATCAATTGGTGCCCTATAGAAAATTTTCTTGAAAAATTTCATTATTTTGACTAAGCTTATTTTGTATATATATGTGATAAACCCATATTTTATGATATATTTTGTGCCTAATATAAGTGATTTATTCAATCCTTCACTCACTTATTCATGTTAATTGCATGGTTTTACTTTCCCTTCCTTATTATGTGATGTATGTGAAAAACATGTTTCCTATGCTTTAAAAGTAATTATTTTAATTACCCTTTACTTCCATTCGATGCCGTGATTCGTGTGTTGAGTAGTTTTAGATCTTCTAAGGCAGGAATGACTTAAAGGATGGAAAGGGAACATACAAAAATGGAAGGAAAGCACAAAACAAAATTTTTGAAGAAACTAGCAGTGACGCGATCGCATGGACGACGCGACCGCATGCCAGCGCGAAATGGTAGTGACGCGACCGCGTGATTAACACGACCGCGCACCTTGAGCGAAACGCATATGACGCGGATGCATGATTGAAGTGACTGCGTGGCAACGAAAACTCCAATTGACACGACCGCGTGACCCACGCGGACGCGTGATAGAGGCCACGCACCAGAAATTACAGAAAATGCTCTCAGGGATTTCTGAAGCCCTTTTTGGCCCAAATCCAAGTCTAGAAGGCACAGATCAGAGGTTATGAAGTGGGGGAATGCATCCATTCAGGAAGAGAGTCTCCAATTAGTTATTTTTCATGAATTAGATGTAGTTTTGAGGGAGAGGTTCTCTCCTCTCTTTTTTAGGATTTAGAATTAGGTTTTCTTTTGCTTTCAAGATTATCTCTTTTTATCAGGTTTAACATTCCTTTTTATTTATCTTCTCAATTTAGTTTATGAATTCTTCTATGTTACAGATTATTCTTTGAATTAATGTTATTTGAGGTATTTCAGTTTATTATTGCTTTCTTTTATTTACGTTACTGTTGCTTCGAATCTAAAGACATTTTTATTCCAGTAGATTTACTTTTTCCCCTTTGGTCTTGGTTAAGAAATCAGTAACTCAGGAGTTATCAAACTCAACGTGATCGATAATTGTTATTTTTGCTAATTGAATTGAACTTCAATAATCCCAATCTTTCCTTAGGGATTAACTAGGATTTGAAAATCAAACTAATTAGTCACTTGACCTTCCCTTGCTCAAGTAAAGGCTAACTAAATGGAAATAAGATTCAATTTTCATCAACATTGATAAGGATAACCAGGATAGGACTTCCAATTTCTCATACCTTGCCAAAAGTGTGTTTTACAGTTATTTATTTATTTTATAGTCTTTTACTTATTTTAATTGCAATTTAATCTACTTGTTCCTCATCTTCAAAACCCCAATTTACAATCTTCATAACCAATAATAAGAACATACTTCCCTACAGTTCCTTGAGAAGACGACCCGAGGTTTGAATACTTCGATTATCAATTTTTAAGGGGTTTGTTACTTGTGACAACAAAAATGGTTGTAAGAAAGGTTGATTGCTTGTTTTAGTAACTATACTTGTAACGAGAGTTTACTATAACTTCTAAACCATCAATCTCCAAGTTCTTTCAAAATGGCGCCGTTGCCGGGGAACTGCAATTGTGTGCCTTATTATTGGTTATTGTAAATATTTCTCTTTTACTTGTTTATTTGTTCTTATTTTCTCCTGTTATTTTTATTAGCTACTATGAATTCTCACCCCTCTCGCTTTGAGTTTGGTTCTAATATTGTTGAAAGGAGTAAAAGTTATAACAGGAACATGTATCAAGGTCAGAGCAATCAAAGATGGATGGAGTCAAGAGGATCTGATCAACCCTTTAGGCAACAACACCCTCCAAGATATCATAGACAAAGACCATTCTATAATGCATACCAAGCCAATAGACATGGTGGACAACCTTGTAGTTACCAACAAGCCCCACCCTGTGCTTATAGGCCATCCTCTCAACATAACTTCGAACCACCACACTCACAAGCTCCTTTTCACTATTCACCACCATATGATCCTCATTTACTCCAATTCCAATCCAATTACTCCCAAACACCACCACTTCCCCATGTACCACATCCAAATCCATCACCCCAAGAATCAGAGGTTCGCCTCAAGGAAATAGTAGATCAACTCCAAATAACCCTTCATCAACTGGAGCAAGCTGTAAGTCAATTATCTTCTAGATGTTCGAACATTCAATGACCTCCCACAGCCCCATGTGGACAATCTAAAGAAGAGCGTAGCATGAAGGAGATACTAAAAACTCCAGTGGACAGAACAGGGCATGACTTCATACTGGAACAAGTAGAGGAAGCTGTCATTGTAAAGGAAGAAGAGTTGGTTGAAGACTTAGGAGACGCTTAACTTCTATGGGAATCCAGAGTCATGGAAAATTCTGTCAAAAACGTTACAATTCATGCTGAGGAGGATAGTGCACAACTCCCAAAGCAAATCTTTTATGAAGCACTAGACGGAATAATCCAAGAAGCAAGTTTCCTTGATGATGATAATCTCAAGTCAAGTTCTCCCAATAATGAACTTGCATTAGCAAGTGAATTCTCTGAGATCGAAGAATCTTCCCCAAGTGAATACGAAGATGATGCGGAGGTAGATTTCTCTCAACCTCCCATCTATGACTTAAGTGACGAGGAAGACATAGAAGGCTTTGATCAGGACATGGATGCATTTGAAGAAGTCTGCAAGGAAGTGAAGAAATTCACCACAGAGCACAAGGGAGTAGAACTTACAAAACCACTGGAAACACCTATCCCAAGGCCATTACCACCCAATACAAGCTTCAAGTGGGTACAATCCTTAACCTTTAGCTTTATTTTTCCACTTGAATATGGTTTGCTTGAAACAGATGGCCAGCTTAGAGCTCTCTGCGGCTTTAAGAGTAAGAGGGAAATGGCTCGCACTCAGAGCTGGTGCACAAGGTTCCATAAGGTTCCATGCTTCAATTCGAAGTGCACGGATTGGCATCATGGTCAATCGAATAGATCTCAGAAAACGTTTGGTCATCTTGGTGAAAATCTACTTTCTAAACCGCCCGGATGGAAAAATATAGATCAAGACGAAGGCGGATTTAAAAGCAAAGTTTGGGATCCTGGAATCTATTCTGACATTCGTCACCCCGGGAGCCTGACAATCTGCTTGAAGATACTCAGAAGCTTTACATGCCTAGTTTAGGACCCCGGAGGCTATTGGCATTCCAAACATTGGTGGAGATTCCTGGACGAATTTAAGCGCAAGCCACCATAACAGGAAGCTCATCCAATGTCTAACTTAAGGACTTTAACTAAAAGTGCTAGGTGGGAGACAACCCACCATGGTATGGTCGTTTCTTTTTTCAGTTTTATTTCATTTTATTTATTTTTGCTTTCCTTTTCAATTGAACCTGAATATTATTCATTCGCACAGTATACTGCATAATTGCATACCTGCATAAAAAAAGAGTAGGCGTGCGACGCGACCACATCACTCATGCGATCGCATCAGTTGCGAAAAACAACCCCCCACGCGTCCGCGTCATTCACGCGGCCGCGTGACCTGGAAATCAGCGTAAGGATCCAACGCCCAGAAAGTTGGGCTGGAATCGTACGGCTATTGTGCGTTTCGCACAAACGACCCACGTGGAAAAGTTATGTGCATCGGAAGTTTGGTGTTTAATTTAGCAAATCTGTAGATTTCAGACTTAGCCAAAATTTTGATAAAATTGACGCCCACGCGTACGCGTGGCCGACGTGTATGCTTGGCAGGGCAATTTGCGTACGCGAAATCTTCACACACATAGCGTAGCTACTGCCTCACGTGTATGCGTGCGCAGGCAAGCCTATGTGTACATGTAATGGGCTAAGTTTGCACGCCCATGCGGATGCGTGGCCCATGTGTACGCGTTACTCCCCTGTTTTCAGCAAAGGTATTTTGTGTTTTAAAGCTTAGTTCTATTTTTACCCTTTTAGCGCTAGAACATAATGATAAGCTTAGTTATAAATTGAAGCTAGGAAATAGAGATAACTTGGGAATGAAGTAAAGGTTAAAAATGATGAATTGTATAAGAAGGAGGTGCACGCAAGTTATTTTGTATCCTTGACTCTCTATTCTCATTTTCTGTCTATTTATACTTATTATCTTTAGATTTCTTAGCACGCAAGTTATCTCGTTTCACGAGCGTTGCGCTTTTATTTTGCAATTTTGTTTTACCCGTTTTTAAAGGTTCCTAGTTAAATATCTCCTTCACTATTACAATATATATATATATATATATATATATATATATATATATATATATTCGTAATACCTTACTATCTCAGTCTTATGACTTAAGCATAAGATTAAGTGTGGTAAGGAGTTACACAGGGAATATATTCCCTCTAATGATATTAATGCGCAACAGAGAGACAGTGTTCAGGTTAGCTACTGGACATGTCGACTTTGGCCTAATAACTGACAGATGAGACTCATCAGCCAATAGTGTAACACCCTAACTTTTAGCACGTCATGATCATACCAAAAGTAAGGAATTACTAACCTGTTTTCTTTATTTGCTATTTAAAATTGAGCCTTTAGTTCGATATCGTGTTTCAGTTTTATAGAAAATGCCAAAAAATTTTGTTTCTCATTAATTAAAATCATACGTCAAAGAATACAAGTAATAATAATTACATAATTATTAATAATAATAAATATTATACAAAAGAATTCAAATGTAACTCAGATATAATTCCTATCCCTCTATATAAAATAAAATTCTGATCAATAAAGGTGAGGGAATTCTATGAAAACAACAGGAATCACAAGTAAATCTAATACTCGTCTGCAGCTTCATGTTGAACCTTCGAACCTGTCACTGAAAGGGTGAAAGATTTTGGGGTCAAAACAAACCACACGTTCTCAGTAGGGAATGGGAATGCCGTAAAAGTAATGAATATAATGCAAATAATTAACTCACTCAATAAAACTATTTCGTTAAACCTTTGGAGATACTTTTTACTTTTACTTAATATAATAGATTACCTTCTTTAAATTTCCAAACTTAAAGCAAATCTCAATCACAACCTCAATTTCCAATCACAGAAAAACAATAGCACAGGAAACAGATCAACACACGTACAAATTACAATAAGACAAATGGCACAATCACGGAGAAACAAGATAAGCAAACACAATCAAATGTGAATGTGCAAATAGCATGATGCATGTCTATCCCTAACGCAGGCCACGAGCTCATGTGTCAGTTGCCTACCCGCTCCCAACATTACCTAGGCACAAGTCCCAGATATGGCTTTCCAAATGCATACAATGTGCTTTTAAGTCATACGGCTAGGCCGCATACAGTGTGACTTTCCAAATCAATAAGCATACATCTGAAAAACAGTTCTCAGTGTGTGGGCATCCCCACTTTATATTTGGCACTAAGGTCCAAACAATGTCATATATCTGCTCTCCTGTGGCAGTCATTTCATTAATTAATATATTCTTTTAATCTTTGTTCTCTGCTCTCCTGTGGCAGAGATCCTTTTAGTTAATATATTCTTTAGTCTTTGTTCTCTGCTCTCCTTTAATTATCTTTCTTTCTTTTACTTTTCATTCTTCTTCTTCTTTTCTTTCTTATTAAACCGAACTCAAATCATTTTTATTTAAAACCAACACCACTCTTTATAAACTTTTCCAAACCTCTGAAACAACTTTACTTACAACAAGTTCTTTTTTCACACAAAAATCACTTCTTACTTGACCATGATTTTTCCAAACCGACTTTAAAACCATTTTAGATTTAAACCTCTTTCAAAAACTAAAAGAATCATTTATTAAGTAAATCTCACAGCAGGGTCTCGAGACTTTAGGGAGGACGTCAATCAAACTCATTCTTTTAAAATTAACAAACTCTTTGAATCATAATTCCTTAAAATGTAGTTCTTTAGTCAAACTCAAAACATAAATCTTTCTTAGTAAATCAAACCCAAACATACGTCTTTTCTTAATAAATCAAAAGCCAAATAATACAATTTCTCAAGTCTAACCTTTTTCTAAAATATTTCAAACAAAGACTTAAGTTTCATAATAAAATTTTGACAACATCTCCCCTAAATTTCGGACTCTGCCACCTTTTTGGGGTACCAACCGAACCATTCTCAACCGCTTTTCAAACATTTCAAAAATCAGAAATCATTTTCAAATCTCAGTTCAATACCAACAAATCAAACCAATTCTAATGTCAAAATCTTTATTGATCCTCAGAATCATTTTTGATAAATCAATAAAACTCATTTCCAATAGCTCAAATCCATTCCAAATGCGGATTTATTTTCAATATCAAATTAACCCCAACCTAAGAAAATCATTTTACATAGTATTTAATCAAACTGACTTTCCAACTCAATATTCGGAATTCTCATCATTCCTAAACAATCAAGAAATCAAATACATATCCATCATATTCAGTCACAAATACAATTCAATCTTATCATTCAATCATTCCAAACAATCATAAATTATGTTCAAATATTCACTAGACTTCCATAGCATTCATAGATTAAAACGGTTAATTTCAAAATGAAATCTCCTACTTTCGTACGAAATCAAAACAACGGAAGCTCCGGAGAAGCTTTCTGACTAAGTCGCTAAAGAAGAAAATGTCAGAAATTGCTTGTACCTCCTAGAACTCCAATTGGCTAAACTCAAGAAGAAGAGGAGTTGTGTCACCGTCAACTTCTACTGGACAAAAGTAATGCCAACGTGTAGAGGAGGAAGATACGAACACTTCTACCATATTAGATTTTTTATTAGAGTTACGGATTGTAAGAAATCAAAAAAGGAAAATAGAAAGAACTCACGGTTTTCACCATGAAATTCGGCCACTCTCTCCTTTATTTGGATAGCATGCAAGCTTGGTTATTGCACTGCTTAATGGATTTGATGATGATTTGGGCAAAGGAAGGGTGCTTAAGTGTCACCTTTAGATATATATATGTAATGAGGCATAAGCCACGTTTGGCTTTAATGAAGGATGATTATATTATTATATAAACTTAATGAATGAAACTAATGAAGTGTCATGGTTGTATATGTGCATTTATGCATAAAAGCCATGTTCTCAAATTCATTTTCCTTAGCTTGTTCCCTTTAATGCCTTTGGTTAGTTAAATGGAAGAAGTATTAATATAATAATAATAAC
The DNA here is from genome assembly GCF_003086295.3 of Arachis hypogaea. Taxonomy (NCBI): domain Eukaryota; kingdom Viridiplantae; phylum Streptophyta; class Magnoliopsida; order Fabales; family Fabaceae; genus Arachis; species Arachis hypogaea. The sequence continues at coordinate 78,109,416 of NC_092052.1, forward strand.
AATAATAATAATAATAATAATAATAATAATAATAATAATAATAATAATAATAATAATAATCAATTTAAATTTTGTCTACTAAAATAGTTTTTAATAAATAATTCAAACTAATAGAATAAGTCATAATTAAATTAAACTTTAATACTAATAAAATTCTATTTAATTATTTTTGTTAACAAAAACAAAATCTCAATATAATATAATAACTTATAAATAACTAATTATTTGATTTTCAAAATTAGGGGGTCTTACATCCTACCCTACTTATAAAAATTTTTGTCCTCGAAAATTGGTACAAAATAAAAGAGGTTCATATAGCATACAGGTATAAGGATGAGAGTACGATTACAAAGCTGAAGTTACAAGGTGTTCATACCCTGGACCGAGCTATAAGGTCCGTGTTGCACGAAATACAAGGACCGACCCCTTTAAAGGTTGGTCCACTACAACGAACTCTCCACAAAGAGTTCGGACAATCATCACAAGGACCCAAAGAGGCCCAAAGTGAAAAAACCACCACCTACTAGAAGGCGGTTGGCCAAAGATATGATCTCACCTACAAAAGATAAGATAAGATAACAAACTTATTTAAAAGGAAGATCGTCAAGCACCATTATAAATACACTGGAGCACCTAGGTATAACTCATACTCTAATTCTACAAAAAACCTATCTAAAGCCCGTACTAACTTAAGCATCAGAGTTTCTTGTAGGTACCACCTCCCAGTGAATTGAGAACCAGTAGCACCTCTTATTCCAACAAGTCGGACGCGGTAGCCTCGATCAAACCAGAAGATCTCATCCGAGATCGACCTCCCAGTTTCAGGTAACCCTCGGAACATTGGCGCCGTTACTGGGGACTTGGAAGTCATCCCATTGACATGGCAAACAACCCTCCTACCAACGACCACACCTCCAGATTAGAAGAAGGAACACCAATAAAGAACACAGATGCTACACCAACCTCCCCGAAGGACACACACCACTCCAAGGGAGACAAGCAACCCCTGAGCGTAGAAATCTTGGAAGCCATGCATGAATAGCAAGATCGTCTTAAACAGCTCGAACAAGAAGCCAAACGACAACGAGAAGTCGAGCGAGATATCCATAGAGAAACAAGACAGCGTCGAGATCTGGAAGAAGAACTCCTAAGACTCGAACCTGACCTGAAAGTAAAACCACTCGATCCGATCACAAAACTAGCCCCCACAACGACCAAGACCCGTTCACGAAGGAAATCATGATGGCTAAAGTCCCAAAATACTTCAAAACTCCTGACATGACCCCATATGATGGTATGTCCGACCCAAGCCATCACCTTAGCAACTTTAGGAATTGGATGTACCTCACAGACGCTTCAGACTCAACTTGTTACAAGTCCTTCCCAACAACTTTGACCAAAATGGTAATAAAATGGTTCGACAGCTTGCCTTCGTGATCAATCACAAGCTCCGACAATCTCGCCAGAAAATTCCTAGCCAGGTTCTCTAAACAAAAGGATAAACCCAAGCACGCTCCTAGCCTACTAGGGATAAAGCAAGGAGATCGGGAAAGCCTCTGAAGCTACATGGAAAGGTTCAATAAAGCATGCCTCGACATACAGAATCTCTCCACAGAAGCGGCCATCATGGGACTTATCAACGGTCTATGTGACGGGCCCTTCAGCCACTCCATATCTAAAAAACACCTCACATCCTTGAACGAAGTGCAAGAACGGGCTGAGAAATACATCAACATGGAGAAAAACTCCCGATTAGGAGAAACCTCCAAAGCCGGGTTCTCCTACCCATCTTGGGACAAAGATAAGGAGTCAAAGAAAAAGGAAGACCAATCCACAGAGAAGCCCAGGAAATACCATAACTATACCCCCTCTTCGGATATCCTTAGTGGACGTCTACCGGGAAATATGCAACACAAAAAATATCCTACCTCCTCGCCTAATTAAACACAAAAGGGGAGGAAGTTGGACCCAGTACTGCGAATACCACAAGATCTACAGACATCCGACTAATAAGTGCTATGACTTGAAGAATGTCATAGAAAAACTGGCCCGAGAAGGAAGACTAGATCGATTCCTAGCCAACAGAATAGATGAGCCAAAAAAGAGAAGAAGGGACGAAGAGGGTGGATGAGCCGAACGTACCCCTCACACCCCGGAAAGGCACGTTCATATGATCAACGGAGGATTCGCAGAAGGGAAATCTCCAAATCATCCCGTAAAAGACACCTTAAAAAAGTACACTAAGTCGGAGATGGGGACAGGTCACCCAACCTCCCTACTATCGCCTTCACCAAAGAAGATGTTGCGGGCATCATCCTTGGGCATGATGACCCCATGGTCATTACCATCATACTAGCTAATGCCAACCTCCACCGAACACTGGTTGACCAGGGAAGCTCCGCGGACATTCTATTCAAATTCGCCTTTGACAAGCTCGAACTACAAGAAAAAGAGCTCAGAGCGTATCCCAACAGCCTGTTTGGGCCAGGAGACACACCGATCAAGCCCCTCGGATACATCCCACGCACTGATGAACGGATTTTTGTGTGGTCTAGAATTCACGAATATATTCTCGTTGAAAGTATGGTTCCAAAACCAACAATAATCTTTTCATACAAAAATTTGGTTGTCACAAGTAACAAACCCCTTAAAAGTAATAACCGAAGTATTCAAACCTAGGGTCGTCTCTCAAAGGAATTACAGGGAAGTGTTCTTATAATTGGTTATGAGTTTGTATCTTTTGGGGTTTGGATAGGGAACAGGAAAAGTAAATGACAATGAAATTTAAATGACAAAAAGGTCTTGGCAAGGGTTGGTGGTCAAGGATCTCTATCCGTATCACTAACGACAACATGATAATTGCAAGGATCAATCCCATTAAATCATCCTCTAACTAGTAAAGGAAAGTCAAATGAGCTATATCAATCCAAGTCCATAAGTCCTAACTCTCTACTAATTCAATTAGTGAGAACTAGAGTTAATGGCTACCAATCATCAATTACTTGGACATTAGTAACTCAAGAATTTCTAAGTTTCCATCCCAAGCCAAGGACATAAAATTCTACTCTAACATCCTTCCAAGCATTTTATCAAACACTTAGAAGGCATAGGATGAAAGCATAGAAAACTAACAAGGAATGTAAATCTAAACAATCAATTGCAAGCATCAATGACTAACAATTAAAGAGAGTAACAATAACCATAGAAAACATAAATTGCATTAACATGAAAATTGAATCTAACATTAAAAGTTCACAAATTAAATGGGAAAATAAATAAATCAACAAGAGAAGATAAATTAAGATACTAGAGTGATAGAATGTAGGATAGAAACTAAAATAAAGCAAGATAGAAGTCTGAATTAGAGAAGAACTAAACCTAAGAACCGAAAACCTAGAGAGAGGAAAGAGCCTCTCTCTCTAAAAACTACATCTAAAACCTAAAATTATGAGAATGAATGAGAAGTGCCTCCCTGAGTCTCCGCTGTCCCCTGGCTCTAGTCTGTATTTCTGGGCCAAAAATTGGGTCAAAACTCAGCCCAAAATCACCCCCAGCGAATTCTGCCGTTGTAGCGTGTTACGCACGTCGTGCGTACGCATCAGTCACGCGTATGCGTCGATGGTCTTCTGCGCATGTCACGCGTCCGTGTCAGGTACGCATGTGCGTCGCTATGGAATGCGCCAAGTTGTGCGTGTGCGTGAGCCGTGCGTGCACGTCGGTCCTCGCTGGTCAGCTCCTTAGTTTCTTGTATTCCTTCTATTTTTGCATGCTCCCTTTCTACCCTCTAAGCCATTCCTACCCTATAAACCTGAAAGCAGTTAGCACACTGATCACGGCATCGAATGGTATAAAGGGGAATTAAAAATACACAATTCACAAGCTTAAGAAGCAAGTTTTCAACCATAGAACAAGATTGGGAAGGATTTGTAAAACCATGCAAATTGTATGAATAAGTATGCAAAGGATTGATAAAGACCACTTAATTTAGCACAAGATAAACCATAAAATAGTCGTTTATCAATCCCCCCACACTTAAACATTAGCATGTCCTCATGCTAAGCTCAAGGAGATCAAAAGAATGAATGGGGGAAGGTAAGACTCATACAATGCAACCTATGTAAATGAATGCAACTATATGATAAGATGTTTCTACCTACTTGGTTAAAAGTAAACAAGTTCTCCAAGACAAACAGAAATCAGATTCCACCAATTCAAATTACACAATAAGAGGCAAGTAAACTTGTAAGAAAATAGCTCATGAAAGCCAGGAACAGAGAATCAAGCAGTGAACCCTCACTGGAACCGTATATGCACTCTACTCACTCAGGTGTTTAGGGTTAATCCACTCTAGTCTCCTCTAGTCATGCTTTTTAAAACTTTGCTCTTCATCTAACCAATCAACAAATACCTAATGTACAAATGTAAACATCATGAGGTCTTTTCAAGGTTGTAATGGGACTAAGGTAAGGGTAAGGATATATGTATGGCCAAGTGAGCTATAAATTGAATCCTTGACTAACTTAAGTTCTTACCTAACACACACACACACACTCTAGATGCTTCTAAAGTCATGCTTAGATACCCATACTTTCACTTTTGTATTTGTCACATACTCATGTATTTAAATGCTCTTTTAGTTCATCTTATATGCATTGATCTTTTTATTGAACTCAACATTGGGGTGATTTTATTCCCCTATATTAGTAAAATTTTTTTGAAGCATCGTAAATCAATGCATATGGTTTTCATAGTTTCACATGAGTAGCACCAAATTCTCAATATTTGTCAACAGAACAATACACACTCTCATCAACCAAAGTTCCGTATTTCTCCACACTTAATTGACACACAATCTCTATCTTAAGCTAACCAAAGATTCAATTGGGGTAATTACTTGTTTTTCCGCTTAAGGCTAGTGATGTGGTAACATAAAGAACAATTGGGGGTTAAAAAGGCTCAAAGTGGCAAAGAAAGGCAAATGAAAGGGTAGGCTATTTGGGATAAGTGAGCTAATAACAAATGATAGCCTCAATCATATGTATGCATGAATATACACTAAACAATGGAAATATAAAATGGAACAAACCATATATTGCAATCATAGAGAAGAAAACACACAAGAATAAAAATCATGGTTAAATAATGTAACCATATAATTAAGCTCAAAATCTCACAGGTTGTGTGTTCTTAGCTCTAAACTATGTTCCAAATTACAATCTTCAAACAAATTGAACACAAATTTTTAATTCAAATTAGTGAAATACCTAAAATAGTTTCTTGAAAAGAAAATCATTACTTCAACCAAGTAGTGGTAAAATATGCACAAAGTCTAACTATAATGCAATAAAACACGCAAATACAACAACTAACTACAAAGAAGAGTAAGAATTAGTGTTGAAAAGGAAGTAATGATAAGGAATAGATTGGGAGTTAGGGGTTTTATCACAATAGATAAGGATTATTCAATAAAGGTATACCCAAGACACAGCGGAAACATAAAAGATAGATAAGGGTTTTCCTACTAGACCTCTAAGATACTTGTTCTTAGCAACCTAGGTCACTGGAAGGGATTCCCTACTAGACCTTCAAAGAACTTGTCCTTGACAACCTAGATCAGAGGGATAAAAATTGAATCACTCAATCTTCTCCATGCAACAAGCGAAGCAAATCACTCACCTCACTTAATCACACAATAAAAACGTGCATAAAGCACTAAGGAAATTTTATTCATCAAAAGTTGTGTAAATTGTCTCACCAAAGGTGTTTAAATAGGCACCTAACAACTAACTAAAAGATAAGATAACTAATTTAAATCAGATTTGATCTTATTGGATTAGATCAGATTTGATTTAAATTTTAAAATCCTAAAGATATGATAACTAATTTAAATCAGATTTGATCTTATTAGATTAGATCAGATTTGATTTAAATTTAAAACCCCTAAAAATACTACTAAGCATAGCAGATTTAAAACAAGTCTTCTAACAAACTTTTGACCACATAACAAACTAAAACAAAAGTCTAGAATTTCAAAATCTAAAGATAAATTATGCCTCCCACTAAATTCGGAAAGCATTATTGGGCTTCTTGCTGTCCTGACTTAGCCCAATGGGCCTTGCCCATTTTTCCATGGTTAAAACTTGATGTAACTCCATATGCATAAGTGCTGCCAGGTTCCCAAAGCTCTCCTTGAGCTTCTTTGCACGTACTCTAGTGATGGGGCCCTCTGGAAGTCTGAAATTCCCATTCTTCCCTTTTGTCTTAGAATGCCCCTGTTGTCCTTCCGAGAATGTATCATTCCCTCCTTCCTCAAAAAAATTTGTCCTCGAATCTGTGCCCATATCAAAAGAAGAGAGATCAGAAACATTAAAAGTAGCAGACACATTATACTCACCTGGTAAGTCAATCTTGTAGGTGTTGTCATTGATCTTCTCAAGCACTTGGAATGGGCCATCCCCTCTAGCATCAAGTTTAGTCTTCCTTTGAGTAAGAAATCTCTCCTTCCTCAAATGTACCCAAACCCAATCTCCTGGTTCGAAAACTATATGCTTTCGGCTCTTGTTAATCCGTTCAGCCGTGGCTTTGTTCTTCCTCTCAATTAGGTCACGAGCCTTTGCATGTATTGCTTTAACTTTCTCAACCTTGCTTGCTCCATCTAAACTAATAAGATCACTCAAAGGTAAAGGCATTAAATCTAAGACAGTTAGAGGATTAAAACCATAGACAAGTTCAAAGGGCGAAAAACCAGTGGAAGAATGGATTGTCCTGTTATAAGCAAACTCAATAAAAGGTAAACAATCTTCCCAGGTTTTCAAATTTTTACCAACAACAGCACGCAATAAGGTTCCTAATGGCCTATTTACGACTTCAGTTTGACCATCAGTTTGAGGGTGACAAGTAGTTGAGTATAACAATTTTGTTCCTAACTTACTCCACAAAACTTTCCAAAAGTGACTTAAGAATTTGACATCACGATCAGAAACAATAGTTTGGGGAACACTATGTAAGCGCACAACTTCTCGAAAGAATAGGTTAGCAATATGTGTGGCATCATCAGTTTTATGGCAAGCAATGAAATGAGCCATTTTACTAAATCTATCTACCACAACAAAAATGCTATCTCGACCTCTCCTAGTTCTAAGCAAACCAAGAACAAAATCCATAGAAATATCAACCCATGAATGCACAGGAACAGGTAAAGGAGTATACAAACCATGTGGTAAATACTTAGATTTAGCTTGTTTACATGAAATACATTTAGCACAAAATTTTTCAACATCTTTACGCATGTGGGGCCAGTAAAAATGCTCAGATAAAACATCCAAAGTCTTATGCACAACAAAATGACTTATTAAACCCCCACTATGTGATTCTAGAACAAGTAACTCCCTAATAGAACAAGTAGTTACACAAATCCTATTACCCCAAAAAAGAAAACCATCATGCTTATAGAATTTGTTATATGCACCATGTTCACATGCAGCATAGATAGAGGCAAAGGTAGAATCAGTTGTATACAATTCCTTCATAAACTCAAAACCTAACAGTTTAGAAGTAAGGGTTGTGATTAAGGAATACCTTCTAGATAATGCATCAGCAACCACATTCTCTTTACCTTAGTTATAGGCGATTACATATGGAAAAGATTCAATGAATTCTATCCATTTTACATGTCTCTTGTTCAGCTTCCCTTGGCCCTTCAAGTGTTTGAGGGATTCATGGTCATTATGTACCATAAATTCCTTAGGTAGCAAATAATGCTGCCACACTTCCAAAGCTCGCACCAAGGCATAAAGCTCTTTATCATAAGTTGAGTAGTTGACATGGGCCCATTCAACTTCTCACTGAAATAGGCGATTGCTCGCTTTTCCTACATCAAAACAACACCTATACCAATTCCGGAAGCATCACATTCGATTTCAAAAGTTTTAGAAAAATCTGGTAAAATAAGAATGGGGGCAGAACACAATAATTCTTTCAAGGTGTTAAAGGCAAGTTCTTGTTCTTGATCCCATTTAAAATTGACATGTTTCTTGATGATTTCAGTTAAAGGTACAGCAATAGTAGAAAAATCTTTAACAAACCTCCGATAAAAACCCGCAAGACCATGAAAACTTCTAACATCAGAGACACTCTGAGGTGTGGGCCATTCTCTAATAGCCTTCACCTTCTCGTCATCTACCTCAATTCCTGCAGAACTTATCACAAAACCTAGGAATACAACTTTACGTAGACAAAATGAGCACTTTTGGAGATTAGCATACAATTTTTCCTTTCTAAGTACCTCTAAAACAGATTAAACATGCAAAATATGATCATCAAGACATTTACTGTAGATAAGGATATCATCAAAATAAACAACCACAAATTTACCTAAAAACTCTTGCAAAACATGATTCATTAGTCTCATGAATGTACTAGGTGCATTAGTCAAACCAAATGGCATAACTAACCACTCATACAAACCATATTTAGTTTTGAAAGTTGTTTTCCATTCATCACCAAGTTTCATTCGTATTTGATGATAACCACTCCTTAAATCTATTTTAGTAAAAATAACAGAACCATGCAATTCATCGAGCATATCATCAAGTCTAGGAATAGGATGGCGATACTTTACCGTAATATTGTTTACAGCTCTGCAGTCAACACACATCCTCCATGAGCCATCCTTCTTGGGCACCAACAGTACCGAAACAGCACAAGGACTCATGCTTTCTCTCACAAAACCCTTAGCCAAAAGGTCCTCGACTTGCGGTTGCAGTTCCTTCGTCTCCTCAGGATTGGTCCGGTAAGCTGGCCAGTTAGGAATGCTTGATCCGGGGACAAAGTCAATCTGATATTCAATGCCTCGTAATGGAGGTAAACCCAAGGGCATCTCATCCGGAAATACATCGCCAAATTCCTGCAAGAGTGAAATAAAAGCACCAAGCAGGTCATGCTTAGTGTCAATGGTAGAAAGTAAAGACTTTCTAAATCGTACTAACACCAATGCTTTTTTTTCCTAAACTAGCACGCTTTAGATCCCTCTCTTTTGCATAAAAACATATTTTGTGAGCACTCTCACTCTCCACAGATGTTTCTCTTTTAAAACTCTCTTTTTCACTTAGACCCTGACTCTTTTTCTCACACGTTTCATCTCCCAGCATCCTCTCTTTACCCTCTTGTTTTTCAATTTTCTCACATCCTAAAGACTCTTTAGTAGATTTGTGCATGCTCAGTTGCTCCATGTACACTTCTTTAGGTGTCAAAGGTGCAAGGGTAATCTTCTTCCCAAGATAAGTGAAGGAGTATCAATTTGTGAAACCATCATGGACCACCTTCCTATCATACTGCCATGGACGGCCTAGGAGTAGATGACAAGCCTACATGGGAACCACGTCACAAAGTACCTCATCACTATATTTCCCAATAGAGAACTGTATGCGGGCTTGCTTCATAACCTTCAATTCACCAACATCACTTAACCACTCCAGTTTGTAAGGGTTAGGGTGTTTGGTGCATTTCAACCCCAATTTTGTGATCAACGAAGAGCTAGCAACATTTGTATGACTTCCAGCATCAATGATATCATTTGCTTTAATTACCATGTTCTTTTATTTGGACACTCGGAAGCATAATGGCCTAATCTGCGGCACTTAAAGCAGGTAATATCACGATGCCATGCAGGAGGTTTAGAAGTGGAATTAGGAATGTGCATCTTTGGTGCACGGAATTATGATCACACTTTTCATAACTCCGGTACAACTTACCAGCAAGTGCACTGGGTCGTCCGAGTAATAAAACCTTACGCGAGTAAGGGTCGATCCCACGGAGATTACCGGCTTGAAGCAAGCTATGGTCATCCTGTAAATGTTAGTCAGGCGAATTCAATTGGTTATGAGTTTTGATAATTGAAAGATCAATAAAACGTAATTAAAATAAAGATACTTATGTAATTCATTGGTGAGAATTTCAGATAAGCGTTTGGAGATGCTTTCTTGCTTTTGAACCTCTGCTTTCCTATTGTCTTCATCCAATCATGCGTGCTCCCTTCCATGGCAAGCTGTATGTTGGTGGATCACCGTTGTCAATGGCTACCATCTGTCCTCTCAGTGAAAATAGTCCATGTACGGTTTCTATACGGATAATTAACTGTCAGATCTCTCGTCTCGGATGAAAAATTCTAGGCACAGCTACCGCACGGCTAATTATCTGTCGGTTCTCACTTGTGTCAGAATAGGATCTCTCTAACCTTTTGCACACTGTCACTGTGCCCAACATTCGTGAGTTTGAAGCTCGTCATAGTCATCCCATCCCAAATCCTACTCAGAATACCACATACAAGGTTTAGACTTTTCGGATCTCAGGAATGCTGCCAATTGGTTCTAGCCTCTACCATGAAGGTTTTAATCTCATGGAGTCGAATGCTCTGTCGTCAGGAGAGGCAAGTCAAATCCGTGGATCAGAGACCCAAGAGACTATACTCCAGCTGTCGTCCAATGACTACGTTGAACATCATGTAGACCGCTTGTGGTTGTTAGGCACGCGGATCTTGGCTAAGTGAGTAACGAAGATAGTGGGTGATTGTCACGGGTCACCCCTTCATTCTGACTTAACTGAATTAAGTACGAGAGTATATCATGTAGAAGAAGTAAGCATGAATTGAAAGAGAAACAATAGTACTTGCATTAATTCATGAAGAACAGCAGAGCTCCACACCTTAATCTATGAGGTGTAGAAACTCCACCGTAGAAAATACATAAGAGAAAATAGCCTAGGCATGGCCGTGAGGCCAGCCAAGCATGAAGTTGATAAAAGATGATAAAAGATGATAAAAAGTCTGAATACAATAGGAAAGACTAGTATGTATACTAAACTAGTTACTAAGGATTACAGAAATTGAGTAACTAAGTGTAGATAGTGCAGAAATCCACTTCCGGGGCCAACTTGGTGTGTGCTTGGGCTGAGCATTGAGCTTTACATGTGCATAGGCCTTCTGGTGCTAGTTCCGGCGTTTTACGCCAGAAAAGGGTCTCTGGCTGGCGTTGAACGCCAGTTTGGGCCATCAAATCTCGGGCAAAGTATGGACTATTATACATTGCTGGAAAGCCCATGATGTTAGCTTTCCATCCTAATTGAGAAAACGCGCCAATTAGACTTCTGTAGCTCCAAAAAAATGCGTTTGAGTGCAGGGAGGTTAGAATCCAACAGCATCTGTAGTCCTTTCTCAGCCTCTGAATCAGATTTTTGCTCAGGTCCCTCAATTTCAGCCAGAAAATATCTGAAATCACAGAAAAACACACAAACTCATAGTAAAGTCCAGAAATGTGATTTTTGCATAAAAACTAATAAAAATATAATAAAAAGTAACTAAAACATACTAAAAACTACCTAAAAACAATGCCAAAAAGCGTATAAATTATCCGCTCATCACAACACCAAACTTAAATTGTTGCTTGTCCCCAAGCAGCTAAAAAAAATAGGATAAAAAGAAGAGAAAATACAATAAATTTCAAAATATCAATGAAGCTTAGTTCCAATTAGATGAGCGGGACTAGTAGCTTTTTGCTTCTGAACAGTTTTGGCATCTCACTTTATCCTTTAAAGTTCAGAATGATTGGCATCAATAGGAACTCAGAATTTAGATAGTGTTATTGATTCTCCTAGTTTAGTATGTTGATTCTTGAACACAACTACTTGATGAGTCTTGGACGTGACCCTTAGCATTTTGTTTTCCAGTATTACCACCGGATACATAATGCCATGGACACATAACTGGGTGAACCTTTTCAGATTGTGACTCAGCTTTGCTAGAGTCCCCAGTTAGAGGTGCCTATAGTTCTTAAGCACACTCTTTTTGCTTTGGATCACGACTTTTACTACTCAGTCTCAAGCTTTTCACTTGGACCTTCATGACACAAGCACATGATTAGGGACAGATTGATTTAGCCGCTTAGGCCAGGATTTTATTCCTTTAGGCCCTCCTATCCATTAATGCTCAAAGCTTTGGATCCTTTTTACCCTTGCCATTTAGTTTAAAGGGTTATTGGCTTTTTGCTCTTGCCTTTTGGTTTAAAGAGCTATTGGCTTTTTCTGCTTGCTTTTTCTTTTTCTTTCTTTTTCTTTATTTTTTGCCATTTTTTTTCGCAAGCTTTGTGTTTTTCATTGCTTTTTCAGATTATCAATAATATTTCTCTTTTATCATTATTCTTTCAAGAGCAAACAATTTTAACATTCATAAACTTCACTATCAAAAATATGAACTATTCAAGCATTCATTCAGAAAACAAAAAGTATTGCCACCACATCAAAATAATTAAACTATTTTCAAGATAGAATTCGAAATTCATGTACTTCTTTTTCTTTTTTAGAAAACATTTTTCATTTAAGAAAGGTGAAAGATTCATGGAACATTCATAGCTTTAAGGCATAGACACTAAACACTAATGATCATGTAATAAAGACACAAACATAGTCAAAACATAAAGCATAAAAACTGAAAACAGAAAAGAAAATAAACAAGGAGATTAAAGAATGGGTCCACCTTAGTGATGGTGGCTTCTTCTTCCTCTTGAAGAACCAATGCAGTTCTTAATCTCCTCTATGTCTCTTTCTTGCCTTTGTTGCTCCTCTCTCATGGCCTTTTGGTCCTTTCTGATTTTATGGAGGATGATGGAGTGCTCTTGGTGCTTCACTCTTAGTTACTCCATGTTGGAACTCAATTCTCCTAAAGAGGTGTTGAGTTGCTCCCAATAGTTGTGTGGAGGGAAATGCATCCCTTGAGGTATCTCAGGGATTTCTTGATAAGGGACTTTCTCATTCTCTTGTTGAGGTCCATGAGTGGGCTCTCTTGTTTGCTCCATCCTCTTTCTAGTGATGGGCTTTTGAGATGAATCTCTCCATTTCCCATGACTCAGAGTTGGAAGTAACTGCCTTCCCTTTCCTCTTCCTAGAGGTTTCTCTGGCCTTAGGTGCCATTAATGGTTATGGAAAAATAAAAAGCAGAGCTTTTTTCCACACCAAACTTAAAAGGTTTGCTTGTCCTCGAGCAAAAGAAGAAAGAAAGGATTAGAGGAAGAAGAGATGGAGGAGCTGGAGGTGTGTGAATGGTTCACCAAGGGGGGTTTTAGGTGGTTATGATGTGTGAAAATGAAGGAGTGATAAGGGGCTTATATAGAAGAGGAGTGGAGAGGGAATTCTTGTAATAGGGGTTGGGTTTGGGAGGGAGATGGTTTGAATTTGAATGGGTGGGGGTAGGTGAGTTGTATGATGGTTTTGGAGGAGAAATAGAGGTGATTGGTGGAGGTTATTTTGGGGAAGAGTGTTATAGAAAGGTGTGAAAAGGAGAGAGAGTGAGTTGGGGGTAGGTGGGGATCCTGTGGGGTTCACAGATCCTAAGGTGTCAAGGAATTCTGGTCCCTACACCTTTCTGGCATTTAAACGCCCCTAGACAGCCCTTTCTGGCGTTTAAACACCAGTCTGCTGCCTTTTCTAGCATTAAACGCCAGGCTGATGCCCCTTTCTGGCATTAAACGCCAGCCAGATACCCTTTTCTGGCTTTAAACGCCAGTCTGTCTGCCAATTCTGGCGTTTAACACCCAGAATGCTGCCAGACTGGGTGTTAAACGCCCATTCTGCTATCCTTACTGGCGTTTAAACGCCAGTAAGCCTGTCCTCCAGTGTGTGCTTTTTTTTATGCTAGTTTTGATTCTGCTTTAATTCCGCAGCTATTTTTGTGACTCCACATGATTATCAACCTAAAGAAAATATAAAATAACAATGGAAAATGAAATGAAAAAGTAATTAACATAGATTAATAAGATTGGGTTGCCTCCCAATAAGCGCTTCTTTAATGTCAATAGCTTGACAGTGAGCTCTTATAGAGCTTCGCAGATACTCAGAGCATGATTGTGGCCTCCCAACACCAAACTTAGAGTTTGAATGTGGGGGCTATGTTTGACTCTATATTGAGAGAAGCTTTTCATGCTTCTTCTCCATGGTTACAGGGAAGATCCTTGAGCTTTGAACACAAGGTAGTCCTCATGCAATTGGAGGACCAACTTTCCTCTGTCCATATCAATCACAGCTCTTGTTGTGGCTAGGAAGGGCCTTCCAAGGATGATGCATTCATCCTCATCCTTCCCAGTGTCTAGGATTATGAAGTCAATAGGGATGTAAAGGCCTTCAATCTTCACTAAGACATCCTCTACCCATAAGCCTGTTTCATTGATTTGTCTGCCATCTCTAGTGAGATTCTTACAGCTTGTACCTCAAAGATCCCCAGTTTCTCCATTACAGAGAGTGGCATGAGGTTAATGCTTGAAACAAGGTCACACAGTCTCAAAGGTTATGGTGCCTATGGTGCAAGGAATTAAAAACCTTCTGGATCCGGTTTCTTTTGAGCTAATTTCTGCTGAACCAAGGTATTCAGTTCCTTAATGTGCAATGGAGGTCCATCCTTCCAAGTCTCATTACCAAATAGCTTGGCATTTAGCTTCATGATTGCTCCAAGATACTGAGCAACTTGCTCTTCAACAAGATCTTCATCCTCATCAGAGGAAGAATCTTCATCATATCTCATGAATGGCAACAGTAAATTCAGTGGAATCTCTATGGTCTCCATATGAGCCTCAGATTCCTTTGGTTCCTCATTACGGAACTCCTTAGTGGTCAGTGGACGTCCATTGAGGTCTTCCTCATTGAAAATCACTGCCTTTTCCTCCTCTATAGGTTCGGCCACTTTAGATATATTGATGGTCTTGCATTCTCTCTTTGGATTCTCTTCTGTATTGCTTGGGAGAGTACTATGAGGGATTTCATTAACTCTTTTACTTAGCTGACCCACTTTTGCCTCCAGATTTCAAATGGAGGACCTTGTTTCAGTCATAAAACTGTGAGTGGTCTTAGTTAGATCAGAGACTATGGTTGCTAAGTCAGAGAGGCTCTGCTTTCTCTGTCTGTTGCTGAGAAGATAATGGAAAAGGCTTGCTATTGCCAAACCTATTTCTTCCACCATTATTATTATTGAGGCCTTGTTGAGGCTTCTGTTGATCCTTCCATGAAAAAATTGGATGATTTCTCCATGAAGAATTATAGGTGTTTCCATGGGATTCTCCCATGTAATTCACCTCTTCCATTGTAGGATTCTCAGGGTCATAAGCTTCTCCTTCAGAGGAGGCTTCTTTAGTACTGCCGGATGCAATTTGCATTCCAGTCAGATTCTGAGAAATCATATTGACTTGCTGAGTCAATATTTTATTCTGAGCCAATATGGCATTCAGAGTATCAATCTCAAGAACTTCTTTCTTCTGAGTCATCCCATTATTCACAGGATTTCATTCAGAAGTATACATGAACTAGTTATTTGCAACCATTTTAATAAGTTCCTGGGCTTCTGCAGGTGTTTTCTTCAGATGAAGAGATCCACCAGCATAGTGGTCCAATGACATCTTGGACAATTCAGACAGACCATCATAGAATATACCTAGGATGCTCCATTCTGAAAGCATGTCAGAAGGACACCTTCTGATCAATTGCTTGTATCTTTTCCAAGCTTCATAGAGGGATTCACCTTCCTTCTATCTGAAGGTTTGGACTTCCACTCTAAGCTTGCTCATCTTTTGAGGTAGAAAGAATTTAGCCAAGAAAGCATTGACCAACTTTTCCCAAGAGTTCAGGCTTTCTCTAGGTTGTGAGTCCAACCATATCCTAGCTCTATCTCTTACAGCAAAGGGGAAAAGCATAAGTCTGTAGACCTCGGGATCAACCCCGTTGGTCTTAACAGTGTCACAGATTTCTAAGAATTCAGCTAAGAACTAATGAGGATCTTACAATGGAAGTCCATGAAACTTAAAATTCTGCTGCATTAGAGAAACTAATTGAGGCTTAAGCTCAAAGTTGTTTGCTCTAATTGCAGGAATTGAGATGCTTCTTCCATAGAAGTTGGAAGTTGGTGCAGTAAAGTCACCAAGCATCTTCCTTGCATCTCCACCATTGTTCTCTGGTTCGGCTGCCATGTCTGCCTCTTTTTCGAAATTTGCTGTAAGGTCCTCTCCGGAGTGTTGTGCTTTAGCTTCTCTTAGCTTCCTCTTCAAAGTCCTTTCAGGTTCAAGATTAGCTTCAACAAGAATGTCTTTATCCCTGTTCCTGCTCATATGAAAAAGAAGAGAACAAAGAGAGAAGAGGAACCCTCTATGTCACAGTATAGAGATTCCTTTATGTGTTAGAGGAAAAGAAGAATAGAAGAATGAGGTAGAGAGAGAATAAAAAGAATTCGAATACAGAGAGAGGGAGAGGGTTCGAATTATTAGATGAGTAGAAGAGAAATGTTAGTAAATAAATAAAATAAATAGAAAAAGATGAGAGAGAGAGAGAGTATTCAAATTTTAAGAAGAGGGAAAAGAAAAATATTTTTATTTTTATTTAATTAATTAAGTTAGTTTCGAAAATTTGAAAATGAAATACAAGAAAATTAAAAACTAAAACAATTAGTTAATTAGAAAGATTTTTGAAAAAGTGGTTAGTTATTTTCGAAAATTAGAAGTGGAAAGTAGTTAGGTGGTTTTGAAAAAGATAAGAAATAGTAAACTTTTTTAAAATTAAAACAAACAAGTCAAGTAGTTAGTTGAAAAAGATTTGAAAATAAATTTTGAAAAGATAAGAAGTTAGAAAAAGATTTTAAAATTAAAATTTTAAGAAGATATGATTGAAATTTATTTTGAAAAAGAATTGAAAAAAAATTAAAAAGATTTGATTTTTAAAATTAAAGTTGATGACTTGACTAACAAGAAACTAAAAGATATGATTCTAGAATTTAAAGATTGAACCTTTCTTAACAAGAAAGTAACAAACTTGAAATTTTTTAATTAAAACATTAATTATTAGCAAGGATTTTCGAAAATATGAAATAAAATTAAGAAAAAGATTTTGAAATTTTGTTTTAAAATTTTCAAAAACATTAAAAGAAAAATGAAAAAGATTTTGAAAAATTTTAAGAATGAAATTCGAAAATCATAAAAAAATGACAAAGAATTGATTTTGAAAAAGATTTGAAAAGATAAAATTTTTAAATTAAAATTTTGATTTGACTAACAAGAAACAACTAAATTTTAAAAACTATTGACCAAGTCAACTCAAAATTTCGAAAATTATGAGAAGAATAAGGAAAAGATTTTTTTTTTGGCTTTTGAATTTTTAATGAGGAGGGAGAAAAACAACAAAATGAAACAAAACACAAATATTTAAGATCAAAACAAATAATTCATGCAAGAACACTTTGAATGTCAAGATGAACACCAAGAACACTTTGAAGATCATATGAACATCAAGAACATATTTTTGAAAATTTTTAAGAAAAGAAAGACATGCAAGACACTAAACTTAAGAACTTTTGTACTAGGGACACCAACAATTTAAAAATGCATATGAAAAATAAGAAAAGACACAAAACAAGAAAATATAAAGATCAAATAAAGAAAATCATCGAGAACAACTTGAAGATCATGAAGAACATAATGCATGAAATTTCGAAAATTTTAAGAAAATTAAATTAAAAAAATACAGTTGACACCAAACTTAAAATTTGACACAAGACTCAAACAAGAAACACAAATTTTATTAAACTTTTATGATTTTATTAAACTTTTTGTATTTTTTTCAAAATTATTTTGGAAAAAGAAAATAAAGAAATTCAAAATTTTTAATAAGAATTCCAGGATTCATGCAATGTTAGTCTAAAGCTTCGGTCCAAAAAAATTAGACATGGCCAAATGGCCAGCCAAGCTTTAGCACAAAATTATAAATGAGAATCCAAAGGCTCCTCCAATAGCTACAATGATAAGTGGAAGCTTC
Organism: Arachis hypogaea; assembly: GCF_003086295.3. Taxonomy (NCBI): domain Eukaryota; kingdom Viridiplantae; phylum Streptophyta; class Magnoliopsida; order Fabales; family Fabaceae; genus Arachis; species Arachis hypogaea. The sequence goes on from NC_092052.1 coordinate 78,127,248, forward strand.
AGTCCAAAAGATTAGACATGGCTTAATAGTCAGCCAAGCTTCAACATATCATCATGGAGTTCTAAGGTAGAATTCATTCTTAAAAATTCTGAAGAACATTTTTTTTCGAAAACTTTTTTTTTGAAATATTTTTAAAAACTTTTTGAAAAGAAAATAAAGGATGAAACAAGAAAGAAGGTTAATTAATCTAAGCAACAAGATGAACCGTCAGTTGCCCAAACTCGAACAATCCCCGGCAACGGTGCCAAAAACTTAGTGCACGAAATTGTGATCACACTTTTCACAACTCCGGTACAACTTACCAGCAAATGCACTGGGTCGTCCAAGTAATAAAACCTTACGCGAGTAAGGGTCGATCCCACGGAGATTGCCGGCTTGAAGCAAGCTATGGTCATCCTGTAAATGTTAGTCAGGCAGATTCAATTGGTTATGAGTTTTGATAATTGAAAGATAAATAAAACGTAAATTAAAATAAAGATACTTATGTAATTCATTGGTGGAAATTTCAGATAAGCGTTTGGAGATGCTTTGTTGCTTCTGAACCTCTGCTTTCCTATTGTCTTCATCCAATCATGCGTGCTCCCTTCCATGGCAAGCTATATGTCGGTGGATCATCATTGTCAATGGCTACCATCCGTCCTCTCAGTGAAAATGGTCTAGGTACGGTTTCTGTACAGCTAATCAACTATCGGATCTCTCGTCTCGGATGAAAAATACCAGGCACAGCTATCGCACGGCTAATCATCTGTCGGTTCTCACTTGTGTCAGAATAGGATCTCTCTATCCTTTTTCACACTGTCACTGCGCCCAACATTTGTGAGTTTGAAGCTCGTCACAGTCATCCCATCCCAGATCCTACCTGGAATACCACAGACAAGGTTTAGACTTTCCGTATCTCGGGAATGCTGCTAATTGGTTCTAATCTCTACCACGAAGGTTCTAATCTCATGGAGTCGAATGTTGTGTTATCAGGAGAGGCAAGTCAAATCCGTGGATCAGAGACCCATGAGACTATACTCCGACTATCGTCCAATGATTATGTTGAACATCATGTAGACCGCTTGTGGTTGTCAGGCACGCGGATCTTGGCTAAGCGAGTAACGAAGATAGTGGGTGATTGTCACGGGTCACCCCTTCATTCTGACTTAACTGAATTAAGTACGAGAGTATATCATGTAGAAGAAGTAAGCGTGAATTGAAAGAGAAACAATAGTACTAGCATTAATTCATGAAGAACAGCAAAACTTCGCACCTTAATCTATGAGGTGTAGAAACTCCATCGTAGAAAATACATAAGAGAAAATAGCCTAGGCATGGCCGTGAGGCCAGCCAAGCATGAAGTTGATAAAAGATGATAAAAGATGAAAAAAAGTCTGAATACAATAGGAAAGACTATTATTTATACTAAACTAGTTACTAACGATTACAGAAATTGAGTAACTAAGTGCAGATAGTGTAGAAAATCCACTTCCGGGGCCCACTTGGTGTGTGCTTGGGCTGAGCATTGAGCTTTACACATGCATAGGCCTTTTCTAGAGTTAAATGCCAGCTTGGATCCCAGTTTGGGTGTTTAACTCCAGTTCTGGTGCCAGTTCTGGCGTTTTACGCCAGAAAAGGGTCTCTGGCTGGTGTTGAACGCCAGTTTGGGCCATCAAATCTCGGGCAAAGTATGGACTATTATATATTGCTGGAAAGCCCAAGATGTTAGCTTTCCAGCCCAATTAAGAATGCGTTTGAGTGCAGGGAGGTCAGAATCTAACAGCATTTGCAGTCCTTTCTCAGCCTCTGTATCAGATTTTTGCTCAGGTCCCTCAATTTTAGCCAGAAAATACCTGAAATTACAAAAAAAAAACACAAACTCATAGTAAAAGTTTAGAAATGTGATTTTTTCATAAAAACTAATAAAAATATAATAAAAAGTAACTAAAACATACTAAAAACTACCTAAAAACAATGCCAAAAAGCGTATAAATTATCTGCTCATCAGTCTCCCTGTGCTGCTCTGTGGGCTTCTCCTTTGATTCGGTGGGTTTTGATCCAGTCTTCTCCCTGAAATTAGCACCTCTCGAATCCCACCTTGAAGTAGAATTACGCAGCCCTTTCGCCTTTTGCTGTCTTTCCACCTTGATAGCTAGGTTCACCAAGTCTTCCATAGTCAGAAATGGGAGACGTTCTACAGTATTTGCAATGTCTCGGTTCAGCCCACTCAAGAAACGTGCCATAGTAGCCTCAGACTCCTCCTCAATGTTTGCTTGGATTAGTAGCATCTCCATCTCCTTATGATACTCATCTACAGACTTAGAACCTTGGTATAATCGTTGGAGCCGTTGATGTAGCTCTCTATAGTGGTACGAAGGGACAAACCATTGTCGCATGACCTTCTTCATCTTCTCCCAAGACAGAATTGGTGGTTTTCCATTCCATCTCCTCTATTTGTCCAGCTCGGCCCACCAGACAAGGGCATAATCTGAGAATTCTATAGCCGCTAGTCTTACCTTTTTTACATCAGAGTAGTTATGACACTGAAAGAAGAGCTCTACCTTGCGTTCCCATTCCAGGTACACCTCAGGGTCACTTCTGCCTTTAAATTTGGGGATGCGCATCTTGATAGCATTAAGGTTACTATCAACATCTGTTGGTTGTCTATGATGCCGGGATCTGGATGAAGTCTCCTCCTCAGACTCTGTAGAATCATTATGAATAGATGCTCGTGACCGTGCTTTTCGCCTAGGGGAAAAGAGTTAATTCGAGAATCTAGGTCATCAAAACGTTGTTGAATCCTTGTAAGGATGCTAGAAAGTGCGTCGAAGCAGAAAGTTAGTTGTGGATCGGGGTTCCCTTCAGTGTTAGCCATCAATGAACCTATAAAAGAAAAAGACCTTACAACACTCTTCTCACGTGTATCACTCGGAGTAGGACACTCGTGTTTCACTCAAATACGCGGCTTTTACCCTCTAATGAGCTCACCACTCTTGCCTTTTTTCACTCTTGGATTGCTTGAACAAGTTTCACTTCGGAAGATAAGGAATTGAGACACCAAACTAAGATAATCTGAATGATAGAGACGTTCAACTTGACAAGAAGACAATTAAAATATGTGACAAAGGAAACAAGGAGTGATACTAGGATGACAAAAACTATCAAAATTGAATCCTAATTGGAACCCAAAGAAAATTTGAAAGGATAAAACAAAGGGAAAATTTAAAATTAGTTTTTTTTGTGACTTTTTTTTTTGGTTAACTGGAATAAAAAGAAATTGCATTAATAGAATTTAAGGAAGAATTTTTTGTTTTTTTTTTCATTTTTTTTAATCTAAAGTAAATTTGCAGATATTGAAGAGAAAAATAAAGAGACTAAAAAAAATTCCTGGGACGTGCAGATAAATAGGAATTTACCTACAACTTGTAACTGATACCAGATGATAAGGAATAAATTGGGAGTTAGGGGTTTTATCACAATAGATAAGGATTATGGAATAAAGGTATACCCAAGACACAGCAGAAACATAAAAGATAGATAAGGGTTTTCCTACTAGACCTCTAAGATACCTGTTCTTAGCAACCTACGTCACCGGAAGGGATTCCCTACTAGACCTTCAAAGAACTTGTCCTTGATAACCTAGATCAGAGGGATGAAAATTGAATCACTCAATCTTCTCCATGCAACAAGCGAAGTAAATCACTCACCTCACTTAATCACACAATAAAAACGTGCATAAAGCACTAAGGAAATTTTATTCATCAAAAGTTGTGTAAATTGTCTCACCAAAGGTGTTTAAATAGGTACCTAACAGCTAACTAAAAGATAAGATAACTAATTTAAATCAGATTTGATCTTATTGGATTATATCAGATTTGATTTAAATTTTAAAATCCTAAAGATATGATAACTAATTTAAATCAGATTTGATCTTATTAGATTAGATCAGATTTGATTTAAATTTAAAACCCCTAAAAGTACTACTAAGCATAGCAGATTTAAAACAAGTCTTCTAACAAACTTTTGACCACACAACAAACTAAAACAAAAGTCTAGAATTTCAAAATCTAAAGATAAATTATGCCTCCAACTGAATTCAGAAAGCGTTATTGGGCTTCTTGCTGTCCTGAGTTAGCCCAATGGGCCTTGCCCATTCTTCCTTGGTTAAAACTTGATTTAACTCCATATACATAAGTGCTGCCAGGTTTCCAAAGCTCTCTTCGAGCTTCTTTGCACGTGCTCTAGTGATGGGGCCCTCTGGAAGTGTGAAATTCCCATTCTGCCCTTTTGTCTTAGAATGCCCATGTTGTCCTTCCGAGCATGTATCAAGTAACAACCCATGGAAGTCGGTATCGACCTCCTCACACTTAAAGATTGCACCATGCTCGGTGCATGCAAAGATGTGCAAGTGGACAGGTGGCTCCAACTGATGCTTTTTCTCCAAAGAATGTGTGCCAGGCACTTGTCTGTCGCTCCATTTAGAAGTGTTCTGTTTCCCTTCTTGGTGGCCATCCTGAAAGAAGAGGAAAAGGAAGAAGAATAACCCACGAACAAAGATATGAAAAGAAATAAAATATATGTGGGCTATTGCCAAACAATAAGGTTCTCAACCACATGGTAGCTACAACATGCAAGTGAAGGAATAATGGAAGTACATGGCATGTCATCTAAAGAGCAAACAAGTTAAGAAGCACCTAAAATAATGCAGGAAATATGCAACAGTTGAGTAAGAAAATTTTAACACAAAAAAAAAAGTAGCACATTGTGAAAAAAAAAATAAAAACATGCACAAAATTAAAATGCAATGAATGAAAGTATGCAAATGCAATGAGGAAAAGAGGTGAAAGAGAATAAGGAGGAGAAGAAAGTAAAAAAGGAGGAGGAGAGAATAAGAAAGGGGAAAAATGAGAGGAATGGAATCTGCGACGTGATGCGTGAGTGTCGCCCACGTGTACGCATGGGTGTGCAGAAGAAGAGGCGGCACGGAAGCGTCGGTCACGTGTATTTTAATATAAACACCTTTCTTGTGTTCTTTCTTGACAACTCCCAACTCTTTGCAAGCTTCTTCAATATAAACATCTTCCTCTGGTAGCTTTCTTCCAATTCAATCTCTTCTTCATTGCTCACCAAGGGCATGGGAGGTTGTGCTTCTTCTTTTTTAATTTCCATGTCAAGTCCAATGAGAGATGATTCAATTATAGATAAGGATTCATCAATGATTGAATCCATATCTTGATCAACCTCTTCAAAGTCTTCAACCAGGATATGCCTTGGAGGTTGTAGACCCTCCTCAACATCAATTTCAAACGTCTTAGAAGGAGGCTCTATGACTTGAGTTTCCCATGGAGGTTCTGCATCTCCTAAGTCTTCAATCACTTCCTTTTCTTCAATAATTTCAGCTTCTTCCACTTGCTCTAATACAAAATCAAACTCCTCCTTGATGTCTTCCACCTCTTGACAACTTTCTTCAATGGTCTCTACTACCTCCACCTTTTGGGCCTCCTCGTGCTTCTCTTGTTCCGTGTCAATAGCATAATTGTGATCATGTTGCTCTTGTATTGATGCACCCACACGGGATATAAGAGCTTGGAGAGTAGAGATGAGACTAGTGAGAGTAGAGGTAAGTGTGGTTTAAAGCTTTATTTTCCCTTGGCGAATAACATGAAGGGTGTTGTCATCCAGTGGAGGTTGGGGTGGATGGGAGGGTTCATTATTTTGGAGAAAAGGTTCATAATAGGAGGGTGGTTCATCTTGATAAGGATATGGAGATGGTTCATTTTGATAGGGATATGGGGGTAGTGTATATTGAGGTGGTGGTTCTTGGGAGTAATTGGGTTGGAATTGTGGCGGTTTTATGTATGGTTCATTTGGCTCATAAGGTAACCACCTTATGAGTATGATGATTAGGGTATGGTGGGTATGGGTTAGGGTCATATGGAGGTGAATGGTGGAAAGGGGCTTGTGAGTATGATGGTTCAAAGCTATGTTGAGAAGGGGATTCATAGGCATGTGGTGGTGGTTGTTGACACATACAAGAAGGACTACCACATCCATTAGATTGGTATGCATTAGGATTGGAGTTATACCTATATAAGACCGAAGGAGGTTATTGCCAAGAGGGTTGATCAAATCCTTGTGGCTCTCCCCATCTTTGATTGTCCCAACCTTGATGCATGTTCTCATGGTAATCTCCTCTTCCTGCAACATAATTGTAACCAAACTCATAGCCAAAGGGGTGAGACTTCATAGTAGCAAATAAAAACAAAAACTGATAAAAATAAGCAACTAAGTCCTAAACTAACAAAAACAAACAAACAAGCAGAAAGCAAATATTTACAATAACCAATAATAAGGCACACGTTTGCAATTCCCCAGCAACGGCGCCAAAAATTGACGAACGGATTTTTGTGTGGTCTAGAATTCACGAATATATTCTCGTTGAAAGTATAGTTCCTAAACCAACAATAATTCTTTCATACAAAAATTTGGTTCTTACAAGTAACAAACCCCTTAAAAGTAATAACCAAAGTATTCAAACCTCGGGTCATCTCTCAAAGGAATTGCAGGGAAGTGTTCTTATAATTGGTTATGAGTTTGTATCTTTTGGGGTTTGGATAGGAAATAGGAAAAGTAAATGACAATGAAATTTAAATGACAAAAAGGTCTTGGCAAGGGTTGGTGGTCAAGGATCTCTATCCGTATCACTAACCACAACATGATAACTGCAAGGATCAATCCCATTAAATGATCCTCTAACTAGTAAAGGAAAGTCAAATGAGCTATATCAATCCAAGTCCATAAGTCCTAACTCTCTACTAATTCAATTAGTGAGAACCAGAGTCAATGGCTTCCAATCATCAATTACTTGGACATTAGTAACTCAAGAATTCCTAAGTTACCATCCCAAGCCAAGGACATAAAATTCTACTTTAACATCCTTCCAAGAATTTTATCAAACACTTGGGAGGCATAAGATGAAAGCACAGAAAACTAACAAGGAAAGTAAATCTAAACAACCAATTGCAAGCATCAATGACTAATAATAACCATGGAAAACATAAATTGCATTAATATGGAAATTGAATCTAACATCAAAAGTTCACAAATTAAATGTGAAAATAAATAAATCAACAAGAGAAGATAAACTAAGATACTAGAGTGATAGAATGTAGGATAGAAACTAAAATAAAGCAAGATAGAAGCCTGAATTGGAGAAGAACTAAACCTAAGAACCTAAAACCTAGAGAGAGGAGAGAGCCTCTCTCTCTAAAAACTACATCTAAAACCTAAAATTATGAGAATGACTGAGAAGTGCCTCCCGGAGTCTCCACTGTCCCTTGGCTCTAGTCTGTGTTTCTAGGCCAAAAGCTGGGTCAAAACTCAGCCCAAAATCGTCCCAGCGAATTCTGTAGTTGCAGCGTGTTACACACGTCGCGCGTACGTATCAGTCACGGGTACTCGTCGATGGACTTCTGTGCATGTCACGCGTCCGCGTTAGGAACGCATGCGCGTTGCTATGGAATGCGCCAAGTTGCGCGTGCGCGTGAGCCGTGCGTGTGCGTCGGTCCTCGCTGGTCAGCTCCTTAGTTTCTTGTATTCCTTCCATTTTTGCAAGCTCCCTTTCCACCTTCTAAGCCATTCCTTCCCTATAAAACCTGAAATCACTTAACACATGGATCACGGTATCGAATGGTATAAAGGGGAGTTAAAAATACATAATTCACGGGCTTAAGAAGCAAGTTTTCAACCGTAGAACAAGATTGGGAAGGATTTGTAAAACCATGTAAATTGTATGAATAAGTATGCAAAGGATTGATAAAGACCACTCAATTTAGCACAAGATAAACCATAAAATAGTGGTTTATCACCCACTGCACACGACCTTCGGAAAGGGAGCCCGGTCCAGAACACTGAGTATAGACTACATCGTGGTTGACGTGAACTCCCCATACAACGCCCTTATAGGCCGAACAACCTTAAATCAGCTCGCCGCGGTAGTCTCCACCCCCCACCTATGCATGAAGTTCCCAACCCCATAAGGCATAGCCACCATCAAAGGAGACCAAAGGCTCGCGCGACGCTGCTATAATGAAAGTCTGAACCTAAAAGGCTATCCCAGAGGGAAAGAAGCCAATGCCATTGATCTTGGAGGAGCTCGGGCTCACGAAGAACTTCGTCCGCAACCAGAAGGCGAGACAGAGGAGGGCCAAATCGGAGACACACGAGATAAAACAACAAACATAGGCACAAACCTAAAAGAAGGCCTAAAAGAGCTGTTAATAAAGTTCCTATGGGACAATTCCGACCTCTTCGCATCGAAAGCTGCGGACATGTCCGGCATAGACCCCGGATTAATGTGCAAAAACTGGCAGTGTACCCCGGATCTTTACCAGTGCAATAAAAGCACAGAAAGCTCGGCTCTGAAAGGTCACAAGTCATGGAGGAACAAGTACAGGCCCTAATAGAGGCAGGGTTCATAAGGGAGGTCAAATATCTACTGTGGCTGGCCAACGTCGTACTGATCAAAAAGTCAAATGGAAAGTGTCGGATGTGTGTCGACTACAATGATCTCAACAAAGCCTGCCCAAAAGACCCCTATCCCGTCCCGAATATCGACACCCTATTCGACGCCTCGTCGGGATACAAGTACTTCTTCTTCATGGACACCTACTTGGGATACAACCAGATCCCAATGCATCAACCTGACCAAGAGTAAACCTCGTTCTTAACCCCGAAAGCAAACTACTGCTACATGGTCATGCCATTCGGACTCAAGAATGTGGGGGCCACATATCAGAGGTTGATGAACAAAGTATTCACCGACCACATTGGGAAGTTGATGGAAGTCTACGTAGACGACATGCTGGTAAAAACTCAAAGAGAAGAAATGCTGCTACTCGACCTCGCCGAAGTATTCGGCACCAAAAGAAAGCACGGGATGAGACTAAATCCCATAAAATGCACTTTCACAGTAGAAGCCGGCAAATTCCTACGGTTCATGCTCACTGTTCATACCCTGGGTCGAGCTTTCCAAACCGGGATGTTCAGTAGCAAAGCGACCGACCTCTTTAGGTCAAGCGGACCGACTTCTTCATGAAGAACTCGGCCAAATCGACAGGAAAGCCCAAAGAAGGGTCCAACTCAAGGAATATGACCCAGATCCAGAGGCAGCCCACGCCTATAGAGATAAGGGCGGTTTTATGGAAGATAAGCTGACCTCACACAAAGATAAGATAAGATAAGATAACTAACTTATCTTATCTAAAAAGGTCACTCCTCATCATTATAAATACACTAGAGCACCCAGGTATAACTCATACTCTGATTCTACTAAAAACCTGTTTAATACCCATACTAACTTAAGCATCGGAGTCTCTTGCAGGTACCCCCACCCTCCGGTGACGAAGGATCAGCAGTGCAGCCAGTCCAACAAGTCGGACACAACAGCTCCGGCCGCCACCAACTGGCCGGACATGTCATCTCCGACCAATACAGAAGATCTCATCTGAGATCGGAACCTGGAAGTCATCCCAACACCATGGCGGACGGTCATGACAACGACCACGATTCAGATTTGGAAAATAGAACACCGCACAAGAACACAGACACTACGTTAAAGGATACTCCGGAATCCAACGGGGACAAAAACTCATCAAATTCGGGGGTAATAGAAGCACTTCAAGACCGCTTAAAGCAACTTGAAAAAGAAACCCAACAACAACGAGAGGTCGGGAAGGATCTACAAAGAGAGGTACGGCGGCGTCGAGAATTGGAAGATAAACTACTGCAATTAGAAGCCGATCTCAAATCAAAAGCTCCTCGGACCACTCCTGAGGAAAATTCACGCAAAGAACAAGATCTATTCACCAGGAAAATTATGAAAACAAAAATTCCAAAAGACTTAAAACTCCCGGATATGATTTTGTATGATGGCACCACAGATCCCAACCATCATCTCAGCAATTTCAGAAGCAGAATGTACCTCACCGACGCCTCAGATGCCGTTCGCTGCAAAGCTTTTCTAACAACTCTGACGAAGACAGCAATTAGATGGTTCGACAACCTACCTCGAAAAAATTCCTAGCCAGATTCTCCATCCAGAAAGATAAGGCCAAGCACGCCCCCAGTTTACTAGGGATCAAGCAAGGAGATCGGGAGAGCCTCCGCAACTACATGGAAAGATTCAACAAAACATGCATGGACATACAAAGCTTGCCAACAGAGGCCGCCATCATGGGACTCATCAATGGCCTACGAGAAGGACCTTTTAGCCAATCCATATCAAAGAAGTACCCTACCTCCTTAGATGAAGTGCAGGAGCGAGCAGAAAAATACATCAACATGGAACAAAACGCTCGGTTGGGAGAAACCTCAAAATCCGGGGTCCCCTGCTGAGATAAAGACAAGGAATCCAAAAGAAAAGAAGATCGACAAGGGGAGAAAATCAAAAAATACCACAATTACACCCCTCTCAGGGCATCCCTAGTCGACGTATACAAAGAAGTCTGCCATACGGAGAAAATACCCCCAGCTCGGCCACTCAAAGGCAAAAGAGGAGGAGGAAACCGGAATGAATATTGCGAATATCATCGAGTGCGAGGGCACTCCACCAACGAGTGCTTCGATCTAAAGAACATCATAGAAAAATTGGTGAGGAAAGGAAAAATAGATCGGTTTCTAGCCACCCGAGATGATGACCAAAGAAAGAGACGAAGGGACGAAGATATTGGACGAACCGCGCGATCACCTCGTACACCAGAAAGACACGTCCACATGATACACGGCGGATTCGCAGGGGGAGGAATCTCCAAATCATCTCGCAAAAGATATCTCAAAGAAGTATATCATGTCGAGGGAAAGGAGGAAGCACCCGACATCCCTGCAATCACATTCAATAAAGAGGACGCATCCGGTATCATCTCGGGACACGACGACCCTATGGTCATCACCATCATACTGGCAAATGCCAACCTCCACCGCACATTAATAGACCAAGGGAGCTCCGCCGACATCTTATTCAAAACTGCCTTCGACAAGCTCAGCCTAGAAGACAAGGAGCTTAGGACATACCCGAACAGTCTGTTCGGACTGGGAGATACCCCGGTACAACCACTGGGATACGTATCACTACATACAACCTTCGGAAAAGGGAACCAATCCAGGACACTCAAAATAGACTACATTGTGGTCGACGTGAGTTCAGCCTACAATTCTCTAATAGGTCGGACAACACTAAATCAACTCGGTGCAATAATCTCGACTCCACATCGATGCATGAAATTCCCAACTACAGAGGGGATAGCCACAATAAAAGCAAATAAAAAGATGGCACGCCACTGTTATAATGAAAGTCTAAACCTCAGAGGCAGAGGAGAAGAGTTTCATACAATTGAGCTTGGCAGAGTTCAGAGACGAGAAGAACTCCGTCCGCAGCCAGAAGGTGAGATAGAAAAGGTTCAGATCGGAGACACCTCGGACAAAACGACTAATATCGGCACGATCCTGAGAGGAGACTCAAAAGAATTACTGGTACAATTCTTATGAAATAATGTCGATCTCTTCGCATGGAAAGCCGCAGACATGCCAGGCATAGACCCCAAGCTAATGTGCCACAAGTTGGCGGTCTATCCAGGATCTCGGCCGGTACAGCAAAGATGAAGAAAACTTGGGCCAGAGCGATCCCAAGCTGTGGAAGAACAGGTACAAGCATTACTGGAGGCAGGATTAATAAGAGAAGTCAAGTACCCACTATGGCTAGCCAACGTCGTCTTGGTGAGAAAATCAAATGGGAAGTGGCGAATGTGCATCGATTACACCGATCTCAACAAAGCCTGCCCAAAAGATCCTTACCCACTCCCAAGTATCGACGCTCTGGTAGATGCTTCCTCCGGATATAGATACCTCTCGTTTATGGACGCATAGTCGGGATACAACCAAATCCCCATGTATCCAACAGATTAAGAAAAGACCTCGTTTTTAACGCCGAAAGCAAACTACTGCTACATTGTGATGCCTTTCGGTCTCAAGAATGCGGGAGCTACTTATCAAAGGCTAATGAATAAAGTCTTCTCAGATCACATTGGGAAAATCATGGAAGTCTATGTGGACGACATGTTGATAAAGACACAAAGTGAAGAGACATTATTGTCCGACCTGGCTCAAGTGTTTGACACTATAAGGAAGCATGACATGCGACTCAATCCCACAAAATGCACCTTTGCAGTAGAAGCGGGCAAATTTTTAGGTTTCATGCTCACACAAAGAGGAATTGAAGCAAATCCGGATAAATGTCAAGCCATACTCAACATGAAAAGCCCAACCTGTGTCAAAGAAGTACAGCAACTCAATGGGAGATTGGCCGCCCTATCCAGGTTCTTAGCAGGATCCGCGATAAGATCTCTCCTCTTCTATGCTACTTTAAGGAAGGAAAAGCAGTTTGAATGGACAACAGAATGTGAACAAGCCTTCCAAGACTTCAAGGAATTCTTAGGACGGCCACCTATCCTATCTCGGCCACGAAAAGGAGAACCGCTCATATTATATCTCGCAGTAGCAAGCCGGGAAATAGCCTCAACACTAGTCAGAGAAGACGAAAGTGGGCAACAACCCGTCTACTTCATTAGTAAAGCACTACAGGGATTCGAGTTGAACTATCAGAAAATAGAAAAGTTTGCCTATACTCTCATTCTAACATATCGACGACTTCGCCCGTACTTCCAGGCTCACACAATTAAGGTTCGAACTAACCAGTCCATAAAAGAAATATTGCAGAAAACAGATTTAGCAGGCAGAATTTTATAATGGGCAGTCGAGTTATCTGAGTTCGACCTCCAATATGAAGCTCGGACGGCCATCAAATCACAATATCTGGCCGACTTCATCGCAGAATTCACAGATGCCCTGGAAATCCCCACAGAATGGAATCTCTATGTGGACGGTTCTTCAAATAAGACTGGAAGCAGCGCAGGTGTGATAATAGAAAGAAACCAAAGAACCCAAGTTGAGCTCTCCCTCAAGTTCGGGTTCCCGGCCTCAAACAATCAGGCAGAATATGAAGCGTTATTAGCTGGTTTGAAGCTGGCTAAAGAGGTTGGAGCTCAAAAACTCAACATTCATAGCGATTCACAAGTAGTCACCTCACAGATAACAGGGAGCTACCAAGCCAAAGATCCCACCATGAAAAAGTATTTGGATAAAACCAAGGAACAGCTCAGACAAATCAGGGAATATAAGATTTGCCACATACCCCGCGAACAAAATGCCCAAGCTGACGCACTCTCGAAACTAGCCAGCACCAAACCAGGGGGCAACAATAGAAGCCTCATCCAGGAAATGCTACAGAACCCGTCAATCTCGGAAGAGGAAAAAGTCCTAGCCATAACAAATCAGGACCAAGGATGGATGACCTCCATAATTAACTACCTCAAAGCAGAAACACTCCCCACAGAAGAAAAGGAGGCAAAGAGGTTAAAAAGGGAGGCACAGTACTACACTATTATAAACAACATCCTGTACAAAAGAGGGATCTCAATACCATTACTAAAATGCGTGCCGACCTCCAACACAAAGGAAGTGCTAGAAGAAGTACACGGCGGCATTTGCGACAATCATCTCGGAGCACGAGCTCTCGCCAAAAAAGTACTCCGGGCGGGATTTTATTGGCCAACTCTATAGAAAGAAGCTACAGAATTTGTAAAGACATGTCCACCATGTCAGAAACATGCCAACTTTCACATCGCCCCGCCAGAAGAGCTCATTAGCGTAACTTCGCCTTGGCCGTTTGCAAAATGGGGACTTGATCTTCTCGGACCCTTCCCCCAGGGATCAGGACAAGTTAAATTCCTCATAGTAGGGGTAGACTATTTCATAAAGTGGATCGAGGCAGAACCCCCAGCCAACGCCACTGCTCAAAGAAGTCGGAAATTCCTATATAGAAACATTGTCACAAGGTTCGGGGTTCCACACTCCATCACCACAGACAATGGCACTCAATTCACAGATGCAGGCTTAAGAAAATTAGTAGCCGACTTGAACATAAAGCACCAGTACACCTCCGTGGAACATCCGCAAGCCAATGGACAGGCTGAAGCTGCCAACAAAGTCATATTGGCCGGGTTAAAACGGAGATTACAAGACACAAAGGGAGCTTGGGCAGAAGAGCTTCCACAAGTTCTATGGGCATATCGAACGACGCCACACTCCACCACAAAGGAATCCCCCTTCCGGTTAGCATACGGAATAGAGGCAATGATCCCAATAGAGATTGAGGAAGGATTTCCTAGAGTGGTTCATTACAATGAGAGAGCAAACTCCCAACTTCAGAGGGAAGAGCTCGACCTACTACCTGAAATCCAGGAAAGAGCTCGGATCAGGGAAGAAGCACTAAAATGTCGAATGGCTTCCAGATATAATCAAAGGGTAGTGCCGAGAAGTTTCGCAGAGAATGATCTCATCCTAATCCGAAATGATATTGGAACAACTCGACCAGGAGAAGGAAAGTTGGCAGCAAACTGGAAAGGACCCTACCGAGTTGTAGAAGTACTTGGGAAGGGTTACTACAGATTGTCCGAACTCGATGGATGAGAGCTTCCCAGATCATGGCACGCCTGCAACCTAAGAAGGTACTACAGCTAGAAAAAGTAAAAGATCTCACTATTAGATGCACTCTTTTTCCTGAAAAGGTTTTTTAATGAGGCACCAAGTTGAGACTCAGACACTATCCGACTTAAAGGGATGAAAAATTCCCACATGTATATATTTGCACTTTCCTTTGAATAAAACATATTTTAGATATTCTACAAGTTTTCAAGACGCATTAATCTGAAGCATTCATCGTCCGATTATAAAGCAACAGATCGGCAGAAAGTGAAAAACAATTCACTACACAATCACGATAAAGACAAACATCCGATAAAGGTGAAAACGCGATTCACCTAAAAGACGATCTAAAGATAGCAACCACCTTCTACAAATCGGCAAAGATGAACACAGAATAATGTAAGAAGTTATCGAAAGTGATTTGGAAAAAGAACCTGACGAGGTCTTATTGATTGCTAAATAATAACTTAAAGACTGGCCGACGTTAAGAAGTCAGACCAAGTCAACCCAAGTTATAAGTAAACCCTGGAAAGAGGTATGGCGAACCCTATAAAGAGGATTACTTTAACTTAGAAGGGCCCGACATGACAAAGTCAGCCAAAAATGAAAAAGTTATAAAAGTAGTCCCTGAAAGAGACCTGACAAAGGTCCAAAAAAGAGGACTACAAAAATAACTTAGAAAGAGGACGACGCAAAGAAGTCGACCTCCTACAAACAAGTTATAAAAGTAATCCCTGAAAGAGATTTGACGAAGATCCAAGAAAGAGGATTACAAAAATAACTTAGAAGAGATCCACATAACGAAATCGGTCTCCTACAACAAATAAGTTATAAAAGTAATCCCTGAAAGAGATCTGACAAAGATCCAAGAAAGAGGATTACAAAAATAACTTAGAAGAGATCGACATAACGAAGTCGGTCTCCTACAATAAACAAGTTATAAAAGTAATCCCTGAAAGAGATCTGACAAAGATCCAAGAAAGAGGATTACAAAAATAATTTAGAAGAGATCAAATAGAGAAGTCGGTCTCCTACAACAAACAAGTTATAAAAAGTAATCCCTGAAAGAGATCTGACAAAGATCCAAGAAAGAGGATTACAAAATAACTGAGAAAAGATCGACATGCCGACGTCGGTCAACTACGAAACTACTTGGAAAAGGACAAAGAAGTCGGTCATACGACCGCCAAGTACAAAGCAATTCAAAGAGGCTGATCAACAAGGCTTCAACATTCTCGAAACATATAAAGAAGCTAAGACAGGCACAAGCAAGCATGACATAAAATAACAAAGCTTCAGGATCAGACCCAAAAGCTCAGAAGCTACTCGTTGTGTTTTTCAAAATAATGAGTTGCTAAACAAGCAACCAGAAAGAGTGTCAGCAAAATAAACCAACCACGAAATAAAGAGTTTTAAAGCCCACAAGCTGGGCCAACTACACAAATATCCAAAATAAATCAGCTAAAGATTAGAAGACATTTTAGCAGCATCAGTCTGAGGAGAAGGAGGGCGAGTCTGGAGAGGAACAGCATCCACAGTACCATCATCCCGGTTTAAGATCTGGCAGTCAGGATCAGAAGCAGGAGGGCCGACCTTGGCAGGAGGAACAGCAGGAGCTGACACCTTGGCAGAAGACACAGGGAGGGGATCGACATCATCATCATCCTTGTCATTAGGGACAATGTTACCATCCCTAACAACATTATCCAGGCTGAAGAGAGTAAGGTCGGCCTCGGGAGCAATAATCTGAACTTGCTCTTTCATGTTCTCATAGGCAGCAGTTACGCTGCCAACAAGATGACCCTGGAGCTCGGAGTAATCAGCTCGGGCGTTCTCCAACTTCGCCTTCAGACGTATTCCCTCCCGATAGGATGTAACATAGCTGTCTTTATGCATCAGTGCCGTGTCCTCGGCCAGCTTCACAGAAGCCGCCAGAGAAAGTGAACTCGCCTTTTCGTTCTCCAGATCCTTCTCCAACTTGGCTACCTTTACTTCAAGCTCCTCCTTCAGGCCCTTCATCCGATCAAACTCCTATTTAGCCTCCTCCATAAAGGCTTTGGTGGGTGGAGAGGAAGATTTTGAGCAGTCCGGTATAGGGCAGCCCCCATATACGCCATTCTAACACTACTTCGAGTTATAAAATCCAGATGGCGAAGGAGCGACACATCGTCCATAGGAAGGGCACCGTAGGGACCGATTTGTTGATCCACAAATTCAATTGCATTAAAGTCAGGAGCATCAAGGTTGAAAGGCTCAGCTATTTTTTGTTTCCTGTTGGGAGGAGCACCAGAACTAGAGGCAGAAGTCGGTGGTGGGTCAGCCAGACGAACCCGAGGAGTAGGGATCACCTTCCTCGGTCCAAGAGAACTCGGCACAGGTGGCTTTACTTGCACTTGGGAAGACCCCTCCCCGGCCGTCTTGGCCGAGATGTTCTGAGCAGCAGTCGCCTTATTTGCCCTTTTGAAGGTCTTCATGGAATCATTATTTTTTGACATCTCTACAAATACAAAATCAGCCACAAGTAAAGGGTTACAATCACAAGATGAGGAAGCCAAACTAAGAAACAAGTATAGAAACAAGTCAGGCAAATACCCAAAACAGCCCAGACCAGGGATGGGTCATTCAAAAACCTTTTTGTATCAAGATGGGGTGGTGCTCCCCATAAATCCTAAAGAACAACAACAAAGGCACGCTCAACATCGTCAAGCATATCCCAGGAATAGCGAGACACTCTCACATCCTTCTGCCACTCTAGAGGGAAAGAAGGCTCATCATTTTCATCAAGAAAAAAGGGGCGGGCCCCCTCGACAACACGAACTTTAAAGAAGTAATTCTTGAAATCCTTAAAGGACTTATCATACATAGCAAACACTTTATGGCCCTGGGCAGACCTGAAAGAAACCCAGGAAGCTTTCTTTTTCGAAGAGCCACCAGGCTTGGCGGAAACAAACAGATAAAGGAAGAGAGCCTGAGAAGGTGTTACACCTAACTCTTGGTAAAGTAGCTGAAAAATTTTGATAAAACCCCAGAAATTCGGGTGAAGCTGGGATGGGGCAATATTACACGACCACAACAGGTCAGTCTCAAAAGTAGTAAAAGGAAAAATAATGTCCAGTTGATTGAAGAAATATTCGTAGGCATAGAAGAAGGGACGCTCCCCCTCGATGGAGGTCGGAAAACAAACCCTCTCATCAGAATCAAGAGCAACAAGCTCATAATCCCTCTCCCAGGCACTGTTACCACAAATCTTATGACGCTTCCTCAGCTCTATGCAAAATTCAGCATCCACAACAGAAACACACATCAAGACAAGGGGTCCAGCCAATCGAACATCCCCTCGGGAACTCTGGAAGATATCTCTACAATGTTATTGCAAGAAGACATGAGGCCAACTAATCCTACAATAAGAAAAAGAGATGGGATTACTAAAAATATCTCGGACGAGGGATAAAACAACTCGATCAAAACGATACAGGCGAACAAACAGAAAATGGAAACCCCAAGACTCAAACCAAAGTCTCGGGGCATCCTTTGGAGGCAGTAACAAAGCAAGGTTTTCAGGAAAAATCTATAGCTCGCACCCCAGCACCTCTCAAGCAAGAAAAGAAGACTGCAAACAGATGGCATTTTTCAACAAAGCAAAATAAAAAAAGTCATCAAAATACTTTTGCCTCACGGTCTACCAGCAAAAAAGCATACATCCCCAAACATCAAGGCACGCCAAGTAGAAACGATCAAAGGTGCAACCGTTTTCAGAATCAGACAAAAAGCAATCTTCAAACAAAGCGAGGAAAAGATGCAGATTTTTTGGGTATTGGTATCAGGCAGAAACAACAGAACATGCAAAAGCCCTAAAAAGCATCAAGCAACAGGAAAGGCAAAAAGGATTATGCAGAAGATAAAGAAACTCCTAAAACACACATTTCAACAACAATTAGGCGCGACAAAAACAGAAAAAGATCCAAATTTTCTCTAAAGTAAAATCAAACTTCATCACAAAGCCAAAGCAACGAAAGAAAAAGAAAATACGGATGGAACTCACCTGGAGAAGGAAGAAGCTTCAAAGGAAGAAAGGAGACATAAAAATGAAAGCTGCCCAGAAAATCGCCAAGCGACGCCGCAACGCAAGAAAAGCAGAAATGTGGGCAAAAAACAGAGAGCGAGAGAAGAAATTGCGAAGAAGTTACAAAAAGAGCGAAGAAGAGAAACCGTTTCTGGGCTTTCGAAAATCAAAATAAAGAGCCAACGGAAAACGGGGCAATTAATACTAATTAATGAAAGTATTAAACCCTCACACGTTTCCAAAGCGCTGATATTCAAGCGCGCGCTTTTAGAAGAAAACGTTCTACATTCAAAAGCTGCTACAAAAGAATTAACGAAATGCTTGAGTTCGGCTTCATTAGAGAAGGACCGAAGTCAAGGACTCGCCCCCAAAACAAAGAAGATCGAGCTCAAGCAGGGGCACTGTTCATACCCTGGGTCAAGCTGTCCAAACTGAGATGTTCAGTAGCAAAGCGACCGACCTCTTTAGGTCAAGCAGACTGACTTCTTCACGAAGAACTCGGCCAAATCGACAGGAAAGCCCAAAGAAGGGTCCAACTCAAGGAATACGACCCAGATCTAGAGGCAGCCCATGCCTATAGAGATAAGGGTGGTTCCATGGAAGATAAGCTGGCCTCACACAAAGATAAGATAAGATAAGATAACTAACTTATCTTATCTAAAAAGGTCACTCCTCATCATTATAAATACACTAGAGCACCCAGGTATAACTCATACTCTGATTCTACTAAAAACCTGTTTAATACCCATGCTAACTTAAGCATCGGAGTCTCTTGCAGGTACCCCCACCCTCCGGTGACGAAGGATCAGCAGTGCAGCCAGTCCAACAAGTCGGACACAACAGCTCCGGCCGCCACCAACCGGCCAGACACATCATCTCCGACCAGTACAGAAGATCTCATTCGAGATCGACCTACAGTTTCAAGTAACCCTTGGAACACTCACCTAGAGAGGGATTGAAGCAAACTCGGACAAATTCCAAGCTATACTAAACATGAAAAGCCCGACCTTTGTCAAGGAGGTATAAAAACTGAATGGAAGACTAGCAGCCCTGTCTAGATTCCTAGCTGGATCGGCCTTAACATCTCTCCCTTTCTATGCAGCTCTAAGGAAAGGAAAGAGGTTCAAATGGACCCCAAAATGTGAACAAGCCTTCCAGGACTTCAAAACATTCCTAAGGCAACCACCTATCCTGACCCGACCTCGACAAGGAGAGGAACTGATACTATACCTCGTCGTTGGAAGGTGGGTGATAGCATCAGTGCTAGTCAGAGAAGACAACAACGGACAACAACCCATCTACTTCATTAGTAAGGCTTTACAAGGGGCTGAACTAAACTACCAAAAGATAGAAAGGTTCGCCTACGCCATCATACTTACTTCCCGACGGCTTCGACCATACTTTCAAGCCCACACCATCAAAATACGGACCAACCAACGCATGAAAGGCATTCTATAGAAAACCAACCTGGTTGGAAGAATCCTACAATGGGCAGTTGAGCTGTTCGAATTTGACCTCAAGTACGAAGCACGGACTTCCATTAAGTCGCAGTACCTGGCCGACTTCATCACAGAGTACACCGACACCCCAGGAACCCTCATTGAGTGGAACCTCTACATTGACAGCTCATCAAACAATGTCGGAAGTAGAGCCGGCGTTATCCTGGAGGGTGACCAAGGAACCTAACTCGAACTCTCCTTAAGGTTTTAGTTCCCCGCCTTAAATAACCAAGCCGAGTATGAAGCCCTACTGTCCGGTTTGAAGCTGGCTAGAGAAGTCGGAGCCCAAAAGCCTACCATCTTCAACAATCACAAGTAGTCACCTCACAAATAGAAGGAAGCTACCAGGAAAAAGGTCCCACCATGAAAAAATACCTAGACAAAACCAGAGAATAGCTCGGAAAATTCATGGGATATGAGATCCGATATATACCTCGGGAACAAAATGCCCGAGCTGACACACTTTCAAAACTAGCCAGCACCAAACCTGGGGGCAACAATAGAAGCCTCATCCAAGAAACCCTACAAAACCCATCAACCTCAGAGGAAGAGAAGGTCCTGAACATATCAGACCAGGACCAAGGGTGGATGACCCCCATAATCAACTACCTCAAGTCTGAAACACTCCCCACAGATGAAAAGTAGGCAAAGAGGCTCATGCGAGAGGCACAATATTACACCATAGTGCACGACGTCCTATACAAGAGAGGGATCTCAACACCCCTCCTAAAATGTGTCCCGACTTCCTCCACGAAGGAGGTCCTGGAAGAAGTCCACAGCGGCATGTGTGGCAATCACCTCGAAGCACGAGCTCTATCCAAAAAGGTACTACGAGCCAGCTTTTTCTGGCTGACCTTACAGAAGTAAGTGACCGAATTCGTCAAAATATGCCCTCCATGCCAGAAGCACGCCAACTTCTATATCGCCCCACACGAAGAGCTCATCTGCGTCACTTCACCCTGGCCGTTCGCAAAGTGGGGACTCGACCTCCTCGGACCATTCTCCCTGGGATCAGGGCAAGTCAAGCTCCTCATTATAGGAATAGACTACTTCACAAAGTGGATTGAGGCAGAGCCATTGGCCGCCTCCACCACTCAAAGAAGTCGGAAGATCCTGTATAGAAGCATTGTCACAAGGTTTGGAGTTCCCCATTCCATCACCACTGACGATGGGACACAGTTCACTGACATGCGCTTCAAAAACCTGGTCGTCGACCTAAAAATTAAAGCACCAGTTCACCTCAGTAGAACACCCACAAGCCAACGGATAGGCAGAAGCCACAAACAAATTCATATTGGCTGGATTAAAGCGTCGATTACAAGACGTGAAAGGAGCCTGGGCTGAAGAGCTCCCTTAGGTCCTATGGGCATACCGGACAACCCCACATTCCACCACAGGCGAATCGCCCTTCCGACTTGCCTGTAGGATGGAAGCAATGATCCCTATAGAAATAGACGAAAGATCCCCTAGGGTGATCTTCTACAACAGGGACACCAACTCCCAGGTACAAAAAGAAGAACTCGACCTGCTTCCAGAAGTCCAAGAAAGAGCTCGGATCAGAGAGGTACAACCGAAAGGTAATCCAATGAAGCTTCGTGACCAACGACCTCATCCTAATTCGAAATGACATTGAAGCAGGTCGGTCGGGAGAAGGAAAACTAGAGTCCAACTAGAAAGGAACATAACGAGTTACAGACATACTTGGAAAAAAGGTTACTATAAGGTGGCCAGCCTCCAAGGGCGAGAGCTCCCGAGGTCTTGGCACGCCTGTAACCTAAGAAGGTACTACAACTAGAAAACTAGTAGCCTAGGGTTTACAGAAATCAGTAATTAATGCAGAAATCTTCTTCTGGGCCTACTTGGTGTGTGCTTGGCCTGAGCATTGAAGCTTCCATGTGTAGAGACTTTTCATGGAGTTAAACGCCAGCTTTTGTGCCAGTTTGGGCGTTTAACTCCAGCTTTTATGCCAGTTTTGGAGTTAAACGCAAGAATTCTTGAGCTGACTTGGAACGCCGGTTTGGGCCATCAAATCTCGAGCAAAGTATAAACTATTATATATTTCTGGAAAGCCCAGGATGTCTAATTTTCAACGCAATTGAGAGCACGCCAATTGGGTTTCTGTAGCTCCAGAAAATCCACTTTGAGTGCAGGGAGGTCAGAATCCAACAGCATCTGCGGTCCTTTTTCAGCCTCTAAATCAGATTTTGGCTCAGGTCCCTCAATTTCAGCCAGAAAATACCTAAAATCACAGAAAAACACACACACCCATAGTAAAGTCCAGAAATATGATTTTTAAATAAAAACTAATAAAAATATAATAAAAATTAATTAAAATATACTAAAAATATACTAAAAATAATGCCAAAAAGCGTATAAATTAACCGCTTATCACAAACACACAACTTAAATTGTTGCTTGTCTCCAAGCAACTAAAAATCAAATAGGATAAAAAGAAGAGAATATACAATGAATTCCAAAAACATCTATGAAGATCAGTATTAATTAGATGAACGGGGCTTTTAGCTTTTTGCTTCTGAACAATTTTGGCGTCTCACTTTATTCCTTGAAGTTCAGAATGATTAGCATCTATAGGAACTCAGAATCCCGATAGTGTTATTGATTCTCCTAGTTAAGTATGTTGATTCTTGAACACAGCTACTTTATGAGTCTTGGCCGTGGCCCTAAGCACTTTATTTTCCAGTATTACCACCGGATACATAAATGCCACAGACACATAACTGGGTGAACCTTTTTAGATTGTGACTCAGCTTTGCTAGAGTCCCCAATTAGATTGTGACTCAGCTTTACTAGAGTCCAGCTTTGTTCTTAAGCATACTCTTCTTTTTGCTTTGGACCTCGACTTTAACCGCTCAGTCTCAAGTTTTCACTTGACACCTTCATGCCACAAGCACATGGTTAGGGACAGCTTGGTTTAGCCGCTTAGGCCAGGATTTTATTCCTGTGGGCCTTCCTATCCACTGATGCTCAAAGCATTGGATCCTTTTTATCACCCTTGCCTTTTGGTTTAAAGGGGTATTGGCTTTTTCTGCTTGCTTTTCTTTTTCTTTCTTTCTTTCTTTTTTTTTTCTGCAAGCTTTTCACTGCTTTTTCTTGCTTCAAGAATCAATTTTATGATTTTTCAGATCATCAGATAACATTTCTCTTTTTCCATCATTCTTTCAAGAGCCAACAATTTTAACATTCTTTAAACAACAAATTCAAAAAATATGCACTGTTCAAGCATTCATTCAGAAAAACAATAGTATTGCCACCACATCAAAATAATTAAACTGTTTTAAAATTCGAAATTCATGCACTTCTTTTTCTTTTTCAATTAAAAACATTTTTCATTGAAGAAAGGTGATGGATTCATTTTCATAGCTTTAAGGCATAGACACTTAGACACTAATGATCATGACATAAACATGAATAAACATAAAGCATAAAAATTCGAAAAACAGAAAATAAAGAACAAGGAAATTAAAGAACGGGTCCACCTTAGTGATGGCGGCTTGTTCTTCCTCTTGAAGATCTTATGGAGTGCTTGAGCTCCTCAATGTCTCTTCCTTGCCTTTGTTGCTCCTCTCTCATGGTTCTTTGGTCTTCTCTAATTTCATGGAGGAGGATGGAATGCTCTTGGTGCTCCACCCTTAGTTGTCCCATGTTGGAACTTAATTCTCCTAGGGAGGTGTTGATTTGCTCCCAATAGTTTTGTGGAGGAAAATGCATCCCTTGAGGTATCTCAGGGATTTCATGATGAGGAATTTCCTCATGCTCTTGTGCATGAGTGGGATCTCTTGTTTGCTCCATCCTTTTCTTAGTAATGGGCTTGTCCACATCAATGAGGATGTCTTCCTCTATGTCAATTCCAACTGAATTACAGAGGTGACAAATGAGATGAGGAAAGGCTAACCTTGCCACAGTGGAGGACTTGTCCGCCACTTTGTAGAGTTCTTGTGATATAACTTCATGAACTTCTACTTCCTCTCTAATCATGATGCTATGAATCATGATAGCCCGGTCTATAGTAACTTCAGACCAGTTGCTAGTGGGAATGATTGAGCGTTGGATGAACTCCAACCATCCCCTAGCCACGGGCTTGAGGTCATGCCTTCTTAGTTGAACCGGCTTCCCTCTTGAATCTCTCTTCTATTGAGCGCCCTCTTCACAGATGTCCATGAGGACTTGGTCCAACCTTTGATCAAAGTTGACCCTTCTAGTGTATGGGTGTGCATCTCCTTGCATCATGGGCAAGTTGAATGCCAACCTTACATTTTCCGGACTAAAGTCTAAGTATTTCCCTCGGACCATTGTAAGCCAATTCTTGGGGTCCGGGTTCACACTTTGATCATGGTTCTTGGTGATCCATGCATTGGCATAGAACTCTTGAACCATTAAGATTCTCACTTGTTGAATGGGGTTGGTGAGAACTTCCCAACCTCTTCTTCGGATCTCATGTCAGATCTCCGGATATTCGCCCTTTTTGAGCTTAAAAGGGACCTCGGGGATCCCCTTCTTCTTGGTCACAACTTCATAGAAGTGGTCTTGATGCACCCTTGAGAGGAATCTCTCCATCTCCCATGACTCGGAGGTGGAAGCTTTTGCCTTCCCTTTCCTCTTTCTAGAGGTTTCTCCGGCCTTTGGTGCCATAAATGGTTATGGAAAAACAAAAAGCTTTAGCTTTTACCACACCAAACTTAGAAGGTTGCTCGTTCTCGAGCAAAAGAAGAAAGAAGAGAGTAGAAGAAGAAGAAATAGAGGAGATGGAGGGGGGCTTTGTGTTTCGGCCAAAGGGGAAAAGTAGTGTTTAGGTTGTGTGAAAATGAAGGAGTGAAGATGGGTTTATATAGGAGTGGAGAGGGGGGTGTGGTTCGGCCATTATGGATGGGTTTGGGTGGGAAAGTGGTTTGAATTTGAATGGTGAGGTAGGTGGGGTTTTATGAAGGATGGATGTGAGTGGTGAAGAGAATTGTGGGATTGGATAGGTGAGGGGTTTTTGGGGAAGAGGTATTGAGATGATTGGTGAATGGATGAAGAAGAGAGAGAGAGGTGGGGTAGGTAGGGATCCTGTGGGGTCCACAGATCCTGAGGTGTCAAGGATTTCTCATCCCTGCACCATGTGGCGTGCAAAAATGCCTCTTGCTGCCAATCCTGGCGTTAAACGCCAGGCTGCTGCCCATTTCTGGCATTTAACGCCAGCTTCTTACCCATTCCTGGTGTTAAACGCCAGTCTGGTGCCCATTTCTGGCGTTAAACACCCAGAATGGTGCCAGACTGGGCGTTTAACACCCATTCTGCTACCCTTACTGGCGTTTAAACGCCAGTAAGTTTCTCCTCCAGGGTGTTCTATTTTTCATTCTGTTTTTCCTTCTATTTTTACTTTTTCAATTGTTTTTGTAACTTCACATGATCATCAACCTACAGAAAACATAAAATAACAAAAGAAAATAGAAATTTAACATAGATAAGTAAAAATTGGGTTGCCTCCCAACAAGCGCTTCTTTAATGTCAATAGCTTGACAGTGGCTCTCATGGAGCCTCACAGATGTTCAGAGCAATGTTGGAACCTCCCAACACCAAACTTAGAGTTTGAATGTGGGGGTTCAACACCAAACTTAAAGTTTGGTTGTGGCCTCCCAACACCAAACTTAGAAGTTGACTGTGGGGGCTCTGTTTGACTCTGTATTGAGAGAAGCTCTTTATGCTTCCTCTTCATGGTGATAGAGGAATATCCTTGAGCTTTAAACACAAGGGAGTCTTCATTCACTTGAATGATCAATTTTCCTCTGTCAACATCAATCACAGCTTTTGCTGTGGCTAGGAAGGGTCTGCCAAGGATGATGGATTCATCCATACACTTCCCAGTCTCTAGGATTATGAAATCAGCAGGGATGTAATGGTCTTCAACCTTTACCAAGACATCCTCTACAAGTCCATAAGCTTGTTTCTTTGAATTGTCTGCCATCTCCAGTGAGATTCTTGCAGCTTGTACCTCAATGATCCCTAGCTTCTCCATTACAGAGAGAGGCATAAGGTTTATACTTGACCCCAGGTCACACAGAGCCTTCTCAAAGGTCATGGTGCCTATGGTACAAGGGATTGAGAACTTTCCAGGATCTTGTCTCTTCAGAGGTAATCTCTGCCTAGTCAAGTCATCCAGTTCTTTGATGAGCAATGGAGGTTCATCCTCCCAAGTCTCATTACCAAACAACTTGGCATTTAGCTTCATGATTGCTCCAAGGTACTTAGCAACTTACTCTTCAGTAACATCTTCATCCTCTTCAGAGGAGGAATACTCATCAGAGCTCATGAATGGCAAAAATAAATTCACTGGAATCTCTATGGTCTCAGTGTGAGCCTCAGATTCCCATGGTTCCTCTTTAGGGAACTCCATGGAGGTTAGTGGACGTCCATTGAGGTCTTCCTCAGTGGAGATTACTGCCTCTTCCTCGTCTCCAGGTTCGGCCTTGTGGGTTGTGGTTATGGCCTTGCACTCTCTTTTTGGATTCTCTTCTGTGTTGCATGGGAGAGTACTAGGAGGGAGTTCAGTAATTTTCTTACTCAGTTGACCCACTTGTGCCTCCAAATTTCTAATGGAGGACCTTGTTTCAGTCATGAAACTTTGAGTGGTTTTGATTAGATCAGAGACAATGGTTGCTAAGTCAGAGTGGCTTTGCTTAGAATTCTCTATCTGTTGCTGAGAAGATGATGGAAAAGGCTTGCCATTGCTAAACCTGTTTCTTCCACCATTATTATTATTGAAACCTTGTTGAGGTCTCTGTTGATCCTTCCATGAGAGATTTGGATGATTTCTCCATGAAGGATTATAGGTGTTTCTATAGGGTTCTCCCATGTAATTCACCTCTTCCATTGCTGGGTTCTCAGGATCATAAGCTTCTTCTTCAGAGGAATCTTCCTTAGTACTGCCTGTTGCTGCTTGCATTCCAGATAGACTCTGAGAAATCATATTGACTTGTTGAGTCAATATTTTGTTCTGAGCTAGTATGGCATTCAGAGTGTCAATTTCAAGAACTCCTTTCTTCGGATTTGTCCCATTATTCACAGGATTCCTTTCAGAGGTGTACATGAATTGGTTATTTGCAACCATTTCAATGAGTTCCTGAGCTTCTGCAGGCGTCTTCTTCAAATGAAGAGATCCTCCAATAGAGCTATCCAATGACATCTTGGATAGTTCAGACAGACCATCATAGAAAATACCTATGATGCTCTATTCAGAAAGCATGTCAGAAGGACATCTTCTGATCAATTGCTTGTATCTTTCCTATGCTTCATAGAGGAATTCTCCTTCCTTCTGTCTGAAGGTTTGGACTTCCACTCTTAGCTTGCTCAATTTTTGAGGTGGAAAGAACTTTGCCAAGAAGGCATTGACTAGCTTTTCCCAAGAGTTCAGGCTTTCTTTAGGTTGTGAATCCAACCATGTCCTAGCTCTTTCTCTTACAGCAAAAGGAAAGAGCATAAGTCTGTAGACTTCAGGGTCAACCCCATTGGTCTTGACAGTATCACAGATTTGCAAGAATTCAGCTAAGTACTGATGAGGATCTTCCAATGGAAGTCCATGAAACTTGTAATTCTTTTGCATTAGAGAAACTAATTGAGGCTTAAGCTCAAAGTTGTTTGCTCCAATGGCAGGGATTGAGATGCTTCTCCCATAGAAGTCGGGAGTAGGTGCAGTAAAGTCACCAAGCACCTTCCTTGTATTGTTGGCATTGTTGTTTTCGGCTGCCATGGTTTCTTCTTCCTTGAAGAGCTCTGTTAGGCCCTCTAAAGAGAATTATGCTTTGGCTTCTCTTAGCTTTCTCTTTAAGGTCCTTTCAGGTTCAAGATCAGCTTGAACAAGTATGCCTTTATCTTTGCTTCTGCTCATATGAAAGAGAAGAGAACAAGAAAGTAGGGAATCCTCTATGTCACAGTATAGAAATTCCTTGAGGTGTCAGAGGAAAAGAAGAAAAGAAAGAGGAGGTAGATGGAAGAGAATTCGAACATATAAAGAAGGAAGGAGTTCGAATTGTACCTTGAGGAGAAGTGTTAGTCCTTTGAATAGAAGGATGTGAGAAGAGGGGAAGAATTTTTGAAAATAAATTAAAAATATTTTGAAATAATTAAAAGAAATTTTGAAAATTTGATTGATGATTTTCGAAAACTAAAATTGGGAAAGAAATTAAGTGATTTTGAAAAAAGATTGAAACTAGAAATTAAAAAGATATGATTGAAAATTAATTTAAAAAAAAAGATGTGATTGAAAAAATATGATTGAAAAGATATGATTGAAAATCAAACTAAAAAGAGAAAGTTTTAAAATTAAAGTTGATTACTTGAATAACAAGAAATTAGAAGATATGATTCTAGAATTAAAACTTTTGATCCTTTCTTAATAGGCAAGTAACAACTTGAAAATTTTGAAGTAAATCTTTAATTATAGCAAGGATTTTCGAAAATAATAATAAAATAAAAAATGGAAAGAAATTGATTTTGAAGAGATATGATTGAAAAGATATGATTTGAAAAAAATTTGATTTTGAAAAATTATGAAGATTTGAAAAAAATTTGAATTAAAAACAAAATCTTCCCTCTTGTGTCCTTCTGGCATTAAACGCCCAGAATGGCATCCATTCTGGTGTTTAACACCCAAAATGCTACCTTTTTGGGCGTTAAACGCCCAACCAGGGCGTTTAAACGCCAGTTTTCCTTCTTCACTGGGCGTTTTGAACGCCCATCTTTTTCTGTTTGATTCCTCTGCTGAATGTTCTGAATCTTCAATTCTCTGTATTATTGACTTGAAAAGACACAATTTTGAAAATATTTTTGAATTTTTAATGATGAGAAATAACAAAAAATGCAACTAAGATCAAATGAACAATGCATGCAAGACACCAAACTTAAAAAATTTTCATATAGGAGACACTAACAAATTGAGAATGCATATGAAAAACAACTAAAACACACAAAACAAGAGAATTTAAAGATCAGAGCAATGAAATCATCAAGAACAACTTGAAGATGAAGAACAATATGTATAAATTCGAAAAATGCAAGAAGAAGAAAGTCATGCAATTGACACCAAACTTAAAAATTGATACTAGACTCAAACAAGAAAGATAAAATATTTTTTATTTTTATGGTTTTATAATTTTTTTTTTGTGATTTTTCGAAAATTGAGTGGAGAAGAAAATAAAGGGATTCAAAATTTTTAATAAGAATTCCAGGAATCATTGCAATGCTAGTCTAAGACTCCGGTCCAGGAATTAGACATGGCTTACTAGCCAGCCAAGCTTTCAAAGAAAGCTCCGGTCCAAAACACTAGACATGGCCAATGGCCAGCCAAGCTTTAGCAGATCATTGCTAACAACAGCAAAATTAATGGAAATCAACAAGCTTTTGTGATGATAAGTTGAAACCTCGGTCCAATAAGATTAGACATGGCTTCACAGCCAGCCAGACTTCAACAGATCATCATGAAACTCTAGAATTCATTCTTAAAAACTCTGAAGAACAAAATAGAAATTTTTTTTTGTATTTTTAAAAAAAAATTTCGAAAATAAAAAGTAAAATTACCTAATCTAAGCAACAAGATGAACCGTCAGTTGTCCAAACTCGAACAATCCCCGGCAACGGCGCCAAAAACTTGGTGCACGAAATTGTGATCATCAACAATGGCGCCAAAGACTTGGAGCTCTCAAACGTGAATCACACTTTGTCACAATTCCGCACAACTAACCAGCAAGTGCACTGGGTCGTCCAAGTAATACCTTACGTGAGTAAGGGTCGATCCCACGGAGACTGTCGGCTTGAAGCAAGCTATGGTCACCTTGTAAATCTCAGTCAGGCTAATTCAGATGATGATGGAGGATTGATAATTAAAAGATAAACATAAAATAGAATAAAGATAGAGATACTTATGTAATTCATTGGTAGGAATTTCAGATAAGCGTACGAAGATGCTTTGTTCCTCTTGAACCTCTGCTTTCCTATTGCCCTCTTCCAATCATTCATACTCTTTTCCATGGCAAGCTTTATGTTAGGCATCACCGTTGTCAATGGCTACTTCCCATCCTCTCAGTGAAAACGTTCCAAATGCGCTGTCATCGCACGGCTAATCATCTGTCGGTTCTCGATCATGTCGGAATAGGATCCATTGATCCTTTTGCGTCTGTCACACGCCCCACAATCGTGAGTTTGAAGCTCGTCACAGTCATCCCTTCCCAGATCTTACTCAGAATACCACAGACAAGGTTTAGACGTTCCGGATCTCAGGAATGGCCACCAATAATTCTAGCTTAAACCACGAAGGTTCCAATCTTAGATTAGAAACCCAAGAGATATGCATTCAAGCCATTGCTAGTAGAACAGATGTGGTTGTCAGGCACATGTTCATAGGTGAGAATGATGATGAGTGTCACGGATCATCACATTCATCAAGTTGAAGAATGAATGAATATCTTGGAGAAGAAATAGACTTGAGTTGAATAGAAAAACAATAGTACTTTATATTAGGTCATGAAGAACAGCAGAGCTCCACACCTTAATCTATGGTGTGTAGAAACTCCACCGTTGAAAATACATAAGAACAAGGTCTAGGCATGGCCGTGAGGCCAGCCTCCCAAACATGAAAAGGTCTAGTATGAGTCAAAGATTTCCAAAGATTCTAAAGTATGAAAATACAATAGCAAAAGGTCCTATTTATAGAAAACTAGTAGCCTAGGGTTTACAGAAATCAGTAATTAATGCAGAAATCTTCTTCTGGGCCTACTTGGTGTGTGCTTGGGCTGAGCATTGAAGCTTCCATGTGTAGAGACTTTTCTTGGAGTTAAACACCAGCTTTTGTGCCAGTTTGGGCGTTTAACTCCAACTTTTATGCCAGTTTTGGAGTTAAACGCCAGAATTCTTGAGCTGACTTGGAACGCCGGTTTGGGCCATCAAATCTTGGGCAAAATATGGATTATTATATATTGCTGGAAAGCCCGAGATGTCTACTTTCCAACGCAATTAAGAGCGCACCAATTGGGCTTCTGTAGCTCCAGAAAATCCACTTTGAATGCAGGGAGGTCAGAATCCAACAGCATCTGCAGTCCTTTTTCAGCCTCTGAATCATATTTTTGCTCAGGTCCCTCAATTTCAGCCAGAAAATACCTGAAATTACAGAAAAACACACAAACTCATAGTAAAGTCCAGAAATATGATTTTTAAATAAAAACTAATAAAAACATAATAAAAACTAATTAAAATATACTAAAAACATACTAAAAATAATGTCAAAAAGCGTATAAATTATCCGCTCATCAAGTATCCGGAGATCCAACTTGAAATCCAAAGAAGAGGTTGGGAAGTTCTCACCAACCCCATTCAACAAGTTGGGATCCTAATGGTTCAAGAGTTCTAAGCAAACGCATGGATCACTAGGAACCATGATCAAAGTGTGAACTCGAATCCAAAGCATTGGCTTACCATGGTTCGGGGGAAATACTTAGATTTCAGTCCGAAAAATGTAAGGCTGGCGTTCAACTTGCCAATGATGGAAGAGAACGCACGCCCCTACACAAGAAGGGTCAACCTTGATCAAAGGTTGGACCAAGTCCTCATAGACATATGTGAGGAAGGAGCTCAATGGAAAATTGACTCAAGAGGCAAGCCGGTTCAATTAAGAAGGCACGACCTCAAACCAGTGGCTAGGGGATGGCTAGAGTTCATTCAATGCTCAATCATTCCTACTAGTAACCGGTCTGAAGTTACTATAGACCGGGCCATCATTATCCATAGTATCATGATTGGAGAAGAGGTGGAAGTTCATGAGATTATACCTCAAGAACTCTACAAGGTGGCTAACAAGTCCTTCACTTGGGCAAGGTTAGCCTTTCCTCACCTCATTTGCCACCTCTGCAATTCGGCTGGAATTGACATAGAGGGAGACATCCTCATTGAAGAGGACAAGCCCATCACTAAGAAAAGGATGGAGCAAATAAGAGACCATGGACCTCAACATGAGCATGAGGAAATTCCTCACCATGAAATCCCTGAGATGTCTCAGGGGATGCACTTTCCTCCACAGAATTATTGGGAACAAATCAACACTTCCCTAGGAGAGTTAAGTTCCAACATGGGACAACTAAGGGTGGAGCATCAAGAGCACTCCATCATCCTCCATGAAATTAGAGAAGATCAAAGAGCTATGAGGGAGGAGCAAGAAAGACAAGGAAGAGACATAGAGGATCTCAAGAGCACCATTGGTTCTTCAATAAGAGAAAGACACCACCCTCACTAAGGTGGACTCATTCCTTAATCTCCTTGTTTATTTATTTTCTTGTTTTTCGATTTCTGAGCTTTATGTTTATTTATATTTGTGTCTTATTACATGATCATTAGTGTCTAAGTGTCTATGCCTTAATGTTATGAATATGAATCCATCACCTCTCTTGAATGAAAAATGTTTTAATTACAAAAGAACAAGAAGTACATGGTTTCAAATTCATCCTTGAAACTAGTTTAATTATTTTGATGTGGTGACAATACTTTTTGTTTTCTGAATGAATGCTTGAATAGTGCATATGTCTTTTGAAGTTGATGTTTATGAATGTTAAATATGTTGGCTCTTGAAGATTAAGGAAAAAGGAGACATGTTATTTGATAATCTGAAAAATCATAAAAATGATTCTTGAAGCAAGAAAAAGAAGTGAATACAAAAGCTTGTGAAAAAAAAAGAAAAAGAAAAATAGCAAAAAAAAAGAAAAGAAAAAGCAAGCAGAAAAAGCCAAAAGCTCTTAAAACCAAAAGGCAAGAGCAAAAAGCCAATAGCCCTTAAAACCAAAAGGCAAGGGTAATAAAAAGGATCCAAGGCTTTGAGCAACAGTGGATAGGAGGGCCTAAAGGAATAAAATCCTGGCCTAAGCGGCTAAACCAAGCTGTCCCTAACCATGTGCTTGTGGCGTGAAGGTGTCAAGTGAAAACTTGAGACTGAGCTGTTAAAGTCGAGGTCCAAAGCAAAAACAGAGTGTGCTTAAGAACCCTGGACACCTCTAATTGGGGACTTTAGCAAGGCTGAGTCACAATCTGAAAAGGTTCACCCAGTCATGTGTCTGTGGCATTTATGTATCCAGTGGTAATACTGGAAAACAAAGTGCTTAGGGCCACGGCCAAGACTCATAAAGTAGCTGTGTTCAAGAATCAACATACTGAACTAGGAGAATCAATAACACTATCTGAATTCTAAGTTCCTATAGATGCCAATCATTCTGAACTTCAATGGATAAAGTGAGATGCCAAAACTATTCAAAAGGCAAAAAGCTACAAGTCCCGCTCATCTGATTGGAGCTAAGTTTCATTGATATTTTAGAATTTATAGTATATTCTCTTCTTTTTATCCTATTTGATTTTCAGTTGCTTGGGGACAAGCAACAATTTAAGTTTGGTGTTGTGATGAGCGGATAATTTATACGCTTTTTGGCATTGTTTTTACATAATTTTTAGTATGATTTAGTTAGTTTTTAGTATATTTTTATTAGTTTTTATATAAAATTCACATTTCTGGACTTTACTATGAGTTTGTGTGTTTTTCTGTGATTTCAGATATTTTCTGGCTGAAATTGAAGGACCTGAGCAAAAATCAAATTCAGAGGTTGAAGAAGGACTGTAGATGCTGTTGGATTCTGACCTCCGTGCACTCAAAGTGGATTTTCTGGAGCTACGGAACTCCAAATGGCGCGCTCTCAATTGCGTTGGAAAGTGGACATCCAGGGCTTTCCAGCAATATATAATAGTCCATAGTTTGCCCGAGTTTATATGACGTAAACTGGCGTTCAACGCCAGTTCTATACTGCATTCTGGAGTTAAACGCCAGAAACAGGTTGCAAAGTGGAGTTAAACGCCATAAACAGGCTACAAACTGGCGTTCAACTCCAAGAGAAGCCTCTACACATGTAAAGCTCAATTCTCAGACCAAGCACACACCAAGTGGGCCCCAGAAGTGGATTTCTGCATCATTTACTCATTTCTGTAAACCCTAGTAACTAGTTTAGTATAAATAGGACTTTTTACTATTATATTTATATCTTTGGAACATCTTTAGTTTCATCTTTAGATCACGTTTGGGGGCTGGCCATTCGGCCATGCCTGGACCTTATCACTTATGTATTTTCAACGGTAGAGTTTCTACACTCCATAGATTAAGGTGTGGAGCTCTGCTGTTCCTCATGAATTTATACAAAGTACTACTATTTTTCTATTCAATTCAAGGTTATTCCTTCTCTAAGATATCCATTCGCACCCAAGAACATGATGAATGTGATGATTATGTGACGCTCATCATCATTCTCACCCATGAACGCGTGCCTGACAAACACTTCCGTTCCACATGCAAACAAGCTAGAATGAGTATCTCTTAGATATCTAATAAAGAGGACCGAGTCCGAGATATTAGAATCTTCGTGGTATAAGTTAGAACCCATGGACGGCCATTCTTGAGATCCGGAAAGTCTAAACCTTGTCTGTGGTATTCCGAGTAGGATCTGGGAAGGGATGGCTGTGACGAGCTTCAAACTCGCGAGTGCTGGGCATAGTGACAGACGCAAAAGGATAGTAAATCCTATTCCAGTATGATCGAGAACCGACAGATGATTAGCCATGCAGTGACAGCGCATTGGACCATTTTCACAGAGAGGATGGGATGGAGCCATTGACAACGGTGATGCCCAACATAAAGCTTGCCATGGAAAGGAGTAGGAATGATTGGATGAAGACAGTAGGAAAGCAGAGGTTCAGGAGGAATGAAAGCATCTCTATACGCTTATCTAAAATTCTCACCAAAGAATTACATAAGTACCTCTATCTTTATTTTACGTTTTATTTATCTTTTTATTATCAATTCACCATAACCATTTGAATCCGCCTGACTGAGATTTACAAGGTGACCATAGCTTTCTTCAGGCCGACAATCTCCGTGGGATCGACCCTTACTCACGTAAGGTTTATTACTTGGACGACCTAGTGCACTTGCTGGTTAGTTGTGCGAAGTTGTGATAAATAGTTGAGATTACAATTGTGCGTACCAAGTTGTTGGCGCCATTGATGATCACAATTTCATGCACCACCCCCCTTCATTCCTTGGGTTTAATAGCTTCAGAATTGAGTTGGATCTGGGCCTGGGAAGCCCAGAAATCGCTCCCAGAAGATTCACTTTAATTGGGTCACGTGCAAGTATCGACGCGTACGCATGGGTCACGCGTACGCGTTGCTTGACATTTTGCTATCCACGTGTATGCGTTAGTCATGCGTACACGTCGCCATGCGACCTCACATTCCACGCGTGCATGTCGATCTCAGCATCCCCAAATCTTTGATTTTCCAGGAGTTCTCCACTTGCATGCTTTTCCTCTTCATCCATTTGATCCATTCCTAGCCTTTTCAATCTAAATTCACTAACACACATGTCAAGGCATCTAGTGGAATCAAAGGTGAATTAAATTTAGCTAATTAAGGTCTAAAAGGCATGTTTTCACACTTAGGCAGAAATTAGGAGACAATCATGAAACCATGCCATTTCATTGAATAAATGTAAGAAAAGGTGATAAAATCTCCTAAATTAAGCACAAGATAAACCCTAAAAATGGGGTTTAGACCCTAAAATGGGGTTTATCAAAACCCCATTTTTAGGGTTTATCTTGTGCTTAATTTAGGGGATTTTATCACCTTTTACCCACATTTATTCAATAAAATGGCATGGTTTTGTAGATTCTCTTTTATTTGTGCTTAAGTGTGAAAACATACTTTTTAGACCTCTAGTTAGTTAAATTTAATTCACCTTTGATTCCACTAAATGCCTTGATATGTTTGTTAGTAAATTCAGATTGGAAAGGCTAGAAATGGGTCAAGGGGGTGAAGAGGAAAAGCATGCAAGTGGAGAACTCATGAAAAATCAAGAATTTGGGTTGCACTCATCGACGTGCACGCACAGCAGACACATAAGCGTGGAAAGTGAAGTCGCATGGTGACACGTACTCGTGACATCACGCGTACGCGTGGATAGCAAAACGCCAAGTGACGCGTATGTGTGACCCATGCATACGCTTTGGTTCTCGCACGTGACCCACTTGAAGTGAATCCGCTGGGGGCAATTTCTGGGCTTCCCAAGCCCAGATCCAACTCAACTCTGAGGCTATTATAGGCAGAATTCAAAGAGGGATCGAACACATTAGCACATAGTTTAGTTTAGATGATGCTTTAGTTAGTTTCTAGAGAGAGAAGCTCTCTCCTCTCTCTAGATTAGGGTTTTTAGTTTAGATCTAGATCTACGTCTTCCCTTTTATTATTCTCTTGTAGTTGTCCTTTTTCATCTTTGATTGTTCTCTTGTAGTTGTAGCATTCTACTTCTCTTGTATTTCTCTTACTTTGTTAGTTGTGGTTTATGAATTCTTTTGTAGATCTCCTTTTCCTTTCAATGCAATTCATGATTTCTTTGTTGATTCATGATTACTTTGATATTCTATTGTTGTAGTTGTAGATCCTTTTAATTCTTGTAATAAATGTGTTGTTTGTTTGTATTGCCCACTAGGTGTTTGTTGAAATGTTTATTTTAGTTATGAGGTAGATTTTTCTCCTTTTGGCTTGAGTTGAGTAATTAGTGACTCTTGAGTTTTCAAACTCATTTGTTGATTCATAATTGGAAATTGCTAATTGATTTGCATGTCACTAAAGCTAGTCTTTCATTATGATTTGGCTAGTACTTGTGGATCCAAATTGATTATTTTCACTTGACTTGCCTTCATAGTTAGAGGTTAACTAAGTGGAGCAATGAACAATTGTTGTCAGAAGTGATGATGATAATGAGGATAGGATTTCTAGTTCTCATACCTTGCCAAGAGCTTTATTAGTTGATACTTCATTTCTTTTGCAATTTACATTTCTTGTCTCTTAATTCAAAAACCCCAAAACATACTTCCCAACCAATAATAAGAACACTACCCTGAAATTCCTTGAGAGACGACCCGAGGTTTAAATACTTCGGTTTATTATTATTGGGGTTTGTACTTGTGACAACCAAATTTTTGATTGAGGAGTTGTTTGTTGGTTTAGAACTATACTTTCAACGAGAATTCAATTGAGAAATTCTTTACAGACATACAATTTTTGTTCATTAGACAAGAAAAGTTTAAGTTTGGTGTTGTGATGACTGCACATCATGTTATGTTTTTCTATGCTTTTTCATATAAAAAATTAGTTATAATGCCCAATTATTGAGTATTTGTTGTGCTTAAGTTGTATATTGCTTTGATCTTATGATTTGATGAATTTTGTAGAAAATTGTGGAAAAAGAAGCAAAAAGCACAAACAAGCTCAAAAGAAGAAAAGAGGAAATTTTGGGCGTGCCAAAGAGGGCGTGGCACGCCTGGATCACTATCTGCAAGGGGCGTGGCACGCCACTCATGGACGTGGCACACCAGATCTAAATTTCAGAGAAGGGAGGAAGTTGAATCACTATGGGCGTTCCACTTGGTGCTCTGGGCGTGGCACGCCAAGCTTGTGAAGCTAACTCTCATTAATGGGCGTGCCACTTGGTGCTCTGGGCGTCGCACGCCAAGCTTGTGAAGCTAACTCTCATTAATGGGCGTGCCACTTGGTGCTCTGGGCGTCGCACACCAAGCATGTGAAGTTAAGATCTCAAAGAGGATATGCCACTTGGTGTTTTGGACATGGCACGCCAGGCCAACAATTCAGCAAAGAAGATTGAACAGTTCTACATGGGCATGGCATGCCAGTCTTGGGCGTGGTATGCCGGGGTATATGCCAGCCTGACCTCCTCCCATTCAAATGAACATATCTTGAGCTACTCAACTCCAAAAGAGGTGATTTTAGTGCCATTAGAAATTATACATCCAAATATTTCCAACCATATATAACACGTTATAGTGGACATTGGAATTGAGGAAGATATTGACCCCGAAACCACAAGGAGCACAGCACGTCCCTGCAGAGATACCAGCCTGACCTCTTCATCTTCAAAGGAACATAACCTGCGTTGTAGAAATTCAAATGATACTTTGTTTGTGGCGTTGTAAAGCTGACATCCAGAGCTTTCCAATGATATATAACACTCTATAGTGGACATTAAATATAAAGGTGAAAAAGACCATTCTTTTAGTGTCACAAGCTGGGTGTGTCTATGGGCGTGCCAGTGTGCGTGGCACGCTAAACATGGGCGTGGCACGCCAGTTTTACTTCCACAAGGGCCCTGGCATACCAACAATGAGCGTGGCATGCCAGTTTCACAACATAAGGGGCGTGGCATGCCAAGAAGGGGCATGGCACGCAAAGAATGGGCGTGGCACGGCGGGCCACACGCCAGCCTGACCTCTTCACCTTCAAATAAGCATAACTTGAGCTACAGAGGTCCAAATGTGGTGATTCTAGCGACATTAGAAAGCTGACATTCAGGGCTTTCTAGAATTATATAATAATCTATAGTTGACATTCGTTTGTGGGCTAAAAAGTATCTATTTGTTTAGCGTTGTAAGATGGGTCTCACTCCTGGGAGCAATTTCTATTGGGCGTGGCACTTGAAACCACATGCCAACTTCTCCTTGCAGCCCCCAACCTTCAACCTAGCCCACTCCAACTCTCATTCAAGCCACAATTTTCAATC
This sequence comes from Arachis hypogaea, assembly GCF_003086295.3. Lineage (NCBI taxonomy): Eukaryota > Viridiplantae > Streptophyta > Magnoliopsida > Fabales > Fabaceae > Arachis > Arachis hypogaea. The sequence goes on from NC_092052.1 coordinate 78,166,033, forward strand.
AATCAAGGCCACAAGAAGCTTCTAGAATAGTTCATTTTCATTTCATTGTAATTTCTTTCAATTTCATTTGAGTTTGTAATTTAGGATAGCTATAAATAGGACCACCACACCCACATTAAGGGGGAATTCTGGTAAAAATTAGGGGAGTGGGTTTTTGGACCCCTCCCTTCCACCCACACTTCTCTCCTCTTCCACTTTCTTACTTGTAAACATTTTAGTTATGAATCACTAACTCTTTCCATTGGGAAAGAGAGCTCTATTGATATTTGATGGATTAAATTGTCTTTATTCTTCTTCTTCTCTTCATCTCTCTTTGATTTACTAGAAGGAATTTCGTTCTTCATGTTAGCATTCAATTATCTTTGAAAAGAGATTGAATGTATTTGGGTTTTATGTGAACCTTGGAAGAGGAATCATAAAACCATGCTTGAAAATCCTTCTCACACTTGAGTAGATTTGGGTATGGATGGGATATTGTGACATTTAATCTATCCATTATTTGGGTCTATGAGGATGTGTGGTATAATCAAGGAACAAGTTTCGTCTCCTCTCATGAGCAACTAGACCAAGGAATTAGCTATCGATGAAGATTGGGAAGATTGAGTTACCAAGAAATTGGGACTCAATCACTCATGATTGCCAAGAGGTCAATGAGTTGCATGATTGAAGATGAGATGAAATCAATTAATCCTTAGAATGCAATATCTCTTGATCCCAATGTTTATTTTATCTTTCGTTCTTATATTTACTTTATGGTCATTTATTTTCTAGCACTTTACTTTCTTGTAATTTACATTTATGCCATTTACTTTCTTGCACTTTAATGTTTTCCTTTACTTTCATGTCATTTAGATTTCTAGTTGATTATCTCTCCTTAATGTTTGTCTAACTAGAATAATCAATCAACTATTGTTTGCTTAATCCGTTAAATCTCGTGGGATTGACCTCACTCTTTGTGAGTTATTACTTGACGACAATTCGGTATACTTGTCGAATGAATTTTTGTAATGATACATCAATTTCAGTTATCGGTGGACCACTCTTGAGGAAATTAGTAAGGGTCATAGACCTATAGTATCGACCTACATTGCTTGTACCAGCACTCGAGCTTCTATCTCGACGTCCTTGCATCGGTTCGGTCCTAAGATTTTCCCTCTAGGTACCTCGCTTGGATCCGCGAGACAACATTTGGTCCCTGTTCATACCAAACAATTGATATTAAGGTGATCAATCTCAATACCTCAAGTTTAGTGCTTTAGAGTCCCAAGTGCATGCTCACGAACAAGAATGCTACACATATCAGTCGGATATCCTAGGTAGCACATAGTCACACACAGAGTATGCACAGAAGCATAGTCAGTCTGTCCCTTAGGCTCTATAGGAATGAGCTGCTCTGATACCATAATGTAACACCCTACCACACTTAATCTTATGCTTAAGTCATAAGACTGAGATAGTAAGGTACTACGACCTCTAAAAGTAAAAATATATATATAGTAATAGTGAAAGAGATATTTAACTAAGAGCCTTGAAAAATGGGTAAAATAAAATCGCAAAATAAAAGCGCAACGCTCAGTAAATGAGATAACTTGCGTGCTAAGAAATCTAAAGATAATAAGTATAAATAGACAAAAAATGAGAATATAGAGTCAAGGATACAAAATAACTAACTCCTAACTCAGCCTTCAAAGCCAAGGCTGGCAAAAGAATATTTACATACATATATACATCTCCTAAAAACCCAGATACATAGGTAAAACCCTAGCTCTCCATTAACCTCTAAGAGGAACAAAATAAACAAGTTTCTTGGAGAGAAAGCTAAGTACATATATACATAGGCTACAGAACAAAAGAACCCAGAAACCGCTCCGCTTCAGGAATCCAGACACCTAGCGGGGTGCCTCTCGACCTACATCTGAAAACAACAACACAGTATGGGGTAAGAACCGGAGGTTCTCAGCATGGTAAAGGTGCCATGCACATAATACATAAGGTCCTGGGAATGCCAGAGGCAATCCTAGAACATCGACACTCAGATTATGAAACATAAGATATTAAACAAAAACCATAAGAGGTGGCCTTCTAAGGGTTCTGAAACTCAACTAAAACTCGACCTAAACATTAGACCCTTTTATCCTTCCTCTGTTCCTCCATCTCCGGTGAATATGCACAGACGGATAAGCAAACAAGGCAAACACAGGTAATTTACAAGTAATACAAATAACAATTATAACAAGTAGCAGATTATAATCACGTAGGCAATCCTGAACAATTCACAAGCGAGCAATTCAAACAATATCCACTTGATGCATGCCTGTCCTATGGCTGTTGATATCAACTATCGGTTATGTAGCCATCCTGACATGTTCTCAGGCTCAAAATACACCATGGGGAGAATCCCCAAGCTGACATGGAAAAAAGATCATCCCAAGCTCAATAACATCCATGGGAAGAGTCCCAAGCTGACATTGTAACGACCAATTTTCAGTACGCCTAGGACATACCAGAAAATGAGTGCTACCAATTTGTCATCCTAATTATTATCTATTATTTATTATATGAGCCTGATTCGTTGTTAAAAGCGTAGTTAGTTAGCGAGGTACTTTTTTTTTGCTAAAAACGTTTGGATTAATAAACATAATCATTTATAATCAATTCACAAATAAAAATAGATAAAATAGTTATAAACAATCACACATAAATACATCACAAGCAGCTAACAACATTCAGTGATCCAGCCTTTATTAGAGTATAGACTTTTAGTTAGAACACCCCTAGATATAGCTAGATAATAACTATATACATGTACATACATACAACATCCCAGGTCCTGACCTGTTCAAGTGGTCCCTAAGCTGGCACCCAGACTAGCCTAGACTCTATTCTCACCTAGTCCCTCTAAACTACTAAAGCGAGGGAAAGTACGTTCTAAGTCTTCAAAACTTAAGTCAGGTGTATAACTACTAAAACTAGGTGTATCGGAACACTTGTAAAAACATCTCTAAAAATTATTTTCTGAGCTACTAGCATAAATGACACTAGTAACATATTTATTATGAGAATAAAACATGTATAATGAGGCCTTAGCATTGCTAAAGTCATCAGAGAGTGCTGGTGCTAAGCTGCACCAGTAAACCGTAAACCCGGTTAAACCAATTTTCTGTTTTTAACTAAAATAGACCAGGTAACCTTATAATATCATTCAAGAAGCTTCTAATACTCATATAATGATGATATTATCCTATTATCTCTCTTATATCATAAATCGAGTCCGGTTTGTCAAACTGAGACTATTTACGAAAAACCGAATCAAGACTCCTAACCGATACGGTTCAAAAACTAGGTTCTTCGTGACTGCGTTATCGAGCTTGCCTCATAAAAGGTTCTAGCTTAAAGATGATATAATGACAATGACGATTGAGATACTTGATGATATATCAGAACTTCTCCCCTTATTGATCCTTCGGAGTTCTCCGTACTTTCAGAAAAGATCTCGCGTACTCGAAAACCGGGGTTGTTACAGACATGGGGAGAAGAGACACCCCCAAGCTGACATGGGGAAATAATACCCCAAGCTAACATGGGGAAATAACACTCCCAAGCTCAATATTTTTCACGGGAAAAATTTCCAGCTGATGTGGGAGGGACAGTACCCCAAGCTCAAAATACTCAACCTTTAACTCACATATGCGTCTCCGGCATACTCACGACATTACCGCACTTCCTCAACAAATCATAATCACTTACCCATTAATAATATGTTCAATTATTCTCAATTAATTAATACCAACAATTCTCAATTTCTTATATTACTTTCTTACTTGCCACATACATTTCATATTACTTGTAGAAAATCAATCATTCAAGCCTTAACATCAGAACTCTTTCATATGTGCACCTCCTTTTTATACAATTAATCATTTTTAACATTTACTTCATTTCCAAGTTATCTCTATCTCCTAGCTCCAGCTTATAACTAAGCTTATCATTATGTCCTAGGGCTAAAAGGGTAAAAATAGAGGTTTGGAGGTTCAAAATTGAGCTTTAAAACACAAAATACTTTTGCTGAAAACAGGGGAGTCACGCGTACGTGTGGGTGGTACACGAAATTGTAAATCACACTTTTCACAACTCTGCACAACTAACCAACAAGTAAGAGTCGATCCCACGAAGATTGTCGGCTTGATGCAAGCTATGGTTATCTTGTAACGCTTAGTCAGGAGATCTGATGATTGGACTTTTGTGTGGTTTAGAATTCACAATAAATTCTCGTTGTAAAGTATAGTTCCTAAACTAACAATAATCCTTTCATACAAAAATTTGTTTGTCACTAAAACAAACCCCTAAAATCTATAAACTGAAGTATTTGTAACAAAGTGTCTTGTTATTGTTATAAGGTATGTTTGGAGTTTTTGAGGTTTTAGACATGAAACGTAAATGGCAAAGGAAATTAAACTAACAACTAGAAAAGCTCTTGGCAAGATATGAGAACTAGAAGTCCTATCCTAGTTATCCTCCTCAATTGTGACCACAATTGTCCATTGCTACCACTTAGTTAACCTCTAACCATGGAGGAAAGTCAAGTGGATAAATCAACTTGATTCCACAAGTCCTAGCCAACTCCCAAGGGAAAGACTAGCGTTAGTGGTATCCAAATTAATTAGCAACTTCTAATTATCAATCAACAAAGGAATTAGATAACTCAAGCGTCACTAATTACTCTACCTAGGCCAAGAGGAACAAAATCTACACTAAAGCTAAAAGAAGCATTTTATCAAACACATAAGAGGCATAAAAGGAATCATATGAAATCTACAACAAGAATGAAATCTAACAACAATTATTGCAAGAAATTAACAACAACAATCAAAAGAAACACAATTATTATGAATTACCTCAACTTGAATTGAAAGAAAAGAGAAGGAGGAAGAGTAGATCTACAACAAAGTATAGAAGCAACATAAAGAAAATTACAACAAAAGAATAGAAGAAGATGATTGCAACAACAAAGAATTAAGAAGCAAAAGTAAAGGGAAGCATGAACTAAAACCTAGATCTAAGATCTAAACCTAATCCTAATTCCTAATCCTAGAGAGAAGTGAGAGCTTCTCTCTCTAAAACTACTCTAAACTAATCCTAATGAGTGTAAATGATGCTAAGTGTTGATTCCCTTCAATCCTTGGTCCTTTAAATGCATTTTGGCACCAAAGTTGGTTGCAAATTGGGCCCCACAGCTCCTTAAAATCGCTGGGCACATTTTCTATTAAAATATCATGTGTGGCCACTGACGCGTATGCGTACAGTGCGTGTACGCGTCCCTTGCGTTTTTGCGATCCATTCGTGCGCGTACGGTGTGCGTGCGCGTGGATGAAGATATCCAATTCTTTGGCTTTTTCATGTGTTCTCCACTTTGCATGCTTTCCTCTCCATTCCCTTGATCCATTCCTATCCCTTTTCAACCTGAAATTACTTAACAAACAGATCAAGGCATCTAGTGGAATCAAAGGTGAATTAAATTTAGCTAATTAAGGACTAGAAAGCATGTTTTCACACTTAAGCACAAATTGGGAGATAATCATGAAACCATGCTATTTCATTGGATAAATGTGGGTTAAAAGGTTATAAAATTATCTAAATTCAACACAAGATAAACCCTCCAAATGGGGTTTATCAAAATCAGTGATAAAAATGATTTTTGTTTATGAAAAGTAAATAACATAAAATAAATGGTACTTGTGATTCAGTAATGAGAAACAGGTTGAGGTTCTGGAGATGTTCTGTCATCTGAATCTCTGCTTTCCTACTGTCTTCTTCTCTAAACACGCATGGCCTCCTTCCATGGCAGGCTGTATGATCCTCTCGGATGAAAAATACCAGGCGATGTCACCGCACGGCTAATCATCTGTCGGTTCTCACTAGCGTCGGAATAGGGCCATTATCCTTTTGCACACTGTCACTGCGCCCAACATTCGCAAGTTTGAAGCTCATCACAGTCATCCCCTTCTAGATCCTACTCGGGATACCACAAACAAGGTTTAGACTTTCCAGATCTCAGGAATGCTGTCAATTGGTTCTAGCCTCTACCACGAAGGTTCTGATCTCATGGATTCGGTCCGTGGATCAGAGACCCAAGAGATACGCACTCAAGCTGTCGCCCAATGACTACGTTGAGCTCAGATAGAACAAGAGTAGTTGTCAGACATGCGTTCATAGATTTGAGAATAATGATGAGTGTCACGGATCATCATCTTCTCTAGATTGAAGTACGAATGAGTATCTTAGAATAGAATCAAGCGTGATTGAATAGAAAATAGTAGTAATTGCATTAATCCATTGAAACACAGCAGAGCTCCTCACCCCACCTATGGGGTTTAGAGACTCATGCCGTCAGAAATACAATATGAAGTGTAAAAATGTCATGAGGTTCAAAATGAATCTCTAAAAGTAGTTTTTATACTTAAATTAGTAACTTAGGTTTACAGAAAATGAGTAACTAAGTGCAGATAGTGAAAAATTCCTCTTTCGGGACCCACTTGGTGCATGCCTGGGCTGAGCTTTCAAGCTTTCACGTGCATATGCCCAAAGTTGGCGTTAAACGCCACACTGGGTGCCAGAATGGGTGCCAGTTCTGGCGTTTTACGCCAGAAAGTTTTAGGCTGACCTTGGACGCCAGTTTGGGCCATCAATTCTCAGGAAAAGTGTGGACTATTATATATTTCTGGAAAGCCCTGGATGTCTATTTTCCAACGCAATTGAGAGCGCATCAATTGGGCTTCTGTATTTCGAGAAAATCTATTTCGAGTGCAGGAGGGTCAGAATCCAACAGCATCTGTAGTCCTTTTTCAGTCTCTGAATCAGATTTTTTCTCAGGTCCCTCAATTTCAGCCAGAAAATACCTAAAATTATAGAAAAATACACAAACTCATAGTAAAGTCCAGAAATGTGATTTTTGAATAAAAACTAATTAAAATATAACAAAAAGTGACTAAAACACACTAAAAACTAAGTAAAAATAATGCCAAAATTGGATATAAATTATCCGCTCATCACAACACCAAACTTAAATTGTTGCTTGTCCCCAAGCAACTAAAAACAAGATAGGATAAAAATAAGAGAATATACAATGAATTTCAAAATTATCAATGAAGATTAGCCTCAATTAGATGAGCGGGACTTGTAGCTTCCTGCTTCTGAACAGTTTTGGCATCTCACTTTATCCTTTGAAGTTCAGAATGATTGGCATCTATAGGAACTCAGAATTCAGATAGTATTATTGATTCTCCTAGTTCAGTATGTTGATCCTTGAACACAGCTACTTTATGAGTCTTGGCCGTGACCCTAAGCATTTTGTTTTCCAGTATTACCACCGGATACATAAATGCCAAAGACACATAACTGGGTGAACCTTTTCAGATTGTGACTCAGCTTTGCTAGAGTCCCCAGTTAGAGGTGTCCAGAGCTCTTAAGCACACTCTTTTTACTTTGGACCACGACTTTAACTGCTCAGTCTCAAGCTTTTCACTTGACACCTTCATGCCACAAGCACATGGTTAGGGACAGCTTGGTTTAGCCGCTTAAGCCAAGAGTTTATTCCTTTGGGCCCTCCTATCCATTGATGCTCAAAGCCTTGGATCCTTTTTACCCTTGCCTTTTGGTTAAAAGAGCTATTGGCTTTTTCTGCTTGCTTTTTTTTTTTTTGCAGGCTTCTTTTTCACTGCTTTTTCTTGCTTCAAGAATCAATTTCATGATTTTTCAAATTATCAATAACATTTCTCCTTTTTCATTATTCTTTCAAGAGCCAACAATTTTAACATTCATGAATAACAAAATAAAAAATATGCACTGTTCAAGCATTCATTCAGAAAACAAAAATTATTACCACCACATCAAAATAATTAAGCTAACTTCAAGATAAAATTCGAAACCATGTACTTCTTGTTCTTTTGCAAATAAAAAAATTTTTTATTTAAGAAAGGTGAGGGATTCATGGAATTTATTCATAACCTTAAGACATGAACTGTAAACACTAATGACCAAGTAAAAAAATAGAAAAAAAACATAAAGGTAAATGACTCTACTACTAAGGCTCATGTAACTCTTAAAATAGATCTCTAATAACAAAAGTTATCACAGAGTTAGGACTCAACAACCAGTATTTGGAGAGGCAAGTGCTCCTTCAATTTGTGGGATGCCTGGCTCTTCAAGAGATAGCTTCTGGCGCTTTAACTCCTGTATCTCATGCCCTTGTTTCTTTTATTCTATGAGCAGTTTGCAAAGCATACTATTTTGATTCTGTTGCTCCTCTTTGAGTTGATTCACAGCTTCTTGCAGCTTGGTGACAGATTGAATAGCAGATTCAAAATAGGGGATGGGAAGTCCTGGCTAATCCTGAGAAAGAAAGAAGATATATGTTGGAAGAAGTCCTGGCTAATCCTCAAAAATCACACCAAACTTAGTGCTTTACTTGCCCTCAAGCAAAATAGAAAGAAAGAAGATGAATAGATGGAGAGAAGGATTCCAATGATGAACCAAAGGTGGTGGCCGGATTTATAAATAAAGGGGAGGGAGGAAATGGGTTCGAAAATTTAAAAAGAAAAAGATATGATTGAAAGATATGATTGAAAAAAAGATAAACATGATATGAAAAAGATGAGATTCTTTTTAAAAATTTAAAAGATAAGAAAAAAATATAAGGGAGTTAAATCTAAATTTTGTTTATGCTTCTAGAAAATAAAAGATAATATGAATTAGTAAAAAAAAGGATTTGAAAAGGATTTAGAAAGATGAATGAATTTTTGAAAAAGAATTGAAAAGAATTGGAGAAGAATTAAAAAGATTTTATGAGATTATTAATTTTTGAGAATTGAACTTGAAAAATGAATGTTTGTGCTAATTTGATGCAGAAAATTTTGAATTAAAACATGAAAATTAGAAAAAATTTGAATTGAAAACGAAATTACCTCTCTTCTAGCTGTTCTGGCGTTTAACGCCCATCTGGTGGCCATTTTGGGCGTTTAACGCCCAGCCAGGTACCCTGGCTGGCGTTAAACGCCAGAAATCCTTCTTCACTGGGTGTTTTTCTGAACGCCCAGAATGCTACCTATTCTGGCGTTTAATGCCCAGAATGTTACCTTCACTGGCGTTAAATGCCCAGAATGGTAGCCATTCTGGCGTTTAACGCCCAGATTGCCTCTTTACTGGCATTTTGATGCCAGTGAGCTCCTTTTCTCTGTGATTTCTCTGCTTTATGTCTTGAACCTCCATTTTCCTGACTTATTCACTGAAAATATATTAATTAACAAGGAAAACAAAATTAAAGAGACTTATCTAACTGTTACAAACATCTAATTATTGATAATGGCTGGGTTGCCTCCTAGCAAGCGCTTCTTTACTGGCTTTAGCTGGACTTTACTGAGCTTTTAACTTAGTCTCAGCTTTGAGCATTCTTGCTCAACATTGCATTCAAGATAATGTTTGATTCTTTGTCTATTAACAATGAACTTTTTGTCAAAATCAATATCTTGAAGTTCTACATAGCCATATGGTGATACACTTGTAATCACATATGGGCCCCTCCACCGGGACTTCAATTTCTCGAGGAACAATCTGAGCCTAGAGTTAAACAGCAGGACCTTCTGTCCTGTCTCAAAGACTCTAGATGACAGCCTTTTGTCATGCCATATTTTTGCTTTCTCCTTAAAAATTTTGGCATTTTCGAAAGCATTGAGTCTGAATTCTTCCAGCTCATTTAACTGGAGTAATCTCCTTTCTCCAGCTACCTTAGTATCAAGGTTTAAGAACCTGGTTGCCCAGTAGGCCTTGTGTTCCAGTTCCACTGGCAGATGACAGGCTTTTCCATACACAAGCTGGTATGGAGAGGTCCCTATAGGAGCCTTGAATGCTGTTCTGTATGCCCACAGAGCATCATCCAGACCTCTTGCCCAATCTTTTCTACGGGCATTTACAGTCCACTCCAGGATTCATTTTAGTTCTCTATTTGAGACTTCAGCCTGCCCATTTGTCTGTGGATGATATGGAGTTGCCACTTTATGTTTAATTCCATATCGAACCAGAGCAGAGTCAAGCTGTTTATTGCGGAAATGAGTGCCTCCATCGCTGATCAGTATCCTAGGGACACCAAACCTGCTGAAGATATGCTTCTAGAGGAACTTCATCACTGTCTTAGTATCATTAGTGGGTGTTGCAATTGCCTCTACCCATTTAGATACATAGTCTATTGCCACCAGAATATAAGTGTTTGAGTATGATGGTGGGAAAGGCCCCATGAACTCAATACCCCATACATCAAACAACTCAATCTCTAAGATCCCTTGTTGAGGCATGGCATAACCGTTAGGCAGATTACTAACTCTCTGGCAACTGTCACAGTTACGTACAAACTCTCGGGAGTCTCTATAGAGAGTAGGCCAGTAGAAGTCATACTGGAGAACCTTGGTTGCTGTTCGCTCACCTCCGAAATGTCCTCCATATTGTGATCCATGGCAATGCCATAGGATCTTCTGTGCCTCTTCTCTAGGCACACATCTACGGATCATTCCGTCTGCACACCTCTTAAAGAGATATGGTTTATCCCACAAGTAGTATTTTGCATCAGAAATCAATTTTTTTTGTTTGCACCTTGCTATACTCTTTGTGTATGAATCTCATAGCTTTATAGTTTGCAATGTCTACAAACCATGGTACCTCCTGAATGGGAAAGAGTTGCTCATCCGGGAAGGTTTCAGAGATCTCAATAGGAGGGAGGGACGCTCCTGCTACTGGTTCTATCTGGGATAGGTGATCTGCTACTTGGTTCTCTGTCCCTTTTCTGTCTCTTATTTCTATATCAAACTCTTGCAGAAGCAACACCCATCTTATGAGTCTGGGTTTTGAATCATGCTTTGTGAGGAGATATTTTAGAGCAGCATGGTCAGTGTACACAATCACTTTTGATCCTACTAAATAAGATCTAAACTTGTCAATGGCATAAACCACTGCAAGCAACTCCTTTTCTGTGGTTGTGTAATTCTTCTGTGCATCATTTAAAACACGGCTAGCATAATAAATGATGTGCAGAAGCTTGTTATGCCTATGTCCTAATACTGCACCAATGGCATGGTCACTGGCATCACACATTAGTTCAAATGGTAATGTCCAGTCTGGTGCAGAAATAACTGGTGTTGTGACTAGCTTAGCTTTTAGAGTTTCAAACGCCTGCAGACACTCCGTGTCAAAGACAAATGGCATGTCAGCAGCTAGCAGATTGCTCAGAGGTTTTGCAATTTTTGAAAAATCCTTTATAAACCTCCTATAGAATACTGCATGCCCCAGAAAGCTTCTGATTCCCTTAACATTGGCAGGTGGTAGTAATTTTTCAATTACCTCTACCTTAGCTTGATGCACCTCTATTCCCTTGTTCAAAATTTTGTGCCCAAGGACAATTCCTTCAGTCACCATAAAGTGACATTTTTCCCAGTTTAAAACCAGGTTAGTCTCTTGACACCTTTTTAGAACAAGTGCTAGATGGTCAAGACAGGAGCTGAATGAGTCTCCAAATACTGAGAAGTCATCCATGAAGACTTTTTGAAACTTCTCTACCATATCAGAGAATATAGAGAGCATGCACCTCTGAAAGGTTGCAGGTGCATTGCACAGACCAAATGGCATCTTTCTTAGGCAAATACTCCAGATGGACATCTGAATGCTATTTTCTCTTGGTCTTGAGGATCTACTGCAATTTGGTTATAACCTGAATAGCCATCTAAAAATCAGTAGTTTTCATGACCTGCTAGTCTCTCTAGCATCTGGTCTATGAATGGTAAAGGAAAATGATCCTTCCTGGTGGCTGTATTAAACCTTCTGTAGTCAATACACATACGCCACCATGTAACTGTTCTTGTAGAAACCAGTTCATTCTTTTCATTATGAACCACTGTCATGCCTCCTTTCTTGGGGACAACTTGGAAAGGGCTCACCCAGGGGTAATCAGAAATAGGATAAATAATCCAAGCCTCCAGTAACTTAGTGACCTCTTTCTGCACCGCCTCCTTCATGGCTGGATTTAGCCGCCTCTGTGGTTGAACCACTGGCTTAGAATCATCCTCCAATAGGATCTTGTGCATGCATCTTGCTGGGCTAATGCCCTTTAGATCACTTATGGACCACCCAAGAGCTGTCTTGTGTGTCCTTAGCACCTGAATTTGTGCTTTCTCTTCCTGTGGATTTAAAGCAGAGCTTATGATCACCGGAAAAGTGTCACCTTCTCCCATAAATACATATTTCAGGGATGGTGGTAGTGGTTTGAGCTCGGGTTTAGGAGGCTTATCCTCTTCCTGAGGAGTTTTCAGAGGTTCTTCTGTTCTCTCTGGTTCTTCCAGATCAGGCTGAATATCTTTAAGAATGTCTTCTAGCTCTGATTCGAGACTCTCAGTCATATTGACCTCTTCCACCAAGGAGTCAATAACATCAGTGCTCAGGCAGTCTTTTGGTGTGTCTGGATGCTGCATAGCTTTGATAGCATTCAACTTAAACTCATCCTCATTGACTCTCAGGGTTATCTCTCCTTTTTGGACGTCAATGAGGGTTCGTCCAGTTGCTAGGAAAGGTCTTCCTAGAATGAGAGTTGCACTTTTGTGCTCCTCTATTTCCAGCACTACAAAGTCAGTAGGAAAGGCAAACAGCCCAACCTTGATAATCATGTCCTCAATTACCCCTGATGGAATTTTAATGGATCCATCAGCAAGTTGGAGGCATATCCGAGTTGGTTTAACTTCATCAGTTAAACCAAGCTTTTTGATAGTGGATGCAGGTATTTGGTTGATATTTGCCCCAAGATCACATAGAGCTGTCTTGGTACAAGTATCCTCTAATGTGCATGGTATCATAAAGCTTCCGGGATCTTTAAGCTTCTCTGGTAAGCTTTTCAGAATGACAGCACTACATTCTTTAGTGAGGAAAACTTTTTCAGTTTCTCTCCAATCCTTCTTATGATTTAAGATTTCTTTCATGAACTTAGCATAAGAGGGTATTTGCTTAAGTGCCTCTGCAAACAGAATCTTTATTTCAAGAGTTTGGACGCCAGAACTGGCCATCCCTTGGGCGTTTAACGCCACTTTTTTACCCTTTTCTGGCGTTTGAACGCCATAATTATTCCTCTCTGGGCTCTTACTGTCCTCAGAGGGATTTTGGGCAGTGGTTTGGTTATCCTCTATTAGTTGTTCCTTTCTTGGCTTTCTGCTGCCTTGGATTGACACCTTCAGTGTTTTCCCATTCCTTAATTGGATAGCTTGGCATTCTTCTGTTATTTTTTTAGATAGCTACTGTCTTGTCTGATTCAAGTGTGTTTCCATATTCTCATTAACATCCTTGGTTTCTTGCAGTATCTCTTTAAATTCTGCTAACTGTTTTGTTATAATAAGCAATTGCTGATTGAGTTTAGCAACTTGTTCTTGAGGACTAAGTTCAGTGGATACTGCTTTAGCTTCTTCTTTCATGGAGGACTCACTACTTAAATACAGATGTTGATTTCTAGCAACTGTATCAATGAGCTCTTGAGCTTCTTCAATTGTCTTTCTCATATGTATAGATCCACCAGCTAAGTGGTCTAGAGATATTTGAGCTTTTTCTGTAAGCCCGTAGTAGAAGATGCCTAATTGCACCCACTCTGAAAATATTTCAGAGGGGCATTTCCTTAGCATCCCTCTGTACCTCTCCCAGGCATTATAAAGAGATTCATTATCCTCTTGTTTAAAGCCTTGGATATCCAACCTTAGCTGTGTCATCCTTTTTGGAGGGAAATATTGATTCAGGAATTTGTCTGATAACTGTTTCCATGTTCTTATGCTTGCTGTGGGTTGGCTATTTAACCACCTCTTAGCTTGATCTTTTACAGCAAATGGAAACAGTAATAATCTGTAGACATTCTGATCTACTTCCTTATCACGTACTGTGTCAGCAATTTGTAAGAACTGTGCCAGAAACTCAATAGGTTCTTCCTGTGGAAGACCAGAATACTGGCAATTTTGCTACACTATGATAATGAGCTGAGGGTTTAGCTCAAAAACTGCTTACTTTGATGGGAGGTAACAGATACTACTCCCGTATGCAGCAGTAATGGGGTTAGCATATGACCCAGAGTCCTTCTGGACTGTTCATTTCCACTTAGGTCCATGATGGAGAAAAGGGAATTGATGTGAATTGCAAATAAAATATATTTTTATTTTTATTTTTTTAACTAAAAACAAACCGAATTAAAAAAAGAAAATAAGATAAAATAAAATAATTGGAAAATAAAATATAAGTTTCAGAAACTAAAAGAAAAAAGAAAAATAAATTCAAAAACTAAAACAATTAATTAATTAAGAAGATTTGAAAAACTTTGGATATGATTTTCGAAGAAGATTTTGAATTTTGAAATTTTAAAACTAAGATAAGATAAAATAAAAATTTTAAAATAAAAATCTGAATTTTTAAATGAAATTTTCGAAAATTCAATTAAATAAAGAGAAAAGATATTTTTGAATTTAATGAGGAAAGAGAAAAATATTAAAATGACACCAAACTTAGAGTTTTTTTTATCAAAACAAGGAAAGAAAGCAAGAAAACTTTGAAGATCAAGATGAACACCAAAAACAAATTTTGAAAATTTTTAAGAAAGTAAAAATAAAAAGGACACCAAACTTAAAACATGAAACTAAACTCAAACAGAAGACTAAATTATGGGGTTATTGGTTTTAAAATTTTCGAAAATAAATTAGAAAAAGAAAATAAGGATTTTAAAATTTTGACCAAAAACAAAAATAGAACACTCAATTTTAGTGACTCTAAACCAAAAAGATAAAATTTTTCCTAATCTAAGCAACAAAATAAACCGTCAGTTGTCCAAACTCGAACAATCTCCGGCAGAGGCGTCAAAAACTTGGTGCACGAAATTATAAATCACACTTTTCACAACTTCGCACAACTAACCAGCAAGTGCACTGGGTCGTCCAAGTAATACCTTACGTGAGTAAGGGTCGATCCCACGGAGATTGTTGGCTTGAAGCAAGCTACGGTTATCTTGTAACTCTTAGTCAGGAGATCAGTGATAAAAATGATTTTTGTTTATGAAAAGTAAATAATATAAAATAAATGGTACTTGTGATTCAGTAACGAGAAACAGGTTGAGGTTCCTGAGATGCTCTGTCATCTGAATCTCTGCTTTCCTACTGTCTTCTTCTCTAAACACGCATGGCTTCCTTCCATGGCAGGCTGTATGATCCTCTCGGATGAAAAATACCAGGCACTGTCATCACATGGCTAATCATCTGTCGGTTCTCACGACCGTCAGAATAGGACCATTATCCTTTTGCACACTGTCACTGCGCCCAACATTCGCAAGTTTGAAGCTCGTCACAGTCATCCCCTTCCAGATCCTACTTGAAATACCACACACAAGGTTTAGACTTTTCGGATCTCAGGAATGCTGTCAATTAGTTCTAGCCTCTACCACGAATGTTCTGATCTCATGGATTCGGTTCGTGGATCCGAGACCCAAGAGATACGCACTCAAGCTGTCGCCCAATGACTACGTTGAGCTCAGATAGAACGGGAGTGGTTGTCAGGCACGCGTTCATAGATTTGAGAATAATGGTGAGTGTCATGGATCATCATCTTCTCCAGATTGAAGTACGAATGAGTATCTTAGAATAGAATCAAGCGTGATTGAATAGAAAACAGTAGTAATTGCATTAATCCATTGAAACACAGCAGAGCTCCTCACCCCCACCTCTGGGGTTTAGAGACTCACGCCATCAGAAATATAATATGAAGTGTAAAAATGTCATGAGGTTCAAAATGAATCTCTAAAAGTAGTTTTTATACTTAAACTAGTAACTTAGGTTTATAGAAAATGAGTAACTAAGTGCAGATAGTGCAAAATTCCACTTCCAGGACCCACTTGGTGTGTGCCTAGGCTGAGCTTTCAAGCTTTCACCTGCATATGCCCAAAGTTGGCATTAAACGCCACCCTGGGTGCCAGAATGGGCGTTTAACGCCGAAAAAGATGCCAATGCCGTAAAGTTTTAGGCTGACTTTGGACGCCAGTTTGGGCCATCAATTCTCAAGCAAAGTGTGGATTATTATATATTTCTGCAAAGTCCTGGATGTCTACTTTCTAACGCAATTGAGAGCGCGCCAATTTGGTTTCTGTAGCTCGAGAAAATGCATTTCGAGTGTAGGAGGGTCAGAATCCAACAGCATATGTAGTCCTTTTTCAGTCTCTAAATCAGATTTTTGCTCAGGTCCCTCAATTTCAGCCAGAAAATACCTGAAATTATAGAAAAACACACAAACTCATAGTAAAGTCCAGAAATGTGATTTTTGAATAAAAAATAATAAAAATATAACAAAAAGTGATTAAAACACACTAAAAACTATGTAAAAACAATGCCAAAATGGTATAAATTATCCACTCATCAGTGGGCCACACACACATGTAGGCATGCAAACTTTGCCCATTACGCGTACGCATAGGCTTGCCCGCGCACGCATACACGTGAGGCAGTAGCTACCCTATGCATGTGAAGGCTTCGCGTACGGAAATTGCCGCTGCCACGCGTACGCGTCGGCCACGCGTATGCGTGGGCTTGAATTTTATCAAAGTTTTGACTAAGTCTGGAATCTGCAGATTTGCTAAATTAAACACCAAACTTTTGATGCACATAAATTTTCCCTTTTAAATAATTTTTCCTCCGTTATTCGAACGGAGTAAACTTCACGGACCCAATTTTCAATAAAAAATAAGTTTGAAACCATTTGACGGAAGCCAAGTTATGACTCGCCAAAATTTGGCTAAAAACCGATGTCACACGAAACTCTTGATGGAGGAAAAATCGTCGGTAAAGAAAGTCACAAAAATATTTGCGTTGCAAGTATAGTTCTAAACCGACAATTAAACCTCAATCAATATTTAAATTGTTTGACACTTAAGCAAACCCAATAAAATTAACCGAAGTATTAAACCTCGGGTCGTCTCTCAAGGAATTGCAGGGAAGTGTATTTATTATTGGTTATGAGAAAGTATATTTTCCGGGTTTTTTAAATGTTTAACAAGGAATGTAAATGACAAGAAAATAAATTAATAACTAAGAACGCTCTTAGCAGGGATTGATAATTAGAAGTCCTATCCTCATTATCATCATAAATTGTGATGGTAATTGCCTTTTGATTTCACTTAGTTAACCTATAACAATAAAGGTAAGTCAAGTGAGCAAAATCAGCTTAAGTTCACAAGTCCTAATCAAAGACTAGATTTAGTGAAGGCTAAGCCAACTAGCAAGTCTCAATTACCAATCAACAAAAGACTTTTGATAACTCAAGAGTCTCTAATTGATCAATCAAAATTAAGAATATAAAAATCTAATTTAAATTCCAACCAAGTATTTATCAAACAGTTGGAAGGTATAACATCAAAACATAGAAAACTAACAACACATAGCAAAATCGAAACTAACCAAAGCAAAGAAAT
Source organism: Arachis hypogaea (assembly GCF_003086295.3). NCBI lineage: Eukaryota > Viridiplantae > Streptophyta > Magnoliopsida > Fabales > Fabaceae > Arachis > Arachis hypogaea. Next base: position 78,183,539 of record NC_092052.1, read on the forward strand.
AAAATTAACAAAGCAATTGAACAACAAGAAACATGAAATATATATTGCATTAATATGAATGAAAGGAAACAAGAAGAATTCATAAACTAAATTGGCAACATAAAGGAATCAACAAGAGAAGTAGATAAACCAAAGTACTAGAACAACTAAAAGTAGAAGAAAACTAAATTAAAGCAATATAGAATTCTGAATTCGAGAAGAAATAAACCTAAAAACCCTAAAACCTAGAGAGAGGAGAGAGCCTCTCTCTAGAAAACTACATCTAAACCTAAAATTATGTGAATGAGAGTTCAATGATTGATTCCCTCCACTCTGCAGCCTCTAATATGTGTTTTCAGGCTTGAAACTGGGTCTAAAGTAGCCCAGAAATTGCCCCCAGCATTTTCTGTAAATTACAGCACGTGACGCTCGTCATGTGTACGCGTCAGCCACACGTACGCGTCGCTTGAACACATTCCTGGTCACGCGTGCGCGTCATCCACGTGTACACGTCACTGCCAGCTTCTCAAAACTTCATTTTCTTGTGTTCCTTCCACTTTTGCATGCTTCTTTTCCATCCTCTAAGCCATTCCTGCCTTGGAAAACCTGAAATCACTTAAGACACAGATCACAACATCGAATGGTAAATAGATAGGATTAAAATTAGCAAATTTAAGGCCAAAGAAGCATGTTTTCAATCATAGTACAAAATTCGGAAGAAAAATGTAAAACATGCAAATTATATGAATAAGTGTGAGAATAATGCATAAAATCCACTAAATTAAGCACAAGATAAACCCTAAAAATGGGGTTTATCAACTTTAAACCTCTATTTCCTTTAAAAATCAAACTCAGATCAAACTTTCTATACACATGTTCAGCACAACAACATACCATTTCAAATACCAAACCTCAATATCTTATCTCAAATATATTATACTCCTATATGTACAATCTCATAATTAGAATTCATCCTTTAAATCAACAAAATTTATCACAAACACATCTTCACTCTCATATCTTATCAAACATCAACAATTTATCATTGAACATTTTGTCACCAACATCAACAATAACTAAAACTCAACCTTAGTCATCCAGACTCATTAAAGAACTAAACAATCCTCATACTCATACATTCATTCATATCCTATGGTCATTTAGCCTAAGTTTTCACAGGATGTTAGATATTAAATACGAGAAAGCTAAACCATACCTTGGGCGATTAACACGTATTTCCCGAGGCAACTCACCAAGGTCACTGATCATGAAGAGAGTTCTTGTTGATCTAGAATCAATCAAGGACAAAAATCTATTTGTTGATAGCATAATCCAAACCAACAATGAATCCCCACTATCAAATAATAAATTCAAATAAAAACAAATTATAAACCGAGAGTAATGAAACCTCGGTTCGTTCTCCCTAGGAATGCAAATGAAATGTTACTTCTTTCGGTTATGAAGAGAACAAAAGGGGTTTTGTGCAAGAAATGAACGAAATATTAAAAGAACTAAGCAATAAAAGAACTAAGGAATGATCAAAATCGTAATTAATGCAAGTAAAGAGAAAGTGAGGTCAAAACTAGTGAAAACTCTATAAAAGAGCCCTTGACTTGGGAATGAGCATCCAAGGAATCCTATCATTGCCATAACCACAACTATGGTAATTATGATGGGTCAATCTCACCTAGTCAACCCCAACCATCGATGATTAAGTCAAGCCAGCATATTTGACCTTAATCCATAAGTCCTAACTAACTTACCAAACTAGTTGATAAAAGGCTAGCGTTAATGGAAACAAGAGTCAACTAACTACCCAAAAATTACCACTAAATGTCAGACATTATGACTCTAGTATCCTAGGAACTTAAACCACAAGCCAAGGTGGGAAAATTTACTCAAAATCTAGAGTTGACATTTTCACAAACACCTTGTGTGCATAAAAGTAAAGTATGGAAAATTTGCAAAATAAAATGTAAAACTATAACTAACTATCAACAAAATCAAACATAAACAAGCAATCAAACTTAAAGGAAGCATGAAATGTAAAATTCATTAATCAAAACTTCAAGAAACACAAAATTGCAATATGAACAAAGTAACTTGAACCAAGAGAAATTGAAAGTAAAAGTGCTTGAATTAAAGAGGAAATTGAGAGTACTTACAATTGAAGAAGTAGAATCAAAATCAAGGCTTGCTATAAAATGCTACAATGGAAATTCATAAACCCTAAGAAAGCTTTTCTACTCTACACTACTCCTTCTCCTAATTACTAAGAAAACTATCTAAAAATTGCTCCAATGCCTCCCCGTATGATAAGTGTTGAAATCTCCTTTATATAGCACTCCAAAATAGCATTTCAGCCTCCCAAAAATGAGCCAAGGGCCTCAGAAATTGCGAAGCACGTGCATCATTAATGAAATCACGTGTTGGGACCTGTGCGGACACACGGTTGTGTGTGTCCCCACACGCGGCTGGAAATTGACCTGTGCGTACGCACACATGTGTGCTTTTCCTTGTTTTCTTCATGTTTTCTCCCTTGTACATGCTTTCTTCCACTTTTATCCTTCCATTCTTGCCTTCAAGGCCTGAAATCACTCACAAACCATATCACGGCATCGAATGGCACAAAGGTGGGATTAAATTGCTCTATTAAAGCACAAAATTGCATGTTTTCACATTTAAGATCAAACTAGGGATTAAACACAAAAGTATGCTATTTGGGTGCTTAAGTGTGAGTTCACGTGCTAGAATCCATCCAAATTGAGTCCAAATATACCAACAAATATGGACTCATCAACTCCCCCACACTTAAACAATAGCATGTCCTCATGCTAAACTGACAAGGAGAATGATAAAAAAAAGTGGGTAATCAACTTATTAAATGCAACTACCTATATGCATGCAAGTATGTAAATACTATATATCTATCTATCTATCTATCTATCTATCTATCTATCTATCTATCTATCTATCTATGGTATCTATATGAATTTGGTGAAAACAAACAATCAAATTCCCAAGCAAGTGTAGACAAGCAGGGCCAAGCAAGGAAATGATCCAATGCAATAAAAAATCTAAAGAATTGATTCAACTCATCAAAGTAAAGCATCTTGCAAGAATACATGATAAGGAGTATGGAAACATAGGATTTAGTAATTGAACCTTCACTAGGTGTGTATACACTCTAATCACTTGGTGTTTAGGGTCAATCGCTCAAATCTCTTCCTAATCATGCTTTCAAGGAGTTGCTCCTCATCTAACAATCAACACAAATGATGCATGAATACAATTATCATGAGGACTTCATATGGTTGTAATGGTGTTAGGATAAAGGTGAGATAGATATGGCTAAGTGGACTGAAATGGTTGAATCCTTAATTAGTTTAGGTATCCAACTCAAACCATATCAATCAAATCAAAATCAAATGCAATTCTAACCTTCCATCATTTCTTTCTTACAAACACTCATGTATGGCTTATCATTCATATCACATATGCATTTCTTATTGATTTTCTTTCACTCAGGTGTAACTTTCATCCCCTTTTTATGATGATGATTTTTTTTCTAGTGAAATGCATACGGTTCTAGTAGCTCATACATGAGTGTACCCATTTTCCAAAGTTTTCAATGAAATACCCAATTTGAACATTTTCTTTTACTACCAAAGTTTCCCAAAAGATTCCCCCACACTTAAATGAGACACACTCCTCAACCTATTCCAATCAAGGATACAATCTAAGGTAAATCATAGTTTTTAACTTAAGGTTGTGATGTGCTAATATCAAGAACAATGGGGTAAATAAGGCTCAAAAGGGGTTAACAATGGTAAATGCAAGGGTAAGGCTCTATGGGTAAAGTGAGCTTTTATCAAAGATGGCCTCAATCATGCTCAATGTAATTCAAGACATCAATCAATGGAAATAAAGAATTAAGCAACACCAAGATTACAATCATAGAAGAGATATATCACACAACGAATAAAGTTAGTGGTAAAAATGTGTAACCATTCAATATAGCTCAAAAACTCACAAGGTATTTGTTCTTTACTCTTCCATGTTCCAAAAAGAAATCATTCAAGCAAGTATGAAAACAGTTTTCTCAGTCAATTCAGTAGAATGCCCTTGACAAAATTCTTAGAAATCCTTGTTGTTTTTCACCAAAGTTAATTCCTATATGTATGTATAATGTAATGGATGCAAAATTTTTCAAAACTTCTTAGTTCTTTTCCTAATTTTCAACAAGCAAAAAGTAACATGAACAATTAGGATCAAGATAACTAGGCATAAGCTATTCACATCATCCAATCACAATCCACAACTATGCTATATACCAAGCAATATAAAGATGCAATATATATATACCAAGACTAGAGATGCAATACTAAAGATGACTAAAAGCAACTAATATATATACCCAAAAGTACTAAACAGCAGTGCATAACTCAAAGTACTATAAATATCCACAAAAAGTATAATAAAAAACTCAAAATAAACTAAATAGAAGTGTTCAGGAGAGATTATTTACACCCAAAAATAGAAGATCCTCCCCCACGCTTAAGTCATGCACTGTCCTCAGTGCTCAAAGGAATCAATAGGGGGAGTCAATCATGTGAAGCTCCACTGCTTGGCGGTGGTGGGTGGTGGTGACGCTGGTAGACAATAATGGCACTGGATGGCTGTGTGGTGGTCTGTGCTCTCGGCTCGGCGATAGCTGTCGGCTCCTCTACTCTCGGCTCCTCGGCTCTCTGCTCCTCAGCTCTCTCAACCACTACCTCCTCAGTTGTGGTCTCCTCAGGTCTTCGCTCAGGGTGCTCGACTACCTGGCCAGCTTTAGCTGCTAGCTCCTCATATGCAGGCTCCTCAGCCTCTGGCTCTGGTGTATCTGGAGGAGGTGGCCCAGGGTCTCTACCCTCAAACTTCGCAATTATCCACTGGAAGCGGCGAGCATTGCAGTACTCAGATCGGTGGAGGGCCTGAAGGATGTCCCGGCATAACTCATATGGTGTCTGAGGTTGGGGTATGGGTGCGGGTGCTGAAGGAGGTGCTGAAGGCTCTGCTGCTGTTGATGGAGGCTCAATAGTCTTCCTCTTCTTCTGAGGCGGCCCGTCATAATCTCTGTATGGCAGATACGGCTGCTTACTGATGTAGACAGACGTCTAGTCTGTTGGGCGTCTCTCTACACTAAATAAGGCTGCTAATCTGGTGATGAGGGATGGGAAGAGAACATTGAATTTCTGTTGTAGGTTTACCTTCATCATCCATTCTCTGATAAGGGAAAGAACAGAGTTCCTCTTCCCCTCCAAAATAGCCCATAGTAACACTGCCACACGGATCCTGATATGAGTGACATGCGTGCTCGGAAGGATGTAATCGGCAATGATCTGCTGCCAGATCCTTGCCTTCGGGTCAAGGTCTGTGCATGCATGCTCAAGGGTACAGGCTGCTCTCCTTTGCTGTATTCCCATGTAGCCTCAGGTTGGCCAATCTTTTTCAAGACCGCATCCAAAGAGATTTTGCCCGTGGTGACATCCGTCATTATTTGAGTATAAGCGTCCCTACCCGGAGGAATATACAGAATGTCCAAGAGGGCCTTTAAAGTAGTATTAGAGGTGTCCAAGATGACACCTCTTAAGAAAACGGTTTGGGCATCCCTCTTAAGAAGATTGGCATAAAATTCATTGACCTGGTGTTCATTTACTTCCACCGGGTCGGATTTTACGAATCCCAATGATAAAAATTTATTCTGTCAAGGATTCTATCCGCATATTTCTTGGGCAGGTTTAGCTTCCTCTCATAATGAAAGGCACAATTTTCTAGTTTCTTATATTGTTCTTGGGCCTCAGAGTTGACGAAAGTGTCTGGATGGTCACTAGGAGGCATGGGTGGTAGGTGAGCCAAAGGGTTGGCTTTCTTCTTTCCCTTGCGGCCCATCTTGAAAAAGACAAAAACAGAATACAACTCAGGGTACAGATAAAATCACAGAAAGAAGAAGGATATAATCAAACAATTCTATTAAGAGCCATCAGATAAATAAATACTCAATCATGGAAAACATGTGTAAGGTAGTAGAATGTGCAAAAGAGAATGCATTTTCCCCAAAATCAAGCAACCTAAGTAATAAATGAATGAATGAACAAACAATGAAAGCATACATAGGACTTAGGTGTATTATGTATGTGAATTGAGTTCAAAGAGATTGATTAGTGCCATTGTGCCTTGTAAATTGGAAGAGTTTGGAAAAATTAGCACAAATGGCAAAAATCAAAGTCAGAGTGAAAGCTCGCACTTATCCATGTTGAAAAAGTAGGAATTGATCACATATACATAGCCTTTTGTCCAAAGCAGTGCTTGATTGAAAAACAAAGTGCATTGCTCAAAAACCTCAAGGAACAAATGGCTAACTCTATGGTCATTGATGTTAAACACACATGGATAAGCATTTGATCAATTCACATAGAAAGCAATGCATGTACTGCTGCCAATGACACCAAACAGATTCCAAAATTGGAAGTTTAAGGCGGGTTTGGTGTTTAAGCAAAAGGAAATGAGTAGTATGTACATGTTGTAGCAAAATTAGCATGCTATGCACCTGCAAAATGCATCAAACAGAATAAGTTTCAGCTTGTAATTGCAGTTTGATGTGTTAGTACGAATAATCAAATAAGTGCTCGGCTAGCAATGCATTTAATGGAATCTAATATGCATAAGAGCAAGAACACCAGCAGAAGTGACAAAGCTATAAGTTTCAGGTTCAAAATGGTGTTCAAGTAGAAAACAACAATGCATAATTGAAACAAAATTCAAAATCTGTGTTGATCAGACACAGAAGATGAGTTAAAAATTCATTTAGCATTTCGATGAGCGTAACCTGTGCAAAAGTTATGAGCAACAATCACAGGTTAACAATGGTGAAATTCACAGCAGCATTCAGTCCAGAAAACAATCCAAAATACTTAGCCAGCATCACATATATTCAATCTGAAAAAGAGAAGTCATCTAACCTAATGCCTCTTAATCAACTAAAGCAAAATTAAAGACAGAAGTAAAAGAAAGCAGTAAAATAAAGTAGCAAAAAAATGGAACAGAACCAAAATGAAACCAGGAAGCAGATAGAGAAGGAAGGATGAAGGAAGGTTGGGCGAGATAGAGAGAGGCGCAGCGGCACAGGGGTCCACCGCTGCTGGTGGCTACTCGTCAGAACCGAAGAGGCGCGGCCTAGGACAACACTGGCGCAGAGTACAGAGACAGAAAAGAGAGAGAGAAGGGGAAATGTGGGAGAGAGAGAGAGAAGAAGAAGAGAGAAGGGAAATGAGAGAGGGAGAGAGTGTGTGGCGGCGATGTCAGGGCGGTCGCCGACGGTGGTTGGTCGCGGGGTGGAGGGAGATGAGGGGTTGGGTGAGTGTGTGTTCAGAGAAGGAGAAGAAAGGGTTGGGGTAAGGTAAGGAAATAAAGCGCGAGCCCTTGATCTTTTCGAATTAACGTTTGAAAAATGACATGTGCGCGCGCAGGGTCGTGCGGGCGCACACTTAGTGTGCGGACGCACAGAAGAGGGAGAATGGTTGGGTGCACACGCACAGCTTGTGCGTGCACTGCGACCAGGGGGTGTTGTTCAATCTGTGTGGGTGCACAGAGGGTGTGCGCTTGCACGATGGACGTTTTTTTTTAGACGTGTGCGGCCGCATGCATGGGATGCGGACGCATAGAAGAGGGAAAAGAAGGAGGTGTGCACACGCACAAGCCGTGCGTGTACTGCAAACAGAGCAAGCTTTTGGGGGCATGCGTGCGCACGCTCATGTACGGGCACACAAAGATGGGAAAACAGGGGAGCTGTGCGCACGCACAAGGCTGTGTGGACGCACAGGTCTCTGTTCCTGCAACAAAAATTTTGGCTCTAAGGCACCAAAATTGATATCCCAAATAGGTTTTCATGCCCCAAAACTCCCAAAAATACCTTATTTTACTAAAACTACTCAACAAACATCAAAATAAAACAACCAACCAAGCAAACTAACTAATTATTCATGAAACAAAAGCTAAAAGAGAGAAGGTTAGAAGGATATTACCGCGGTGGGGTGTCTCCCACCTAGCACTTTGATTTATAGTGCTAAGTTGGACATGGTGAGGAGATCCTTGCTAGGGAGGCTTATGCTTCCACTCCTCCTTCAATCTCCAATCAAGTTTGCTATTGATTTGACCTTCGGGGTCCCAATTAGGTTGCATCTAACTCGTAAGAGACTTCAAGCTAGTAACTAGGATCCTTAAGTATTGATTCTTGAAATTAATGCCCGGATCCCATACTTGAGTTCCTTCATCACAATTGACATGCTTGTGCATTCCCCGGAATCCACTAAAGTGACTGTTGCACCAAAATTGAGCTCCAAATGTTGAGTTGGCTCCTTTGATGAACTTCCCATTTCTTAGCCAATCAATATTGTTCCCTTCACCATCCACTACTCAAAGAAAGGTTCGAAGTTAACCATCCGTTTCTAAAATGGAATATTGATGTGGGCCTAGAAATCTTGTTGGAGAATTCTTCACCCACACAATTCGTTCTTGCACAACTAACTTTACTTCTTGGCAACTAATATCTTCCTCAACCTCTTTTGAATCTTCTTCATCATCACTCAAGTCAAAGATCGGAGGTTGTGTGAAGTCCACATCAACGGCTCCTTCCAAATTCAATAAAGGAGGTTCACGAAGGTCATAGAAGGAATTACCCAAGTTGGACAAAAAATCTTGAATGATGGAATCCTCTTGATCAATTCCTACCCATTCTTCATTTATCTCCTCTTGCACTTCATTTTGTGACTCGACATCTTCTACTTGATTTTGCAATTCTTCTTTCACTCCACACTTTTTACTTTGTCTCACACATTCATCCACTAGAATTTGTTGCTTGTGGCATGAACGTAATGAAGCTAAATGACCTAAAGCTTTTGCTAAGGTAGACATGACTTGCTCTTACTTCTTCTGGAACTCTTGTTATTCTTGAACGAGCGTGAAAAGTACTTCTTGTGTGCGGTGTGTAAGATTGGTGACTATGAGGGTAAGTGTTTGGGTTCCATTGGGGTGCATTCTGGCAATGGTGTGAAAAAGTCATTAAGAAAATATAAATAAAAACCTACTAAAAAAAGCAAACAAACAACCAAAAAGAGCTATTTACACTATTAACATATTCACCACAACCAAAAGATATAACACCGTTTGCATTCTCTGGCAACGGCGGTAAATTTGATCGTGAAGAGAGTTCTTGTTGATCTAGAATTAATCAAGGACAAGAATCATTCGTTGATAGCATAGTCCAAACCAACAATGAATCCTCACTATCAAATAATAAATTCAAATCAAAACAAATTATAAACTGAGAGTAATGAAACCTCGGGTCGTTCTCCCTAGGAATGCAAATGAAATGTTACTTCTTTCGGTTGTGAAGAGAACAAAAGGGGTTTTGTGCAAGAAATGAATGAAAGATTAAAAGAACTAAGCAACAAAAGAATTAAGAAATGATCAAAATCGTAATTAATGCAAGTAAAGAGAAAGTGAGGTCAAAACTAGTGAAAACGCTATAAAAGAGCCCTTGACTTGGGAATGAGCATCCAAGGAATCCTATCATTGCCATAACTACAAATATGGTAATTATGATGGGTCAATCTCGCCTAGTCAACCCCAACCATTGAGGAGTAAGTCAAGCAAGCATAATTGACCTTAATCCATAAGTCCTAACCAACTTACCAAACTAGTTGATAAAAGGCTAGCGTCAATGGAAACAAGAGTCAATTAACTTCCTAAGAATTACCACTAAATGTCAGACATTATGACTCTGGTATCCTAGAAACTTAAACCACAAGCCATGGTGGTAAAACTTACTCAAAATCTAGAGTTGGAATTTTCACAAACACCTTGTGTGCATAAAAGTAAAGTATGGAAAATTTGCAAAATAAAATGTAAAACTATAACTAACTATCAACAAAATCAAACATAAACAAGCAATCAAACTTAAAGGAAGCATGAAATGTAAAATTCATTAATCAAAACTTCAAGAAACACAAAATTGCAATATGAACAAAGTAACTTGAACCAAGAGAAATTGAAAGTAAAAGTGCTTGAATTAAAGAGGAAATTGAGAGTACTTACAATTGAAGAAGTATAATCAAAATCAAGGCTTGCTATAAAATGCTACAATGGAAATTCATAAACCCTAAGAAAGCTTTTCTACTATACACTACTCCCACTCCTAATTACTAAGAAAACTATCTAAAAATTGCTCCAATGCCTCCCCTTTTGATAAGTGTTGAAGTCTCTTTTATATAGCACTCCAAAATAGCATTTCAGCCTCCCAAAAGTGAGCCAAAGGCCTCAGAAATCGCGAAGCACGTGCATCATTAATGAAATCACGTGTTGGGACCTGTGCGGACGCACAAATGTGTGCATCCGCACACGCGGCTGAAAATTGACCTGTGCGTATGCACAGGTGCGTGCATACGCACACATGGAAATTCTTTCTTGTCCGCGCGCACGCAGGGCTATGCGCACGCACACTTTGCTCTGTGTGCTTTTTGTTGTTTTCTTCATGTTTTCTCCCTTGTACATGCTTTCTTCCACTTTTATCCTTCCATTATTGCCTTCAAGGCCTGAAATCACTCACAAACCATATCACGGCATCGAATGACACAAAGGTGGGATTAAATTGCTCTATTAAAGCACAAAATTGCATGTTTTCACATTTAAGATCAAACTAGGGATTAAACACAAAAGTATGCTATTTGGGTGCTTAAGTGTGATTTCATGTGCTAGAATCCATCCAAATTGAGTCAAAATATACCATCAAATATGGACTCATCAGTCACACACACAGCCCCCACAAGTCCAAATTCGATAAAGCTTTAAAACCAATCTTTCACCAAGCCTCCAATGTACTCAGTCAACTTCAACATACACATATACAAGCCTAATTCACATGTATCACACCCAAATTTCAATACCCAAACTCATATAAGCTAGAATTTTTATAATTTGAGAATCCTCACCTTATGTATATCTTGATTGAGCTAAGGCCCACAAATTCCTCGAGCTAATTTGAGCATAAACATCAAGACATCGAATTTTCAATAACCAAAGCCCTAATTTTCAAATTTTGACAAGAAGGAGAGGCTAAGATGAGAGATGAGGCTTACCGATAAAATTGTTCCAGTAGAAAAGTTGAGCTTGACGTAGTGGTCGCGTGGCTGCAAACGGTGCGGCGATTGGAGCTCGGAGCAGACAGTTATGGTGGATTGAATTATGAGCAAGGGTTAGGTTTCATGGAACTATCCTTCCCTTCCCCCAATTCAGTTTTTCAGTGTGTTTCATTGTGGTAAGGGGAAGGAGGAGCTAAAGCTTATTTGATTTACTGTGATTGGTTGGACCTTGGGCCCAATACGGACCCCGTTCGCCCAGTTCGGCCCGTTCGGCCCAATCTTGGGCCAAATCCTTTAAAATTGGTGTCAAAATTCTTGTTTTAATTTTCTCTATCTCATTAAACTATAAAAATTCCATTTTCTAATTACTTTGATTAATAATTAATTTATTCACTAACTATTTATTATTTTCTCGGGGTTTACACCCTGTCATCATTAGAGGGATTATGTGCTCTGTCACCATTAGAGGGTATCGGTATCCTATCACCATTACAACCAAAGAGAAAATACAAGCATACTTACATTCAACATTTTCCATTCATGATTCATTTACTACATTCAGTCATTACTCATCTATGCATCTCCAGCATACTCGCCACATTTTCACGCTTCCTCAATTAATCATAATCATTTAATCATTCATTAATTTTTCAAATTTTCTTCATCTCCAAGTTACCACTCTCCCCTACCTTCTTCTCACCACTCAACATACCACTAAGGTTTAGGGGCTAAAAGAGTAAAAATAGAGGTTTAGAGGTTCGAAATTAGGTTTTAAAACACAAAATCCACTTTGCTGAAAACAGGGGTTACGCGTATGCGTGGGCCACACGTACACGTGAGCGCGCCTTTAGGCCCATGTCGCATACGCAGCACCTGCTCGTGTACACATGCCCGCCAAACAGAAATGAATGGCCACGTATAATGGGCCCGGTGTACGCATGTAATGCAGAAACTTCAACAAGCTGCTAAGTCTAGAATTTTCAACTTTTTATACCAAAATTTTATCAAGCATAACTTCTTCATTTTAAAACATTTTTCCTCCGTCGAACGGCATAAACATCTCAGACAAAATTTTATTTCTAAACAAGTTTGACACAAATCAAAGGTTCTTAGATCAAGTTATGCTCCGCCAAATTTGGGCCAAAATCACAATTTTCATAAAGTTTAACAAACCTTTAATTTCAAAACAAACACTTTCCAAACCCTTTAAAACCAACCCAAACCTTATCAATTCAGCATCAACCATATACCAACTTCTTCATACAATCCAAAATCTACCAATTTTCTCCATTTTCATCAATCTCAAATTCAATATTTCAAGTTCATCAACGTATAAAATACATCATCAATTTCTTATGACAATTCCAGCATTAACCTCACCATCAACATGGTACCAACCACAATTCAATCTCACTAGCCATTAAACATATACCAAGGCATACATATCATACATACAAGATTCCATCAAAACCTCCAAAATCACAAACCACATACATAATATCACAATCCATCTCATCCAATCAACAACATTAACAATTCAATTCCTATCCTAGGGTCACTAGCCTAAGTTTTCACATTACATTACATTTTAGATATGAGAAACCGAAACTATAGCTTGGCCGATTCCCCGATCAACCCAGAACACCTCCAATATAACTTTCTTCAAACTTTCGAGACTCCAACACCTCCCAAACAGATTTTTCAGCCACCAAACTTTATTCCAAGATTCCAAGACCTCAATCAAGCTCTGATATACATATATATATACTACCTAATCCACAATATCACATTCAAACATAACAACTTAATACCCAAACACCATACATCAAGAATTCCACAAGGGTTGAGAATTTTTACCGTACCCACGAACCAAAGAGGAAAGATTAAGCAGTTTTCTCAAGCTAATTGGATCTGAAAACATCAAAGAGATCAAAATAAAAAATCCTTTGCTCAATATTTTCAAAATCAAGGGCTGGGAAAACTGGAAGGGATTTGTGGATTACCTCTTAAATAATGTTATGGGATTTGTAGAGCTTGACGCCACGGTCGCATGGCCGCAAATGGTGCGGCGATCGGAGCTCCATATCAAAAGTTATGGCAATTTGATTATCAAGTGAGGGTTTAGGTTTTGGAAGCGTTCTTCCCTTCCCCCAAATCAATTTCAGCGTGTGTGATGTTTTGCTGGGGAAGGAAGGGATGTGTCCTTCTTTAATTAGCTATTGGGTTGGGCCTTGGGCCCAACATGAGCCCAATTCGCTCGGTTCGGCCTGTTCGGCCCAATCTTGAGCCAAATTTTTTAAAATTAGTGTCAAAATTCTTGTTTTAATTAGCTCTATCATATTAAGCTATAAAATTCTATTTTCTAATTTTTTAGAATAAATATTAATTTATGAGTTAATTATTCACTAATTTCATGGGTTTTACAACGAGCGAGCTTTCCTCATTTTTCACTCCTGGGAATGCTTTGAAGAGAGATTCATGTCTTGAAAACCTAAACCCCCTTTCCAAAATTCAATCGTCTGTATCTTTCAATCTGAAATTTCGATTGACGAGCCGTCTGCGGCCACGCGTTCGTCTCAGAATTCTCTACGAAACCCAAATATAAATTTGATGAGAATAAAGAAATTTCTAACTTAGCCGCTCCTCCCTAATTTCAAAATTTAAGGTTTTGAGATTAATAGATTATGTGATTTTGATGTTCTAGGCTTGAGTTAGCCTGAGGAAACTATTGGGTTTTGTTCTTTTGAGCCATGGGTAAGGTAAAGAACTCTAATTTCTTGGTAAATTTCCAATTTAGTAAACTTTATGTTGATTATAGTGATATTGTATGAATTAGATTGTGTTCTTGTGGATTTACAGTTCAATTAGGCAGTTTGGAACAAAATCCGGGTGATTAAGCTTGAGGAATTGACGTTTGCAAGTTTAGAGCTTGGGAAAGGAGAGGTTTTTGAGGAGTTCCGAGCTTAGAGAGGAATCGGCCAAGGTATGATTTTGGTTTCTCAAAAATAATATATAATATTTTGTGAAAATATAGGCCAGATAATCATAGGATAGGTTGAAAATGTAAGAACATGTTAATGCTATGATCATCCTATCCTATGGAATTATATTGCGAATTATATTGCGAATGAGTTGATGAATGATTATTGATGAATGTGAGTATTGATGATGAAATATTGAGGATTGGTTGAGTTATATATATATATATATATATATATATATATATATATATATATATATATTATATATATATATATATATGCGTTTGTTGAATAATAAATGAATTGAGAGTTAGAAATGATTTTGATATTGGAATTGGTTTGGCTTATTGGAAATGATTTGAAAAGGGTTTGAAAGGTGGTTTGGTTGGGACTCGAGAAGGGTGGCAAAGTCCGAATTTTAAAGGAGATGCTATCAAAATTTTTTATAAAAATTGGAGATTTAGTTTGAAGTATTATTTTGACAAGTATGGATAAAAGAATTATATTATTTGACTTTGATTTATATAGAAAAAAATGCATTATGTTTTGGAACTTGATTTATTAAAAAAGTATTATGTTGGAGTTTCAATTTATCAAGAAAAGTATTATGTTTTGAGTTTTACTAAGTTAAGAAGAGAATTATGTTTGAGTGTGAATTATTGATGAATAGAATAGGAGGTCTGACGATGATAATTGTTGAATGAATTGAATGATAATGAGGATGAATTTGATATGGAATTGTTTAGTGGGGATCGTTGTTATTTACTATCTACCAGATTTTATAAGAAATTATTTTGTGGGGATCGTGGTTATTTATCGCTCATATGTGTGTTTTTTCCAATTGAAAATATAAAACCCAGTTAATTAATGAATAATTAACCTATAAATTAAAATATATTCTAGAAAATAAGAAATGAGATTTTTATGGTCTAATATGATAGAAAAAAAATTAAAACGAGAATTTAGACACCAATTTTAAAGAAATCGGCCCAAGATTCGGCCGAAGGGGCCAAACCGGGCCAACCGAACCCATATTGGGACCAAGGCCCAGCCAAGCCCCACTAAATTAAAGAAACTTAGCACTCTCTTCCTTTCAAAAGAACACACACACGCTGAAACACACAAGGGGAAGGGGGAAAGATTAAAACCCTTGTTCCAAATCAACTCAATCTTCCATTGATCACAACTTTTGATCCGGAGCTCCGATTGATGCACCGTTTACGGCCACGCGACCGCAGCGTCAAGCTCTATGAAATCTACACAAATATTCTTGAGGTAAGCCACAGTTTTATCTTCGAATTTACAGCCATCAATTTTGAAAATTTAGTGGGTAAAGTGTTGAGATTTTTGAGTTTTGACGTTATAGGATCCAATTAGCTTGAAGGAAAGGCTTCTTCTTGCCTCTTTTGATCCTTGGACTTGGTAATTATCTTAATCCTAAGTCAAATATTTGAGTTGTTGTGATTAGATATTGAGTTTGTATGGTTGGATGTTATTATGTGTGTTAGGCAAGGTATATATGTGAATGAATTCGAAGTTGATGGAGATTTTGTGGACTTGAGGTGATATACAAGCTGGAAATCTGATTTTTGGAAGGTTTAAAAACTTGAAAGTTGAATTTGAGAGTGTTCCAGATGGAACAGGAATCGGCCAAGGTATGGTTTCGGTTTTCTGTATCTAAAATGTAATGTGGTTGTGAAAACCTAAGCTAGAGACCCCAAGATAGGATTTGAACATTTGAGGTTGTTAATTGGTTAAGATGAAGTGTGTTGTGATGTATGTATCTAGTGGATTTTTAATGTTGATGTGGTTGTTGGATGATGTGAATTAAGTTGAATATATGTGAACAATGATTGATTGGTTGTGAGTGGTGTAAATTGTTGATAAAGCATGTAAAGTTGTAAGTGATATAGATTGGTATGCCTAATTGTTGGTAAGGTTGAGGCTCTTGTTGATGAATATGAAATTGTATGTGATATTGATATATATTGATTGATGGAATTAAGCATTGATTGGAAATTGAAAATGTGTAATGTTGACTTAGCATTGAATTATTGAATTGAGAATGGCTAAAAGTGGAAGAATTGGTGGGTTGATGATTAAATGAGAGTTTGGAAATGCTTGATGATGGAAGGGTTGAGTTTTGGTTGGTTTTGAAGGAATTTGGAAATGTATGTTTTATAAATTGGAAGTTTATGAGCATTGGTAAAAAATAAAATTTTGATGAATTTTAACGAATCATATCTTGAGCTATTGTTTTTGGAATTTGATGCTTTTTATATCAAATGAAAGATAATTTCATAAGCTTGAAAACAGATTAAATTTAGTAGAAACCTGAATTTTTTGGAAGGAGATATGATTGTTGAAAGTTTGGGCTTGAAATCTGAATTCTGCAAATTCTGCAGAATTTGAGATTTCTGGTTTGTGTGCGCACTCACACCCTGTGGATTTCTGAACCTGTGTGCACGCATGATGTGTGGAAAACGATCCAACACAAAACTCACCGGCAAGTGGACCGGGTCGCATCAAGTAATAATAACTCACATGAGTGAGGTCGATCCCACATGGATTGAGGGATTGAGCAATTTTAGTTTAGTGGTTGATTTAGTCAAGTGAATCAAGTATTGGTTGAGTGGTTTGTTTTTGACAGAAACTAAATTGCTTGAAATGTAAAGGGAGAGGGGGTAAATTGTAGGAAATTAAAGAGCAAAGAAAGTAAATAAGCTGAATCTTAAAGAACAAGTAATGTAAATTGCAGAAACTTAGATTGCAAGAAATGTAAATGACTGAATTTTAAAGTGCAATAAATGTAAATTGCTTGAATTATAAAAGGGATTGGGAGTTGGGATTGCAGAATTTAAACAAGCAAAGGTAAATTGCAATAAACAGAAGAGTAAAAGATGAATTGAATTGAAATAGATTTCAAACAGAGAGGTAAAATGCTTTGAGAAGTAAACAGAAAGGGTGCTTAATTTGCAGCAAAATAAAAGATGGTTGAAGATCTCAGGGGTGGAAGAGACTAGATAACAAGTCTAGATCTCAAATCCTTCCTTGATCCAACAAGATTAATTGCAAAAGAAATAAAGAAAAGTAAATTGCAGAATCAAAGAGGAGATGAAGAAGATGCAGTAAACAGAAGTGGAAATTGAATTATGCAGTAAAATTAAACAAGAGATCTCAAGGTGAGATTGAAATAGAAGTTCTTCAATTCTTCACCCAAGATCAAAAGCAAGAAAATAAAAGAGTGCTCAAGCAAGAACAAGGAAGAAGAGAGATCAATTCTCCTTCCCAATTCTCTAAGATCTAACTTCAAAATGACAATGAAAGTTCAAAAGAAAAATTCAAAGTAAATTCTAAAGGTGTCAAAAAGGTCCTAATTACATTAAACTAGCTCCTATTTATACACTTTCTATTCTTGGATTTTGGAATTTGGATGGGCTTTTGATTTGGTGAAGAAATGAATTAATTTGGATTTTTAGTTCAATTTTCAGCCCATGATGCACCTCCCAGGGAAGAGTTCGGCTCTTGGCAAGAGCTTTGGCCAAGAGCTTTGGTTCCCTTTCCTTCCAATGTGTTGCGCACAAGAGCTTTACTTGTCCTTGAGGTCCTTGGTTCAAGTCTTGGGTGAAGCAAAATTGGTTGCAAGTTCATGAAGAGTGCAGCGCTCCTTGTTGTTTGAGTGAGGCTCCCACTTTGATTCCCAGTGAATGCATTTTGTGGAGCCAATTTTCTTTATGCCTAGCAATATAAAGTAGCTCTTAGTTAAGCAAAGCAATTGAGCGCCCTTGCCCCCTTGGAGTAGCACCTTCTTGTTATCCTTTAGGTGCAAGGTTCAAGTCTTGGGGGATGCATTTTGGCCAATTTTGGCTTATTTTTCTTTGTGAGTAGCGCTGGCCCCCTTCCCCTTGGTCATGGGTTCAAACCTTGGTGAGTGAATTGGCAAGCTTTTCTTCCTTAATTTTCTTTGGAGCATGCCCGAAAAAGCTCTTTGGCAAGAGCTTCAAAGTTCTTTGCCAAGAGCTTGGCTCTTGGTTCCTTCTTCCATGTGTTCTTGATAAAGCTCTTTGGCAAGAGCTTCAAAGCTCTTTGCCAAGAGCTTGGCTCTTGATTCTTTGAAAGAAAGCTCTCCACAAGAGCTTTAAAGCTCTTGGCAAGAGCTTTGTGCCGTTGTTTCTTGAATGCACCTATGCTTCTCCTTCTTTGAGCCACACTTCTTTTCCTTGTGCCACGCTTTCTTTCTTTGCTTAGATCATGCTCCTTAGGCTACGCTTTTCTTATTTTTTTCTTTTCTTCACCTACAAGTAATCAAAACAACCAATCAAAGTATCACCAAATTCACAAGGTTTATAAATCATTAAAAATCAATTAAATTTAGCTTAAACCTCATGATTTTGCATCAATTAAAGGGTGGTTGATTGATTCAAAGAAATCATGCAATTCCATTCCAAATTACTTACTTAAAATACAAGAAAGTGCATAAAACCAAATAAAAACAAAGAAAAAGACTAGTAAAACTAGGCTAAGATGACTTGTCATCACAACACCAAACTTAAAACTTGCTTGTCCCCAAGCAAGCAGTAAAACATAAAGAAAATTACTAGAAGCAGAGAAGTGTATAAGCCTTTTATTGGAAGACATTGAATACTGGTAAATGGGGTTTTTATGCATGGTATCTTAGTGATTTTTATTCTGTGGCTGAGACATCAACATCCCTTTGGATCCTTACTTGAATTACACAAAAAAATGAGACTTGTTATTGCTTGGTCCCTGGTTTTTTTTTTTTTTTTTGTTGCTCTCTTTCTTGGCTGAGGCTTAATACTATGTTGTAAGGCAGCTTTTTAGAATAAGCTTTCAGCCAGCATTCCCGCCCCAGTTGGTTCAAGATGCTAGGTGTTGAAACACCCCTATGGGCTTACTTGCTCAAGCCTCTCCTTAGCACACACACATCACAGGCATTTAGCTTGCTGTGTTCATCTCTGTTTGTTCTTTGGAAATTGATGCCCAGCACCTCTTTGGGTTACTAAATGCTTTGTCTCAAAGTAGCTCTTGATGGTGGACTTTCAGTTGGCAATCCCGGGTTAGTTAACTCAAGTTGCCGGGTGATGAAGCACCCCTTAGAACCTAGTTATCCAAGCTTATCTTTGTACAAGAGCATCACAGGCATTTATCCAAATTTGCAGCCATTGGTGCCCAGCCTTGTGTATTTCTTTTTGCTTATTTCTCTTGTATTTTCTTTCTTTTATTTTGGACCTTTTTCATTTGTCAAGTCTCATGAAATGTAACTCAAGTTCATATCACAAAGTCATGCCTGCATTCAGCCTTATTTATAAATCAGCTAATGAACCAGCACATACCACCACATAATCTTATTTTGTCTCATATCATACCAGACTTTTACTCTTTCTCTATTTCACAGTTATTTTTCTTTTATTCAAGCATGAGGAACAAAGCATATAATTCAAGTAGGATGAAAGTGAATCAAGCACTTAGACTAGCAAGCCATAACAGCATGAAAACAAACAAACTCGCAGACAGTAAATAAATCTAAGAAGACACTAATCAACAGGGAACATTTGCACTTTCAATTAACATAGTTGAACTAGAATCAGTCAGGGAATAATACAACCTCTTGGAGTCTATTTGTTTCCTCTGTGTCATTATCATTGTTGGGTTCCATGTCCTCCCTCTGTCCATGATGATGTACCTTTTCCTCCAAGAGATTGAATGACTTCCTACAAAAGATATTGAAAGTTGCTTGTTCTCTAAGCCCTTAGGCAACTGGTTAGTGTGCAAGAATTGAGCATGGCGTTCAAACTTATTTTGGTGTGGGAACACCAAACTTAATTCCTTGCCAATGTCTCCGATGCAACAAGTTAACCATTCATGAATTCTTTTGTCTTTGCTAAAGGTTATAAAATCAAAGATTAGAAAATAGCAATTTGATTAATTGGTTCATCTAATTGCTTGCAGCTAGTATTATGCAGAAGGTGAGAATATATTTTATAATGAGATTTTGGTGGAACACTAAACTTAGAATCCTTCATTCTCCCTTAGATTGTTTTGGTGTGCAACACCAAACTTAGCTCCTTGCAATATAGATAAACTAATTAACCTTTTTATTAAAATAGCTATTAAAAGAAAACTACCTCAGGTTGTGTTGCCTCCCAACAAGCGCTCTTTTAATGTCACTAGCTTGACATCTTGTTCTTTGATCATGGAGGTTGAAAATCATAGTGCCTCAAATTTTCTCCTCTTACTGTGAACTTTCTTCTGGTCTCCTCTTTGATGATCTCTAGGTGTTCAAGTGAAAGGATCCGGTTCACAGTATAGTACTCAGATAATTGTGGAGACACCTTCATTGGTTGGGTGTTCAACATCACTTTATCCCCTGGTGAGAAGCCTTCAGTGGGGATTTTCTTGTTTCTCCACCCTTTTGGCCTCTTCTTCTTCTCTTCTTTCTCAGGAGATAATTCATGCCTTGGTGGTTCTTTATCTGGAGTGTTGAGGTTCTCATCTGGGGGTTTTGGATCTAGTTCCTCCTTGATTTCTTTGGTCTGTTGCACCATCTCTACTACTTTTAAGCATGGATTTTAAGTCTTGGAGTTAACTCATTGAATGCCTCCTTCAAGCTTTGATCTTTGGCCTTATCCTTCATACAATCTTCTTCTTGAATGGGCTCATGCAAGGTTTTAAAAACATGGAATGCTAGGTACTCATCATGCACTCTTAACAACAATTCCCCCTTTTCAACATCTATCAATGCTCTGCCCGTAGCTAGGAAAGGCCTCCCCAATATGATGGGAGTGTTAGGGTCCTCTTCTATATCCAGGATGACAAAATCAGTTGGGAGAAGAAATTTTCCCACTTTTACCAGCACATTCTCTACAACTCCGAGTGCTTGCTGAATGGACTTGTCAGCCATTTGAAGAGCTATTCGAGTGGGTTTCAGCTCAAAAATTTGAAGCTTCCTCATAAGAGATAGAGGCATCAAGTTTATGCTTGCACCAAGGTCACAAAATGATTTCTCAATAGTTATGTCTCCTATGGTACAAGGTATATAAAATCTTCCAGGATCATCCTTCTTCTCTGGTAGACCTCTTTGGAGAATAGCACTACACTCCATTGTCATTTCAACAATTTGTCCTTCCTTCAAGGGTCTTTTCTTTGTTAGCACTTCTTTCATAAATTTGGCATATAATGGCATCTGTTCAAGTGCTTCTAAGAAAGGAATATTGATGCTAAGTGTCTTGAATATGTCCAGGAACTTTGAATATTGCTTATCCTCATTTTCTTTTTGAACCACTGAGGGTACGGAAGTTTGGGGACATCTGGCTTCACCCCTTCCTTCTTCTCCTGTAGCTGTGTTTCAAGGATGTCCTCATCTTTCTTTGAGCTTTTTGCATTCTTGGTCTTTCTCTCCTCTTCACTTCTCTCTTCTGTCTCTTCTTGTGAAACTTCTCTGTTGTGTTCTTCTTGAGTGATGGCTTCCTTCTCCCTAGTCTTCTCACTTCCCACTATGATTGCTTTGCACTCCTCCCACTTTGTAGCTTTTCCTTTGTCCCTTGGGTGGTCTTGAGTGGCAATAGGGGATGCATTTGATTGTTTCTCATCCATCTCTGCAATTTGTTTAGCCATTTGTTCCATATGCCTCTCAAGATTTCTGATTGAAGCTTTTTGGTTTTTGCTTGTTATGGCTTGATATTTTCTTGATGCTTCTTGATCTTTTCTTGCTGTTTCTTGATCTTGTCTGGCCATCTCTTGATTTTTCATGAGTTTCTCCATCATTATCTCTTGGTGCTTCATCATCTTTTCCATCAATATCTCCAAATTAGAGATTCTTTGAGTGTCTTGTGATGCTTGTGGCTGGTTGTGAGATGTTGAAGGTTGATGATAGGTATTTTAGTTAGTGGTTTGGTTATTGGGTGGATAGTAACTGGAATTTGGGTGGTTGTTTTGGGGTTTTCTATATGGATTGGGGTTAGTGTTTTGCTGATTGTGGTTTTGGTTATTTCTTGAGTTGTTTTGGTTTGAATTTCTTTGCCATGGTTGCTGGTTTTGAGTGTGGTTATCTCCCCATCTTATGATTGGATGGTTCTTCCAGGATGGATTGTAGGTGTCACCATAGACTTCATTTTGGCCGGAGCTTTGGTTGTGCACATATTGAGGTTGTTCCTGCTGCTGATTTTCTTGGTTTTCTTCATTTTGCCCCCATTTGGTTGATGATTGGCTTGTGTTGACTGCTGCAACTTGGAGACTATCAATCCTCTTGGCCATTTGATCAAATTGTTGTTGAATTTGCTGCTGCATCATTTTGTTTTGAGCCAGAATTGAGTCCACTCCTTCCAACTCCATCACTCCTTTCCTCTGTGATGGTTGGCGTTGTCTTTGGTGAGCAAAGAAGTACTAGTTGTTGGCCACCATGTCAATGAGATTTTGGGCTTCCTCTACCGTTTTCATCAGTTGCAAAGAGCCTTCTGCTGAATAATCCAACGCCTCTTGAGATTTCAGTGTCAAGCCTTCATAGAAATTTTGCAATCTGTCTCACTCACTGAACATTCCCGGTGGACACTTCCTGATTAGAGCTTTGTATCGTTCCCATGCCTCATACAAGGGTTCAGCATCCATTTGTGTGAATGTTTGCACTTCAGTCTTCAATCTAATAACTCTTTGAGGTGGGTAAAACTTGGCAAGGAACTTGGTTACTAGATCATCCCAATTGTTGATGCTGTCTCTTGGGAAGGATTCCAACCATTGAGTGGCTTTGTCTCTAAGAGAAAATGAAAATAGCAGTAGCTTGTAACTGTCAGGGTGCACACCATTGGTTTTGACAGTGTCACAAATCCTTAAGAAGGTGGACAAGTGTTGGTTAGGGTCTTCAAGTGGTCCTCCTCCATAAGAACAATTATTTTGAACCAAGGTGATGAGTTGTGGCTTTAGTTCAAAGTTATTTGCATTAACATTTGGGGTGAGAATGCTACTCCCACAATGCCTTGGATTAGCAAATGTATATGAAGCCAATACTCTCCTTTGGGGCTGACCATTGTCGTTGGCCACTCCCACTTGTGGATTTGTTGGATTTTCCTCCATTTCTTGGTTCTCTTCTCAACCTCCAAAGTGTTTCAGGATCAAAAGGTGTGGATTCATCGCTTCTTCCTCCTGACATAAACATAGAACCAGGAACCAGAGTTAACCACTCTATTGCCAGACTGAAGTTAGTGTTAGCTTAAGCAAAAATTCAAACAGTTAGTATGCTTAGTAAAAAGAAAAATAAAAAGTGCTTAATCTAGATCTCCACTTCACTTAATCATTGTCAATCTAATTCAATCCCCGGCAACGGCGCCAAAAACTTGATGTGTGGAAAACGATCCAACACAAAACTCACCCGCAAGTGGACTGGGTCGCATCAAGTAATAATAACTCACATGAGTGAGGTCGATCCCACAGAGATTGAGGGATTGAGCAATTTTAGTTTAGTGGTTGATTTAGTCAAGCGAATCAAGTATTGGTTGAGTGGTTTGTTTTTGACAGAAACTAAATTGCTTGAAATGTAAAGGGAGAGGGGGTAAATTGCAGGAAATTAAAGAGAAAAGAAAGTAAATAAGCTGAATCTTAAAGAACAAGTAATGTAAATTACAGAAACTTAGATTGCAAGAAATGTAAATGACTGAATCTTAAAGTGCAAGAAATGTAAATTGCTTGAATTATAAAAGGGATTGGGAGTTGGGATTGCAGAATTTAAACAAGCAAAGGTAAATTGCAATAAACAGAAGAGTAAAAGATGAATTGAATTGAAATAGATTTCAAACAGAGAGGTAAAATGCTTTGAGAAGTAAACAGAAAGGGTGCTTAATTTGCAGCAAAATAAAAGATGGTTGAAGATCTCAGGGGTGGAAGAGACTAGATAACAAGTCTAGGTCTCAAATCCTTCCTTGATCCAACAAGATTAATTGCAAAAGAAATAAAGAAAAGTAAATTGCAGAATCAAAGAGGAGATGAAGAAGATGCAGTAAACAGAAGTGGAAATTGAATTATGCAGTAAAATTAAACAAGAGCTCTCAAGGTGAGATTGAAACAGAAGTTCTTCAATTCTTCACCCAAGATCAAAATCAAGAAAATAAAAGAGTGCTCAAGCAAGAACAAGTAAGAAGAGAGATCAATTCTCCTTCCCAATTCTCTAAGATCTAACTTCAAAATGAAAATGAAAGTTCAAAAGAAAAATTCAAAGTAAATTCTAAAGGTGTCAAAAAGGTCCTAATTACATTAAACTAGCTCTTATTTATACACTTTCTATTTTTGGATTTTGGAATTTGGATGGGCTTTTGATTTGGTGAAGAAATGAATTAATTTGGATTTTTAGTTCAATTTTCAGCCCGTGGTGCACCTCCCAGGGAAGAGTTCGGCTCTTGGCAAGAGCTTTGGCCAAGAGCTTTGGTTTCCTTTCCTTCCAATATGTTGCGCACGGTCCAAGAGAACAAAGCTCTTTGCAAGAGCTTGAAATCTCTTGGCAAGAGCTTTACTTGTCCTTGAGGTCCTTGGTTCATGTCTTGGGTGAAGCAAAATTGGTTGCAAGTTCATGAAGAGTGCAGCGCTCCTTGTTGTTTGAGTGAGGCTCCCACTTCGATTCCCAGTGAATGCATTTTGTGGAGCCAATTTTCTTTATGCCTAGCAATATAAAGTAGTGCTCAATTAAGTAAAGCAATTGAGCGCCCTTGCCCCCTTGGAGCAGCGCCTTCTTGTTATCCTTTAGGTGCAAGGTTCAAGTCTTGGGGGTTGCATTTTAGCCAATTTTGGCTTATTTTTCTTTGTGAGTAGCGCTGGCCCCCCTCCCCTTGGTCATAGGTTCAAGCCTTGGCAAGAGCTTCAATGTTCTTTGCTAAGAGCTTGGCTCTTGGTTCCTTCTTCCATGTGTTCTTGATAAAGCTCTTTGGCAAGAGCTTCAAAGCTCTTTGCCAAGAGCTTGCTCTTGATTCTTTGAAGGAAAGCTCTCCACAAGAGCTTTAAAGCTCTTGGCAAGAGCTTTGTGCCCTTGTTTCTTGAATGCACCTATGCTTCTCCTTCTTTGAGCCACACTTCTTTTCCTTGTGCCACGCTTTCTTTCTTTGCTTAGATCATACTCCTTAGGCTACGCTTTTCTTATTTTTTTTCTTTTCTTCACCTACAAGTAATCAAAACAACCAATCAAAGTATCACCAAATTCACAAGGTTTATAAATCATTAAAAATCAATTAAATTTAGCTTAAACCTCATGATTTTGCATCAATTAAAGGGTGGTTGATTGATTCAAAGAAATCATGCAATTCCATTCCAAATTACTTACTTACAATACAAGAAAGTGCATAAAACCAAATAAAAACAAAGAAAAAGACTAGTAAAACTAGGCTAAGATGACTTGTCATCAACGCACACACAGGGAAGTGGCTTGTGGTGGGGGCGCTAGCACGCCCTATGTGCGCACACAATCAATTTAGTTTTGCGAGCTATGCGTGCGCACAACTCTATACGAACGCACACGTTGGGAAGATCGTTCTGTTGACGGTGTTAGCATGCCATGTGCGAGCACTCAACAATGGGGATTTCGCTTTCTGTGTGTACGCACAACCCTGTGCGCATGCACACTTTCTGAAAACACTTTTGGGCGTGCGCACGCAGACCCCTGTGCGTACGCACACGACCCTGTTCTTTTATAAAGCTTTTGTTTTCAAGTTTTTCACTTTTCCAACAGACTTGTAACCTTTCAAGATGTTATTTCGCGCTTATAAACCCTCATTTTCATCCTTTAAGTCTGAAATCAATATAAATGCCTAGTGAATGAGAGGAAGCTAGGGAAGAGGGAAGCTGGTGGATGAAGAAAGGGGATATTATGATGAGTTATGATTGATGATGATATGAGTTGTTAAGGAGAATGATGGAGTGCTGGGTATGATATTAGCCGAAGGGCCGAATATGTTATGAGCCGAATGACTACGTGTGATGTAAGCCAGATGGCTAAAATGAATGTTAATGTATGGCCGTGATTGAATACATATATGCTGAATTATTGGTATTGTGATTTTTGCACTCCATCTATCTGAGATACGAGTTTCCCTAGGTGAAAGCAGTGGCTAGCCACCACGTGCTCCAGGTGGAGACTCGATACTCTGCTGACCCTATGTCGTAAGTGTGGCCGGGATACTGTGAAAGTTTCGGATGAGCTTGCCCCCGTGAATATACACCATAGAGGATGTTGGATGTCAATTATGAATTATATTGTGAATAACTCAAGTTGGGGATGCACGACAGTGGGACAGTCCAATAGTTAGCTACCAGGACTTGTCGGGTTGGCTTTATAACTGACAAATGAGACTCATTAGCCACTAGGACAGGCATGCATCATATGCATCATATGTGATTTGTTTGGAGTGCCTAATTGTCTGCATATTTACTTGCTAATTGCCTAACTGTTATATCTACTTCCTACTTGTGCAAATCAAGTTACTCTTGGCAGTTAGGAGGTTTGCAGGATTTGGAAAGGGGATATTTAGTTAGACTGAAGATCATTGGTTAGTCACCTATATTCATTTCTTATGGTTTAGTACATTTATATGCTTTGATTATGAATTGGGAGTTCCAAGATTGCCTTCGGTTTTCCCAGGACATTACATGTTAGATATTTGGGTACTGTTACCATGATGAGAACCTCTAATTCTCACCCATGCGGATTATGTGGTTTTCAGATGCAAGACGTGAGGCTCCTCGCTGAGGCATGCTGGAGACTTCTATTTTGGCGAAGATCCTTAGCTCTCTGGGCTTTATTTTTATTTATGTATTTCCTTAGATACTTATATTCTCCACTGTTGATATATATATTCTGTATTAACTCCTCTTAGAAGTTATTTTGGAGAAACAGGTTTTGTATCTTGTGTTTTGGGCTTTATTTTGGGGTAGTTCCTTTATATATGTATGTATACTTATATATATACTCGGAACGGTTATCTTCGCAAACCGAGTCCTGAGTCTTGATATGTATATTTTGGCATTCTCTTGTATATCTCTTTGCGTTAGCTTATCCCTTATTTGTTTCGTTCACGTTATCGATCGGAGTGTTGCACATTTCAATTTAACGGTTTTGATTTACCCTTTTTCTTTAAAGGCTCCTAGTTATAAACCTTTTCACACTACTATACATACTAAGTTTTATTTTTTAGAGGTCGTAATGTCTTGCCACCTCTATTTTATGACTTAAGCATAAGGCTCTATGTGGTAGGTGTTACAGAAAATGTCTGTAAGGATCGAGGTGGTTTACCACTCGCAGTTGGTGGGGATCGAGGTGGTTTACCGCCAACTAGGTGAGCATCGTGGTACTGTACCGCTCACCAGTTTTTAAGAGGACAATGTCCGGGTTAGCTACCGGACATGTGGGGTTGGCTTTATAACTGACAGATGAGACTCATCAGCCATGGGGCAGACATACATCATATGCATATGTATGTTTTATTTGATTGTGCATTAATTACGCTTGCCTATGTGATTACTATGCTTACCTGCTATATTTGCTACCTGTTGTATCTGTTTCCTACTTGTATTTACTTTGTGTTTATTGCTTGTCTGTGCACCGGAGTTTTGGAAGATTGGAGGAAGGCTAAAATTAGGGATTAAGTTAGAAAGGAATTAGAAATAAGAACCTTGGATAACCTACCCTATTTATTGTTTTCCATTTATAAACTTTAAGATTTAAATCTGAGTGTCAAAGTTCTAGGATCGCCTCTGGCTTTCCCGGGACATTATATATTATGCATGATGGCACCGTTACCATGATGAGAACCTCCAGTTTTGATTCCATATCTATGTTTTTGTTTTCATATGCTGGTCGAGATGTGCCTCGGAGAGCATCTAGAGGTTTCTCTAATAAGTGAAGTTGGGATGTTACATTTTGGGGTTGTCTGTTATGTATTTTCTATTTATAGATTCTCCTATGTATATACATAGATAAATGATGTTTAATCCTCTTAGAGGCTTTTTGGAGAACTTGGTGTTTTCTTTATGCATGTTGGGTTATCTTGGGATATATACTTTTGCTTATATATGTATTTATATTCTGGCCAGCCTTAGCCTTGCAGGTTGCATTTCGAGCTTGATATTCTGTATTTTGGTACTCAACTCTTTGAATATACTCACGACTTACCCTTGTCGTTTCTCCGATTTTACCTTTACGAGTGTAATGCGCTTTTCTTTTCACGGTTTTTGCTTAATTTTTTCTTCAAGGCTCCTAGTTACAAATTTCTTCAGCTATATCTACATATATATTTTATTCTTAGACGTTGTAATACCTCACCACCTCTGTTTTACGACTTGAGTGTAAGGCTCTATCTGATAGAGTGTTACATAAAGGTATCAGAGCAGCTCGTTCCTGTAGAGCTTGAGAGACAGACTGACTATGCTTCTGGGCATACTCTGGTTGTCTGTACTTGCTAAACTAGGTTATCTAGCTGATAAATGTGGCATGAAAGTTCACGAGCATGCATTTGGGACTTTGAAGCACTGGACTTGCGATATTGAGACTGATCACCTTGATATCACTTGTTTGGTGTGATCAGGAACTAGATGGCTACTCGTGGACGCAGTCGTGACTGAGGCAGAGGTAGAAATAGTAATGCGGGTCCTGAAATGACAGGGGAAAACTTGTGAACTTTATGGCTACCCTAAAAAACTTGCCTGCGTCTATGCAGGCGATAGCCGAAGCGCTAGGGAATCAAGCTGGAAATAGGAATGACGCAAATGGGGATAACGGGCCAATGACGGTTGCAACTTTTCTGAATATACATCCACCGATATTGGGAAGAACCACAAACCCCACTGAGGCCAACAACTGGTTTCAAGCAATTGAGCGGGCTTTACAAGCACAACAAGTCCTTAAAGATCAGTGTGTTGAGTTTGCAACTTATCAGTTAGCGAGTGAAGCCCAGTATTGGTGGCAAGCGACGCGACGCCTTTTGTAACAGGGTGATGCTCCTATACACTAGGATGCATTCAGAACTGATTTTTACAAGAAATACTTTTCCAACTCGGTCAGAACAGCTAAGGAACTTGAACTGCTGTAATTGAAGTAGGGTCAGATGTCAGTCGCTGAATACAAGAACAAGTTTGAGGAATTGTGCCAATTCTCTAGGATTTGTCACGGAGCTCCAGGAGACTTTGAGGAGTGGAAGTGCATCAAATACGAAGGAGGACTTTGGAGTGATATATTGAGTTCTGTGGGCCCAATAGAAATAAAAGTTTTCTCAAACTTGGTATAAAAGAGCAGGGTCGTGGAAGAATGTTTAAAGAAGGCTGTTGTGGCAGGGGGTAAAAGCCAGGAGTTCCACCGAAGGGACAATAACCAGAATTTCGCACCAAGGGTCCAAGAGTTCAAGAGGAGTGGTAGTCGCCCGGGAAGTGATAAAGGGGAGCAAGTGACGCCTTACCCAGAGGATGTGAGGTGCCAAATGTGCGAAAGTTTTCTTCCGAATAGGCCGTGCCGAAAGGGTTCAGGTCTGTGTTATAGGTGCGGGGCGCCGAGTCATATTTCTAAAGATTGCTCCCGCAGAAAAGGCTCAGGACGTTGATCAAGCGTGACCACAAGGTGGAGGTAATCTTGAAAAAATGTTAATAGAATTCTAATTGCTTTATATGATATTGGGAATGTCATGTTTAGACATAGTGTATGACGGAGGTGAAGATTTAGAGCTAAAGGTGTTAAGACTTAGTTGTGACTCGAGTGTGCATATACCAACTTCTGAACTTATAATACTTAGACTTGAAGCTCTTTCTTTCTTACCGCTTATAGGATTGGACTGGTTATCAACACACCACGTGTTTCTTGATTGCTTCGAATATACAATTCGATTTATATCCAAAAGGTCTGAAAAAGCTTATGGTCGCAAGGGGTACTGTTTGAATTCTATGATGGTGAGCTATAATGGAGAGAGATTGATTGTGCGATAGGCTTAGTATCCATGGACCTTCATGACCTGATCGATTTTTTTCCCTTATAACTTGCTCGAGCTTTTGTCTCAGATTCTTTGTTTGCAAAAGATTTAATTGTCTCTATAATTCTATTTCTTACTCGAACGTAATCATGCATGAACCTTGTACTCTCCAAGGCGAGCCTAATTTTGTTTTGATACAACCAAGCGATTCTTAAATCTTTGAAAACTAGCAGTCGAATTTCTTTTCTTTGTGAACTTGTGTTTCATTAAAAAATGACGGAGATTTACTTAATTTAATATGCCTTGCTTCTTTCTAATCAGAGTGTTTGATTTGGCTTCCCTCCGTGAGATACATTTTATTTCTTATCCTGTGTATTTCATAAAATTTTCTACAACTTTATTTAATCATAACACAAGACATCTTTCTGATATCTTGCGAACACCGTTTTTGTTGTTGTTCATTCTTTGAGCTTAGAATCTTTTCAAAAATCAACTCGAGCTTGATTTTGTATTGCACACAAGTCTTAGATAAAACTCTCAGAGCGATAGTTCCTTAGAACACGATTGGTGGATGCAGAAGATGAAGCTTAAGCGTGTACAAAGTCATGGGGAGTTGTAAAGTTTAGTTTCCACAGATTAAACTGTAAGGATACACTATTTGTATGGATGCCTGAATGCTGATGAAGCTTTCGAACCTTGAGAGAAAGGAATTAACTACAACGCCAGTACTCATGACTATCTGAACCTGACGAACAATTTAAGGCTTACTACGATACATTACCAAAGGGCTTAGGAGACGTGCTAATGCAATGTTATAAACTATTGGTGAATGCCCTGAGCAGAGAGTTTCTGAGTATTATCTGGAGGATAATTAAGGACAATGAACCATTAAGTAAGTTTGGAATATTAGGTTGGAAGATGAGAAAGTGGATGGAGGTGTCAGACTAGATCAACTACAAATGTTATACAATTGTGAGGTTGGGATTCAGAGAGCGCAGTAAGAGCATAAGGAGCTACTAGGAATATTGAAGCTTGTTGGGCAAGGGAATAAAGAAGATATCAATGAGAAACAGGAATGAAATTTAAATGTATAAGAAAAGACTTAATGTGCCGAATGTCGATAGTAGACACGTAAACTATTGTCCGAAGTACACATGAGCAAACCTTTGATTCACCTTAAAGTTACTAAGATGTGTCACGAAGGATGAAGTAGCGGTGCATATAACTTAGCGTTTGATAGGTTATAGGGAAGACTATTATTCCTTGGAAGCTCAAGTGTCCTAGGTCCCAAATTGAAAGCCAAGACAACAGAGAAAAACTAAGCAAATTCAAGTTGAGATTTTGATTGAGTAAAGCCGATAGGAAATTTATGCGGACTGGGAGAGAAAACCTAAATAGTTTAAGGAAAAAAGTTACACATTCTTCGAGGTTGCTTCAATAGGCTAGAATCGAGGGGCAATCAAAATTAAGGGGAGGAAACCAAGGTATATCGAGCCATTTGAAGTATTAAGACGGATTGATGGCCAGCGACGTATCAAATAGTTTTACTACCGTATCAGTTTAATTAGAAGAATATTTAACGTTTTAATTACTTTCAGTTAGAATGGATGATGCCAGTGTTGTGCGACTACGTGGAAGAGTAGTACCGTTAGTAAAGGTTTCTTAGAGTCGAGCTGGAATTCAGAACACACTTGAGAGCGTGAAATCCGGAATGGGAAGTGACTCCCTCACTTGTTATCAGGTGACTAAATCTGAATTTTGGGGACAAAATTCTTAATTAGGTGGGAAGGATGTAAACCCTGAGAAATTAATAAATAATTGGCCAATAAATTGATTATTATTCAAGGAAATTAGAAAATTAATTTTTATAGTTTAGAATGGAAGAAATAATTAAAATACGAATTTTGACACTAATTTTAAAAATTTTGGCCCAAAACCAGGACAACTGTAAAATCCGGTTAATTAATGAATAATTAAATCATAAATTAAAATTTATTCTAGAAAATTAGAAAATGAAATTTTATGGTTTAATATGATAGAGAAAATTAAAACAAGAATTTTGACACTAATTTTAAAGAATTCATCCCAGGATTGGGCCAAACAGGCCAAACCATGAGAATTGGGCCCGTATTGGGCCCTTGGCTCAACTCAATTCAACCCAAACTAAATAACTCAGCATTCCCTCTCTCCTCCACACTCATTCCACGTTGAAACTCAGCGAGGAAAGGGGGGAAGAACTCTCTCAAAGAACAAACCCTCACTTGATCTTCAAACCAAGATAACTTTTGATCTAGAGCTTCGATTGTTGCACCGTTTGTGGCAACGTGACTTTAGCGTTGAGCTCTACAAAGCCCATAACATTATTCAAGAGGTAAGCCACGAATTTCTTCCAGTTTTCCCAGCCCATGATTTCGAATTTTTTGGATAAAGGTGTTGAGATTTTGAGCTCTTTGATGTTATAGGATCGAATTAGCTTGAAGGAAAGGCTTAATCTTTCCTCTTTGATCCTTGGGTATGGCAAGAATTTTCAACCCTAGTGAAATATTTGATTTGTTGTGATTAGTTATTGAGTTTGTATGTGTGGGTGTATATGATGTGTGTTAGGCAATATATATGTGTGTGGGTTGGAGCTTGATTGAGATTTTGGGAGCTTGAAGTGCATTGTTGTGCTAGAAAATGTGTCTTGGAGGTGTTGAGCCTTGAAATATTGAGGAAAAAATGAATTGGAAGTGTTTCGGGTTTTATCAGGGAATTGGCCAAGGTTTGGTTTTGGTTTTTTATATCTAAAATGTAATTTAATGTGAAAACTTAGGCTAGTGACCCTAGGAAAGGAATTGAATTTATATGTTGTTGATTTGTTGACATGGTTGTATTATTATGTATGTGGTTCGTGATTTTGGAGGTTAAGATGGAAGCTTGTATGTATGATATGGGTAACTCTGTATATGTGAAATGGTTAGTGAAATTGAATTGTTGTTGGTACCATGTTAATGGTAAAATTGATGTTGAAATTGTCTTAAAATTGAATTGATGTTGGTACCATGTATTTGTATATTGTTGTATTGAATTATTGACTTAATATTGATAAAAATAGAGAATTGATATGTTGTGGATTATATTAGGAAGTTAGAATGTGGTTGATGCTGAATAGGTGAGCGTTTGGTTGGTTTTAAAAAGGCTGGGAGTTGGTAGGTTTTGAAAATAGAGGTGTGAGAATTTTGTGTAAAAATTAATTTTTGGCCGAACTTTGGCGAGCCATAACTCGGCTTTCGGACCCTGAAAATGTTACAAACTTGTTTCGTATGAACGGATGAAAAAATGTTTTAAAACAGAAAAGTTATGTGCGTTGTAACAACCCCATTTTTCGAGTACGCGAGATCTTTTCTGAAAGTACGGATTTCTCCGGAAGATCAGTAAGGGGAGAACCTATGCTATATCATCAAGCATCTCAATCCTCATTGTCATTATATTATCTTTAACTCAGGACCTTAGTTAAGACAAGCCCGACAATGCAATCATGAAGAACCTAGTTTTTGAATCGTATCGGTTAGGAGTTTTGATTCTAGTTTTCGTAAATAGTCTTTGTTTGACGAACCGGACTCGATTCATGAGAGAAGAGAGATAATAGTATAATATTATCATTATATGAGTATTAGAAGCTTCTTGAATGATATTATAATAATAATACCTGGTCAGTTTTAGTTAAAAATAGGAAATCGGTTTAACCGGGTTCACAGTTTACTGGTGCAGTGTAGCATCAGCATTACCTGATGACTTTAGCAATGCTAAGGCCTCATCATACATATTATATTCTCATAATAAATATGTTACTAGTGTCATTTATGCTAGTAGCTCAAAAAATAATTTTTAGATATGTTTTTACAAGTGTTCCGATACATCTAGTTTTAGTAGTTATACATCTGAGATATTTTAAGATTATTTAAACCCACCTCAAAGCCAACCAATCAGAACTCACCCTAAACTCCCAAAACCACCAAGGCTGGTTCATTTGCTCCTTGTGGCCAAAATTTTCAAGAGAGAAAAAGAGAGAAAAGTTCTTAGTTCCAAATCGTCAAAGCTTGATTTCTGCTGAACTAAAACTCAAATCAAAATTCCAATCCGACCAAAATGATCCTCTTTTCTTTCTCTACATGATCATATGACTTATCAAGGCTGAAATCAAGGTAATTTGTGTAACAACCCTAGTTTTTGAAAATCGGATAATTAGTTATTTGTGATTTATTTTATTTGTTGATAATTTTATTTTAAGAAAATTACTTTTTACTAAAGGTAATTAAATGGAGTTTCATGATAATTGGAGTTTAAATTAATTATAATTTTTATATAATCTTTATTGGATATTTGGTATAATTGAAATTATAGTTTTGGTAATTGAAAAATAAATAAGAATTGTATAATTTAATTTAAATAAATTCTATTATAAATAAATTATGATTTAATTTGAGTTCTTTATTTTTAGAAAATAATCTATCGAGCTTGATTAAATTGATTTTATGAATGCTTTAAGTTTAAGTCAATTAATATTTTTGTACAATTTTTATTATAATTAGTTATTTTATAATTTGAAATTAATGTTCCAGTGATAGAAAAATAATGAAAAATTATACCATTTAATTCGAATAATTAATATTGAGTTTAAATTATATTTTATAAAATTGTGATTAATATGTTCATTTTATATTTTAAATAAGAAATAATTAATTGATCTTAGCAATATAATGACAAATAATGTTCGTAAATATTTTTAATAGAGTATATTTGGTTTTAAAATTACTTTACCCTCCAATTTTATCAAAATATCTATTCATATCTATCCATATTCCTTTATAAAATTCATAATTTCTAACCCTAAATTCCAAAAATTCCCAAATTGGAAATCAGAAACCCTAATCCTAATTTTCCCCTTTCTCCAGCCTCTAAACGCAGCCCCCACCCCACCTTTCTTCCTAAACACTAACACACAAACAAAAGAAAGAAACGTAAAAATGGAAAAGGAGAACAAAGTGCTTGGAATCAGAGAAGCGGGAGTCGCACTCTGCGCCGTCCAGCTCGCTGCTGCCGCACCTCGCCTGTGCCATTATTCATGCCCATCGCCGTGCAGCCATTGCAAACTCGCCTTGCCATCACCGCCCCTGGAGCAAGGTCACGTCACCGTTAGATCTGAAGCCGCTGAGGAGCTGAACGCCGTCGAAGCTGCACTGTCATTGTGACTCCGCCGAACCCGTCACACCCAGCCGTGTCTTGCTTGCCGTCGAGCCATCTACCCACGTCGAGAAGGAAGAGAGAAACAGAGCAAAGTGGCGTTGCGCCTTGCTGCCGTCGCAGTCGCCATCGCGCCTTGATGCTGTCAGGTTCGCCGTCATTGTTTTGCCTTCCATCAAGCCCGTTTCGCCGCCTGAGAAGAACCACGAAGAGAGAGAGAGCCCGCACGAAAGGAAACGCCACCACAAAGCCATGGCCACCATCGTCATGCTCCGCCGCTGCCACGTCTCATCTTCCGTCACCGTCATGCTTCCTGGTCCGCCGTCGAGAGAAGCCACTGCCGCCGCCGATTTGGAGTTGCTGCGATTGGAGCCACTAGCGGGGTGAGTTGCTACTACCCTGTTACCATTCTAATCATATTCAACGTCCACTGTCTTGAGCTGTTTCTACCTTGAGTTTGTCGAATTTGGATTCCTTGTGCTACTGCAACTGTCACTACTGCTGTGGGAACCAACATTACTGTTTGGCCGCTGCTGAGGCCTTCCACCATCACTGGAGCTTCCCAGAATCATTGTGGTTGCTGCCAAGAGAGCTGAATGGGTGCTAGAAACTGCTAACGGAGCTGCCGTGTTTGATGATTTCCGCGAGTTGCGACATCGACGTAGGGAATTTATTTTTGAAGCTAAACATTTTTAATTTAGAATGCCTACAAAGTTATTTGGGTAAGTGCAAATGGTTAATAATGGTTAAGAATTTCTTAATTGACATGAATGACTTGAAATGCATTTGAAATTTGTTATTTGTTGTGATTATTCTGAGCTGTGACCGGAATTAGATGTGGTTGTGAATAATGATTAATTTAGTGTATTAAATTGAAATATGCTGATTTAATTATTGAAAAGCTGTCGAATGGATAATTGATTAATTGAGTTTGGATTGTTGCTTTGAATGTAACTGGTTTTGTTGTTATGAGAGATTAGTTGGTGGAGTTAAGCTTGGATTGAGGTTGTGGAAATGTGATTAGTGTGGTATTAAAACTGATTTTGATTTGAGGCTGTGATTTGTGAATAATGATATAATTGTTTGAAAGTGACTAATTACTCGAATTCCTGGTTATGCTGATTTCTTGACTTAGTTGTGGATTTGAAATTTAATTGATGATTGTGGATATTATTGCAAGCTTGTTTGAGAAATTATTGGTTACTGAATATGTTAATTTGACTGGAAAATATTGTGTTGAGTGTTGAATTGATTTAAGCTTGTGCTCGGTCTAGAATTATTGTGATAATGATTTAATTATGACTGCTTTCTGATTATTTTAGAGTTGCTGGAAATTTAGATTTTAGTTGATTATGTCAAGTTGCTTGTTATTATTGATTTAAGGCTGACCAGAGTTGATTTTGAGGACGGTTAAAGGATTTAAGGTTGATTACTGTAGTATTTTCTTAAAGTATGATCTTTAGAATAAAATGGTAACTCTGCTAACAACTAAATAACTTTAAAAATAACTACGAATATGAAAAGTTGGTGTTTGGAATATTAGTTACGAAATCTTGAAGCTAGACTGGTTTACTTTTAAAGAATGGTTTATGGAAACTTTGATTTTAATTGATGTTAGGATGTTGGTCTTAAACTGATTTATAATGAGATGATTATTTAGATTCTATTGTTGTGATAACTGCTGATAAAAGGGCTGGTAATTTGTTGAGAAAGAGGGAACCCGTAAGGGTGGCTAAGTCTAAGTTTTAAGGGAGGTGTTGCCGAAATTTTATAAAAAGCTGAGGTTTTATTTTAACAAGTTATTTTAGAATATTTGGATTTGGAAAATTGTATTACTTGAGTTTTTTTTAGTTAAGAAAAGAATTATAATATTTTGGATTCGATTTACCAAGAAAAGGTTTATGTTTCGAGTTTGAATTACTTAAAAAAAAGAAATTATGCGACTCAATAAAGGATTACCTTTTAGGAGATTGGTGAATTTATAACATTTAAGTTGGAATAGTAAGAAGAAAGATGATTTTCGAGTCTTTGGGAAGTTAGCAAACTTGAGAAAGAGTTATTGAACAAGAGTATGAAACTGATAATTGGTTAAATTCGGGAAGTACTCACGAACTGAATGATCATCGATCTCGGGAAAACCTATAAATTGTTATTTGTTTTAAATGCGGGAAAACCCACGAATTGGTAATCATTGATTACGGGAATAACCCACGAACTGAGGATCATTGTTTTATTGTGTATTGATCTCGGGTATAACCCACGAACTGAGGATCTCTATTTTGCTGTATATTGATCTCGGGGAAACCCACAAACTGAGGATCTCTGTTTTGTTTGTGTGTTGATCTCGGGGACTCCCACGAACTGAGGATCATTGTTTCCCCTTGTGCGTATATTATGGGGTCGAGCTTTGAGCCAACTGCCGGTAGTCACGAAGGAGTGGTATTCTTAACCACCGATACGTATGCACTAAGGACACAAAGGAAAACCATATATGGGACTTGTTCCTAGGTAATGTCGGGCTGCAGGGTGTAAACCGACACGTGAGTTCATGGCCTGCTTAGGATAGACATGCATCATATTATTTGTGTATTTGCATTTGGTTGTGTTTGCTTGTATTGTTTCTCTGTGGTTGTGTTGTTTGTCTTGCTGTGACTTGTTTGTATGTTGAACTGAATCTCTTGTTTGTACTATTAGTTTGTAAATGTATTAAACTGATTAAGTATTGACGTTTTGATTGAGAATTAATTATGTTACTGAGAGATGGTTAATGTGACTAGTTTTATATTTAGAAGTTGTTTTAAGTTTAGAAATTTTGAAAGAGGTAATTAATTAGCTAAAGTAAAACCAAGAGTATTTTCAAAAAGTTTTGATAAAGATATAGTTTCATTGAGTATGTTAATTATTTGCATTCTATTTTATTACTTTTACGGTATTTGCATTCCCTATTGAGAACGTGTGGTTTGTTCTCACCGCAAAATCTTCCACCCTTTCAGTGACACAGGTTCGAAGACTCAGTTTGAAGCTACGGGTGATTGTTATACTATATTTATAAGTTAAGTTGTTTTCATAGAGTTCCCTCGCCATTGTAGCTTTAGTCTTTATTTTATGCAGAGGGATAGGAGTTGTACCTTAGTTTTATTTGAATTCTTTTGTAT
This sequence comes from Arachis hypogaea, assembly GCF_003086295.3. Classification (NCBI taxonomy): domain Eukaryota; kingdom Viridiplantae; phylum Streptophyta; class Magnoliopsida; order Fabales; family Fabaceae; genus Arachis; species Arachis hypogaea. The sequence goes on from NC_092052.1 coordinate 78,222,001, forward strand.
AATATTTATTATTATTAATAATTATGTGATTATTATTACTTGGTGATGTTTGCTATATAATTTTAATTAATTAAAACAAATTTTTTCTAGAATTTTCTATAAAACTGAATCGCGATATCGAACTAAAAGCTCAATAGTAAATAGTTAATAAAGGAAAACAGGCTAGTAATGCCTTACTTTCGGTACAATCATGATGTACTGGTAGTTGGGTCATTACAATTTGGCTGCACCATCTCCCTTTTGCTTCGGTTTCAAGGAAAAATGCTTAAACATGTGTTTTCTTGATGTTCTTCCTTAGGAATCATGCTAAACTTGACTTGAGGGCCAAGAAATATTAATTTCCAGCAAGTTTAAGGTGAGAAATCCTTTCCTAACATGCTGAGTAAGATTCGGTTAGTTGAGGGTTTTTGGATTTAAAGTTGTTCTTGATGTGATTTAGGAGGAAAAAGTGCTTAAGGACCACCTGAAAGTATAACCGAATTTGGAGCAGCAAAACCAGGTAGGGTTTGACAAATTTAATCTTGCTTGATTGTGTTTGAGTTGTGTAATTATGATATGGTTTGGCTGTCCTTGAAATTGATGATTTATATGAGTGATTCTTGTTGAAAATTTGATAAAAATTTGATGAAATTTGATGAAATTCAAGCTATGAATTGGTGTTCATGAGTGCAACTGGAAACCAAAACCCTAGGCCTTGAATTGGGGTTCAAGTGTGTTAAAATCATGTGGAAAAGATGGGGTTTTAGTGGCTGGGAATTTATTATGAATTATGGTAAAAATCGGTTGCTGAAAAGTCTGAAAAACGGGTAAAAGCAGAGAAAGAATCTGAAGAATTTATGAAGAACACGAAGAACACTTTGAGTGTCATGAAGAAAATTAAAGAACAGACTTTAGATCTTTAAAAAGGCAAGGAAGTAAAAGTTTTGGTGTTTGCGGGGTTATTCGGTAATTTCTGAAAGTTAGGGTGGTTAAAGTATAAATATTAAAAGTTACAGGTGGTAAAAAGTGAATTTAAAGTTAAAAGAAAAAGGTAAGTTAATTTTCGAAAATTTAATGATAAAATAATAAATAATAATAAAATATTAAATAAAAATATTTAATTAAAAATAATATTTTAATAAAAATAATAAAATAAAGCGGAAAATGCAGTTTTTCATAAAAGCTTTAGAAAGACAACTTTAAGCGCAGAATCTCATAATTACCTTCATACAACACTTAGAAAGTGGTAATAACATGATAGTGAGTCAAATATAAAGGAAAGATAAAATGTTAAAGAAGAGATAAAAATCAAAGAAAAAGTTTGTAAAGTTTTAATGACAGAAAACCAGACAGAGAATAGTAAACGAACTAGGGCAACATAGTTAGTCCTTGAGTTGCGGCTAGGGTCAGGTATTATATGAAAAGTTAAACTGTTTCAGTATAGACTTAATGAACCTATACTTGGGACATGCTAACTATTCATACCGAAATTTACATAAGCTTTAAATACATACGTTAAGTAGAGAAAAGACTAACCAGAGCAGAGTAAAAAGACATAGAGAGAAGAGTAATCAAAGCAGAGAATAGAGTAACCAAAGTAAAGTAAATAGATCAAGAGAAAAGAGTAATCAGATCAGAGTAAAAAGACAAAGAGAAAATAGTAATTTGATAAAGAGAAATGATTTGAGTTAGGATGTTGTAAAAGTAAAAGCTGTAAAGTTTGTATATTATGATTGAACAGAGAAAGAAAGAGGTATTGCATAAGAATGAGAAAGTGATGATGAATAATGAGAATGATAATGAATGAAGGTAATGAGAATGATTATGTAAGAATCTGCTGCAGAGAGGCAGTCAGATAAATGGTAGTATGACCACTGAGAGCGCTTCCCTGGGATACTTAACTATAATGCTATTCAATAAGTCAGAGGACTCCTATAGAGTTATTGAGAAAACACAACTAGCATACACTACTGTAAGTCAAAGAACTCTTATAGTGAGTGTGTGTGTGTGTCTGCTCTTGTAAGTCAAAGGACTCTTACAGTGTGTGTGTGTTGGACAGATATAAGTTAACTAGCTCCGCCATGCAAGTCAAAGGACTCTTACAGTGGGTTGCTAGTGTCGCCCTGCAAGTCAAAGGACTCTTGCGAGGAGCATTGCCAACAGGGAAGCCTTACCTGGTCAAAGGACTCTGGGTAACGTCGGGAGCGGGTCTGTAACCGACAAATGTGCTCATTACTTGCATTAGGGCTAGACATGCATCGTACTTGGTTGTGCATTTCATCTGTTATGATTTTTGTATGAATTTATGCTTTCCTTGTTTGTATTCTATTCTCTGTGTTTGTGTTATTTTCTTGTATTCTTCTGTTTGTGTTCTACTATCTGTTTTCTCTACCTTCTCTATTTATCTGTATCTTCTATTTATTGCTTTTCTGTATTCTGCTATTTATCTGCTAAATAACACAGAATTACTGAACTTAACTAATAACCCTGGCCCTACTAAGAACTTCCCAGTTCTTACCCCTTCTCTCTCCCTTCCCCCTTCAGATGGAAGTAAGAGTACTCTTCCGTAGTTCGTTGATGATCGTTCCACAAAGAGGATTCCGCTCTAGGTAGCCTTCTGAGTCTAGAGTGAACTTCATTATCTATTTATATGTATATACTGTGAGACCAGCCATCGTCTACACCCCGTTTGTATGCGAACTCTAACCTAAATCATGTGTACGAGACTCCTATTATGTGGCTACTTGATGAGGTACCAGAGAGACGTCATATGGCAATGTCTGATCGTGTAGAGGAGCAGTAGATGATGATGTTCCACCTTTTGAGGACGTTCCACCTGACTTGAGTTTTGAAGACTTAGAACGTACTTTCCCTCAGTTTAGTAGTTTAGAGGGACTAGGTGAGTATAGAGTCTAGGCTAGCTAGTGTGCCAGCTTAGGGACTTCTTGAACAGGTCAGGGCCTGGGATGTTGTATGTATATATATGTATATAGTTATTATCTAGCTATATTTAGGGGTGTTCTAACTAAAGTATATACTTAAATAAAGGTTGTATTACTGAATGTTGTTAACTGCTTATGATGTATTTATGTGTGGTTGTTTATAACTATTTTATCTATTATCATTTGTGAATTGATTATGAATGATTCCATCTATTAATCCAAACGTTTTAAAAAAAAAAGTACCTTGCAAATTAACTACGCTTTTAACAACGAATCAGGATCATATGATAAATAATAGATAATAATTAGGAAAACAAATTGGTAGCGCTCAGTTTTCGGTATGATCTAGACATATTGAAAATTGGGTCGTTACATGCATCGGAAGTTCGGAGTGCAAAAAAAATTTCTGCAGCATTCAGCATTTTTGCCACTCTGTAGGTCTTGCTTACGCGACCACTGCATGTGACGCGGCCAACCTATTCGGGTTGGGCAACTTGCGTACGCGAGCAGTGATGAGAGATGTTATACCGGTATAGAATTTATCAATAAATTCAATCGTGAGTATAGTCTAAACCAACAAGTAATCCCACATCAAACTTAGAAAATGTGTGTCCACAATTCAAAATCAATAACCGAGAGTATTAGTCCCGAGTCATTCTCCCTAGGAGTTGCCTTAAGATGCACATCATTGGTTAGGGGTTCTTTTGTTGTTTTGGAGTTTAGTACAAGAAATCAAGCTAATAAAAGTGAATTGACAATCAATCAATGTAAAAGCCTTGGTTAGGGGTGAGAATTGGAAGTCCTATCATCATAGTCTCCATCAATTGTGACAACAATTGGTCATTGCTCCACTTAGTCAACCTCTAACTATGAAGGAAAGTCAAGTGAAGATAATCAATTTGAGTTCACAAGTCTTAGTCAAACCCTGGGGAAGTCTAGCTTTAGTGACATGCAAATCAATTAGCAATCTCAATTGATAATCAACAAAGGACATTGACAATTGAATTGAATTAAAAATCACGTGCGAGCATCGACGCATACGCATGGGTCACGCGTGCGCGTCCTTGGAGTTTTTGCGATCCACGCGTACGCGCAAGGCACACGTACGCATCCATGGAGTTTGCACCCAGACACGCGAATGCGCCAGCTTTGCGCGCCGATTCCCAACTGCATGCATCCACGCGTACGCGCAAGGCACGCGTATGCATCGTTGCTTAAGCTCCAAAGCTCTATTTTTCCATGCTCCTTCCATTTATGCATGCTTCCTTCCTCTCTTCTAGGCCATTCTTGCCCTAAAACTCTAAAATCACTTAACAAACAGATCACGGTATCGAATGGTAATAGAAGAGGATTAAAATATAACATATTTAATGTAAAAGAAGCATGTTTTCAACCATGAAGCAAAATCGGGAAAGAAACACAAAACCATGCATTTTATATGAATAAGTGTGAAAGAATATTGATAAAACCCCCAAAATTCATACAAGATAAACCCTAAAAATGGGGTTTATCAACCTCTCCACACTTAAACCAAGCATGTCCTCATGATAAAAGAAAGCAAAAGACCAAAGAATCACAAGAGATTGGGATTTATGAGATGCAATCTACCTATATGAATGCAACTAAAATGAATGCTACTATCTACTTGGTCAAAAGCAAATCAATCTTCTAAGAACATATATGAGCACGTAAAGCAAAATGATGAGATAATACACGAACTCTACCAATTCAAACATCAAAGTGAAGTGCAAATAACTTGCATGAAGAACGCTCGTGAGAGTTGGGAACAAGGAATTGAGCCTCGAACCCTCACCGGAAGTGTTTGCACTCTATTCGCTGGGTGTGTAGGGTTGACCACTCAATTCTCCTCTACTTCATGCTTTCCAAAATTTGCTCTTCCTCTAACAATCAACAATTATTCTATGCATGCATACATATATCATGAGGTCTTTTCTTAGGTTGTAATGGGGCTAGGATCAAGGTAGGGTTATATATATGGTTAAGTGGACTAGAATTTGAATCTTTGATTAACCTAAGCTTCGCACCTAACCTATATAACAACCTATACAATTAAGTGCTAACCTAACAACCCATTCTCCACTTTTTCACATACTCATGCATTCTCTTTTGATCACCACACATATGCATTGATTCTTATTGAACATCACTTTGGGGCATTTTGTCCCCTTTTTATTTCCTTTTTTTTCTTTTCTTTTCCTTTTCTTTTTTCATTTTTTCTATATATATATATATATATATATATATATATATTTTTTTTTTCCTTTTTATTTTTCTCTTTTTTTTTGATGTACTTATATACAAAGGTATCAATGCATATGGTTTACACACTTAATTAACACATGAGCATGTACCCAATTCCCCATATTTTCAACAAAAAACAAAAACACAACATACTCTTACCTCAACCAAAGTCCCAAGTCTCCCCGCACTTGAATGACACACACTCACTGGCCTAAGCTAATCAAAGATTCAAATAAAGGACATTTATGGTTTTCTGCTTTAGGCTTGTAATGTGCTAAAATTATGAACAAGTAGGTTAATGGTAGGCCCAAAGTTGGCTAACAAAGGTTGTTGTAAGGTGAGGCCATTTGGGCAAGTGGCTAAATGAAATAATAGCCTCAATCACATACATGCATTCATACACACAATAATGGACATATAGAGTCAAACAAATCAAGGATCACAATCTTAGAAGGAGAACAATACACATAAGAAGGAAGATAAGTGGTTATATGATGTAACCACACAATTAGGCTCAAGACTCACATGCTTGTGTTCTTAGCTCAAAAACCATGTTCCAAAATACATTCTTCAAGCAAGCTTAACACCAAAAATTTTTCAAATTGGTAAGGTGCCCTAAAAACACAGTTTCTTGGAAACGAAGTCATTACCCTAACCAAGTAGTTATGACAAGAAACACTAATCATGCAAAAAGGTGTTCAAAAGCAAAAGCTAACCATGAAATCTATCCTACTTAACAAAAGAAAACCAAAGTTTGTTTGGGTGTAACCTACGGAGATCGGTCGAAGGACCTCCCCACACTTAAGAATTAGCACGGTCCTCCGTGCTATTGGAAGGGCGCAAGGGCGATCGGGCTCAGAACTTCCACTATCTTGCTCATGAATGCTATCTTCACTTAAGTTTGAAGTGGATGTGGAGATCTCCGGTTCCTCCATAGGTGGGGTCACAAAACTGAAAAGCTTCTTCACATAAGTATACCGGCGTTGGTTCTGCCATTCATATCGGTCCATCTTTTTATGGAGCTCTACAAGCAATTGATGGGTGGACTTTGGTGGTGCGGATGGAGTGGTAGGAATGGTAGAAGGGGGCCATGTCAAGGCTCGAGGTATCCATGGGAGGCTGAAGATAGTTTCCGCTTGGGATGATATCGCCCTTTGCCGGAATCGTAGCTTTCATGTCTGTAGCCTCGCAAGGAACACCAGCAGCAACAACCAAATCAGATACCAATGCAGGGAATGGTAGATTACCCTTGGCATGGACTCGACCCATCGCTTGTCGGATGAGGAGAGGGATGTTGACTGGCCTCTCCGTGAGTATGCACCAAACAAAGAGGGTGAGGTCCGCCGTGAAGGATGGCTTATGGGTGCTAGGCAGCACGTAGTGAGATAGGATCTAGGCCTATGCCCTAGCCTCCACAGTAGGGTAGTGTGCGTTAATGCACTTAGGTTGCATCCGAAGTCTCCCTTGGGTCCAAAATGTCTCTGGCTCGGCAATGACTCGGAGGATTGAGTCCCAATCAAACCCAAACTCATTCCTCTGACGTAAGACCTTTTGGTAACCATCCATTTCCTCCGGTATCGGTAAAACATTAAGCACTCGCTGAATAGCCTTTTCCGAAACCGAGACTTGATTCTGGCACACGTATACTGACTGAAGAGAACGGATGTGGTAATTGGTGTAAAACTCTACCACCCACGAGAGGTTGGCCTCTTGTAGTCTTCGCATGAGAAATCCCCATCCTCACCGCTCAATGCAGGGCATCACATAATGAGCAATGTGGTCCGGAGGGGCGAGTAGGTGCTCGGAATGATAATTATTCTCAACCATGGCGGGGAACACGAGATCACATAAGCGGTTGGGGAACCTTGTGGAGTCCCTTGCCGGATTGCTCTTCTCTTGTTCATCAATAGGAATAATTGTCTCCACCTTCCTCGAGAGGGATTTATCTCCTAATGTAGGGTGTGCCTTGGAGGTTAACTTTTGGGGTACCCTTTTTGTGGCCGGTTTTTTCTACGCCTTCTCCTTGCCTTTCTTGGTGGCCATCCTTTAAAGGAAGGAAAAGTAGTGCCCAAAAAGGAATGGTGTGTCCTGAGGACATGACAGCTGCAACATGTGATCAAGACAATTATAGAATCATGGGTCACAACACTTAGCATGGGATAAGGCATGAGAAGGATAAGCTCAAGCATCAATAATAATGAAGCAAGTCATGGTAAATGAGCATAAAGATGGTAAACATAAAGTAAAATAGGTTCAATGTACTTAGAAAAGAGTAAGTGTATGAAGAAGAAGCACCAAGTTGAGTGCATAAGGTCAAATTGAACCGAAATGGTATAGGTGCATTCCATCAAACACTTGGTATGCAATATTCAAGCAATGAGCAAGTAGGAAGAACTCAATCATGTAGAACCCCAAAAAATTACCAAACAACAACACAACACCACATAGTCACAAATGCATCAAGAAATAACAAAATGATCCATCAAAGCAAGATAAAACTCAAAGTTCAACACCCATGGAACAATAAGAAAAGAAAGAAAGCAAACAAGAAAGAACCAATCAACAAAAATGCAACTAAGAGAGAAAGCAAGAGGGTAAGCAAATGCAACTAGTAGGGGAAAAATTTAAAAGGAGATAAAAGAGAAGAAGAAGTAGGAGTAGAACCTTGAGAGGGGAGAGAAATCAAGGTGGAATGTGGGTTGGAAATATGAGATGAGAGGGAAAGGAAGGAGAGGAGAGAGAAATTGTGGAGCCGCCGGAAGTGGTGGTGGCTGGCAAAGATGGTCACCGGTAGAGTGGCCGAAGACAAGAGTAGTGGAAGATGGGAGAAGAAGGGAGAAGGTAATGGAAGAATGAAGATGGAAGAATAAAAGAGAAGTGAAGAAAGAAAGAAGGGAGCGCTGGGTTTAATTTACGTCGGGTAATCGACGTGTGTGCGCAATTCTCGCATATGTAAGCAACAATTGATGCGTAGGCATCCCCCACGCATACGCATGGGTCGTAGAGAAGAGAGGGGCCGCGTACGCATTAAGAGACGCGTACGCATGGGTAGTGTTGTGCCTTGGGCACAAAGTTGGAACAAAGTAGGCCTAACTCTCGGGTTTTTGTACCAGGAGTGTCATGCAGCACAATCAACGCGTACGCGCATGGCACGCATACGCGTGGATTTCAAAAATGGCGATCGACGCGTACGCGTCGCCCACGCTTACGTGTGGCTCACCTAGCACAAAGTAGGCATAAAGTGGGCATAACTCTCGGGTTTTTGTACCAGAGAGTCCAAAATGCGCAGCCAACGCGTTCGCGTCCCCTACGCTTATGCATGGGTGTGCAAAATGGTAAGGGGGCACGTAAGCATCATTCACGCTTATGCGTGGGTCGCATCTGTGCATTTGGCACAAACTGGGCATAAAGTGGGCACAACTCTCGAGTTTTAGTACTAGGAGTTGCGAAACCACGCCGACGCGCACGGGTACAACATGCTTACGCGTGGATGCTCCCCCTCCCCCCTTTTTTTTTTCATAAACATGAAGAAATGCATTATTGGCACAATTTTGGTAGGCATTCAGACTAAAAAGGTCAAAAACACTCAAAAATTCATGCAACACTCAGAATGGAGTGTTTTCCTCAACAATCAAAATCCAACCTAACCAAGATCAATGACAATCTTCATGAATATCATAACTAAGTCAAGCAAAATCAAGTCTATCTAAACAAACTCTAAAACTAAGCAATCACAAAATCATCCAAAAGTTCAAGAGTTATATACAAAAGGTACAGGAAGATCTTACCATGGTGGAGTGTCTCCCACCTAGCACTTTTCTTTAACGTCCTTAAGTTGGACGGTCATGTGCTCATATCTCTTCGCCTTCGGGTGCATCCTGAAAGAGGAACACCTCAACTTCTTTGTTGCTTTTTATCTTCTCCCAATGGTATAACTTCAGACGATGACCATTAACTTTAAAAATTGTGGGGCTAGAAGGATGACGCAAGTGATAAACCCCATATGGCCCCGCCTTCTCCACTCTATAAGGTCCTTCCCATCTTGATCTTAACTTTTCGAGCATCAACCTCAATCTTGATTTGTAGAGAAGGACAAGTTTTCCGGCTCTAAACTCTCTTCTTCGAATGTTGTTGTCATGTACAGTTTTCATCCTATCTTTGTAGAGTCTAGAACTCTCATAAGCTTCCAATCTTAAACACTCCAATTCCACTAACTGTAGCTTCCTTTCGATTCCGCCCCCTCAAACTCGAGTTGCATTCTTTGATGGCCCAATACGCCTTGTGCTCTATCTCCACTTGTAGATGGCAAGCTTTTCCATAGACCAACTAAAATGGGCTCATGCCAATTGGCGTCTTGTAAGCCATTCGGTAGGCCCAGAGCGCATCAGTGAGCTTAGCACTCCAGTCTCTCTTATGAGGCTTCACAATTTTCTCCAATATGCACTTAATCTCCCGGTTGGAAACCTCGGCTTGGCCATTCGTTTGGGGATGGTAGGCCATGGCCACTTTGTGGATGATGTCATACTTCTTCATTAGCCCTGTCAATCTCTTGTTGCAAAAATGTGAGCCTTGATCACTCACGATACCTCATGGTGATCCAAAGCGACAAGTTATGTTATTCCGAACAAAAGAAAGAACCACATTAGCATTATCTGTCTGGGTGGGTATCGCTTTCACCCATTTGGACACATATTCAACAGCTAGCAAAATATAGAGGAAACCATTAGAATTTAGGAAAGGCCCCATGAAGTCAATACCCCACACATAAAAAATCTCACAAAACAACATAGTTTGTTGGGGGTATCTCATCCTTCTTGGAGATATTACCAAAGCTAAGGCATTGTGAACAAGATTTACAAAAGAGATAAGCATCTTTAAAAAGAGTTGGCCATCAAAATTCACAGTCTAGAATCTTTTGGGCCGTTCTTTGAGGTCCATAATGGCCACCTCCTTCAGAGGAGTGTTAAGCCTCCAAGATAGACTGAAATTCGGTTTGCGGGATGCACCTCCTAATTACTTGATCCGTACCACATCTCCAAAGGTACGGGTCATCCCATACATAATATTTGAATTCGCTTTTAAGCTTATCCTTTTGATGCTTGGAGAAATTGGGAGGAAAGGTGCGAGCCACCAAGTAATTGATGCATACCAAGGGATTACTTCAGAGATTGCTTGCAAGCCCCCAATGGGAAAGGCATCATTAATAGAGGTGGGATCGCCCTTTGTGTGCTCAAGGCGACTCAAGTGATCCGCCACTAGATTTTGCGAATCACTCCTATCTTTAATTTCTAGATCAAATTCTTGCAAAAGTAAAATCCATCTTATCAACCTTGGTTTAGACTCTTTCTTGGCCAACAAAGATTTCAATGCTGCATGATTCGAGTATACTACCACCTTTTAGCCAAGTAAATAAGCTTGGAATTTATCCAAAGCAAAGACAATAGCTAACAACTCTTTCTCAGTGGTGGTATAATTGGATTGAGCCCCATCTAAGGTTTTAGAGGCATAGGCAATGACATAAGGATTTTTGCCTTCGCGCTGTGCTAGCGCGGCTCCCATCGCATAGTTTGATGCATCACACATTATCTCAAATGGCCGACTCCAGTCGGGCCCTTTTACAATGGGAGCTTGGGTCAATGCAACTTTGAGCTTGTCAAAGGCCTCCATGCACCCTTCACTTAGATCAAATTCAACATCCTTTTGTAACAATCAAGAGAGAGGTAGTGCAACCTTACTAAAGTCCTTAATAAATCACCGGTATATACCTACATGACCAAAGAACGCACAGACTTTCCTCTCGGAAGAGGGGTAAGGTATACCAGAAATAACATTGATCTTTGCCGGATCCACAAAAATACCACTATTAGAGACAATGTGCTCTAAAACAATACCTTGTCTAACCATAAAATGACATTTCTCAAAATTTAAAACAAGGTTTGATTTAGTACATCTTTCTAATACTTTTGCAAGGTTGTCTAAGCAAAGATCAACGGAGTCCCCATAGACACTAAAATCGTCCATGAACACCTCCAGGCAATGCTCTAGAAGATCCACAAATATACTCATCATACATCTTTGCAAAGTTGCCGGTGCGTTACATAAGCCAAATGGCATTCTCTTGTAGGCATAAGTTCCAAAGGGGCATGTAAATGTAGTTTTCTCCTGATCTTCTAAAGCAATGTGGATTTGAAAATACCCCGAATAGCCATCTAAGAAACAGTAATAAAATTTACCAGACAATCGATCAAGCATTTGATCGATGAACGGAAATAGAAAGTGATCCTTCCTAGTGGCCGTGTTCAAACGCCGAGTCAATACACACCCTCTATGAGTTTTGCACCCACATAGGCATAAGCTCCCCGTTCTCATTCTTGATTGTAGTAACCCCGAACTTCTTTGGGACGACTTGTATGGGACTTACCCATTCACTATCAAAAATAGGATAGATGATGTCTGCTTCCAATAACCGTGTCACCTCTTTCTTTACAACCTCTAGAATGGTAGGATTCAAACACCTTTGAGGTTGCCGAATAGGTCTAGCTCCTTCTTCTAGGAAGATTCGGTGCTTACACACTTGAGGGCTTATGCACACTAGGTCCGCCAAGCTCCACCCTATGGCCCTTTTGTTTCTCCTCAAAACATGAAGCAACTTCTCCTCTTGTTGAGGAGTGAGCTCCCTTGCAACAATTACTGGAAACTTTTGAGCTTCATCAAGATAGGCATATTTTAGGTGGGGCGGGAGTGGTTTCAACTCTACACTTTGTTCTTGACTAGGCATTCGATCTTCCGATAAGACCGGAGTGGGTAGGGTGTTCTCTTCACATTCGTAGGGGCTCCCCACTCTTGGACCTTCAATCATACTCTTCTCATCAAGATTAGCATTATGTACTTCAGCCACAACATTGTCAATCAAGTCACACCGGAGTATTGAATGATCCACCGGCGGGTGTCTCATGGCTTCATCAAGACTAAAGCTAACAACTCTTCCGTCAATCTCAAAAGAATAAATACCCGAAAAAGCATCTAGTTTGAACCGAGAGGTCCTCAAGAACGGCCTCTCAAGAAGAATAGATGATGTTCTTTCAGATTCACTAGGCGGCATCTATAAGATACAAAAATCAATCAGGAAGACCAACCCGTTTATACTTATTAGCACATCCTCCGCAATACCGACCACAGATATTATGCTCTTGTCTGCCAATACAAACCGAGCCGCCGACTGTTTCAACGGCGGGAGCTTCAATATATGATAAACGGAAAGAGGGATAATACTAACACATGCACCAAGATCACACATACAATTAATGAATTGGACACCATCTATGGTACAAGTGACTAAGCAAGGGCCCGGATCACCACACTTTTTCGGTATTGCTCCCATTAAAGCCAAAATAGAGCTCCCTAATGGAATAGTTTCTAACTCATGAATTCTTTCCTTGTTCATGCATAAGTCTTTAAGAAACTTGGCATATTTAGGTACTTGATGGATAGCATCAAAGAGAGGGATAGTTACCTCAACTTTCTTGAACATCTCCACCATTTTGGGGTCAAGCTCTACACGCTTCTTGGTCTTCCTTGCCAATGTAGGAAATGGAATTGGTTCAGCAACTTCCTCCAAGACATTCTCATCTTTAGAGACTTCACTCCTTGGTTGAGGGACTTCATCTTCAACTACCTCATGTGCCTCATCCTCCTCTCCAATTTCTTCTATCTCAACCACATCCTCATCTTGAGTGACTATCATTGGGCTTAGTTCCTTTGGACCCCTCTCTTGCAATTTGGTTTCGGACCTCAAGGTAATGGCATTGATGCCACCTTTGGGGTTGGGTAGAGGTTGAGAGGGTATGGCGCTAGAACTTGAGGCTTGAGGAGTAGAGGTAGAAGGTGGTTCTATGCGGGCTATGAGAGCTTGGAGGGTAGAAATAAGATCGGTAAGACTATAGGCAAGTGCAGTTTGAAGTTTTTTTTGTCCTTGAAGAATGGAACGGAGTGTTTCATCTTGATTGGGGGAAGTAGAAGGGTAGGTTATTTGAGGGGCTTGTGGTTGGTTGGGTTGAGGTGCTTGCCTTTGATGAGGCAGTTAGTAAGTTTGGTAGTTTCTTCCTTGGTTTGGTTGTTAGTATGGAGGGTTTTGTGAGTATCGATTTTGTGGATTGTTGTTATTCCACCTTTGATTTCCTCCATTGTCCCTACCTCCTTGATGATAATTGTCCCGCCATCCTTGGTTGGAGTTGTCTTGCTGATGAGAGAACTTTTGCGTGGTCTAGAAATTTGCGGATAAATTCTCGTTGCAAGTATAGTTTCTAAACCTTCAAAAGTCCTTTCATACAAACGTTTTTGGTTGTCACAAGTAACAAACCCCTAAATAAATTGATAACCGAAGTATTCAAACCTCGGGTCGTCTTCTCAAGGAATTGCATGGAGATGTTCTTATTATTGGTTATGAGTCTTGTAAATTGGGGGTTTTGGAAAGGAGGAGCAAGTAATGTAAGATAACAAGTCATTAAAATAATAAATAACAAAGCTCTTGGTAAGGTATAAGAACTGGAAGTCCTATCCCTGTTATCCTTATCAATTGTAATGAGAATTGGATTTTTCTCCCACTTTGTTAACCTCTAACTATGAAGGTAAGTTAAGTGGATGAATTAATTCTGATTCCTCAAGTCCTAGTCTTTCCTTGGGAAAAGTTAGAGTTATTAGAACCCGAATTAATTCTTGAAGAATTCCAATTTTCAATCAACAATGAGTTTGATAACTCAAGTGTCTCCAATGACTCAACCAAAGCCAAAAGGAAAAATTCTAAATTATTTATATAAATAAAAGAAACAAATCATAAATCTGAAAATACCTCAATTAGCACTAATAAAGATATCAAATATAACATGGAAGAGTTCATAAATTAAAATAGGAAAATAATAAAAAGAATATTGAACCTGGGATTGAGAGTCACTCCTAAAACTAAGAGAAATCCTAAATCCTAATCCTAAGAGAGAGGAGACAACCTCTCTCTAAAAACTATATCTAAATCCTAAAATTGTGAATCTAAAAGCTTGTGTATGTGAATGAATGCATTCTCCCACTTTATAGCCTCTAATCCATGTTTTCTGGGCCGAGAACTGGGTCAGAAACAGCCCAGAATTCGCTGGTTGCGAATTCAAATACGCTGCTTTTTCGTCACTGCGATGCAGCCGCATGGAGCACGCGGTCGCGTTGCCTAGCTTCAGGGCAACTATGGCATATTATATATCAAATCAAAGCCCCGGATGTTAGCTTTCCAATGCAACTAGAACCGCATCATTTGGACCTTTGTAGCTAAAGTTATAGCCATTTGAGTGCAAAGAGGTCAGGCTGGACAGCTTAGCAATTTCTCCAACTTCTTGTATTCCTTCCATTTTTGCATGCTTCCTTTCCATCCTCTGAGCCATTCCTGCCCTATAATCTCTGAAAACACTTAACACACATATCAAGGCATCTAATGGTAATAAGAGAGGTTTAAACATAGGGAACTTAAGGCCAAAGAAGCATGTTTTCAATCAAAGCACATAATTAGGAAGGCAAATGTAAAACCATGCAAATAGTATGAATAAGTGGGTAAAGAGTTGATAAAATCCACTCAATTAAGCACAAGATAAACCATAAAATAGTGGTTTATCACTTGCCAACCATGATTATAGTTGTTACACCCTTGATTGTAATTGCCTCCTTATTGAGGATATCCTTGGTTGTAGTTGCTTCCTTGTTGAGGGTAGCCTTTGTTAGAACGGTTGTAGTAGGCATTAGTAGCCGCTACGGTGTTGTCCTCTTAGAGGCTCAGACATTCATCCATGTAAAGGGAGTAGCAAAAGCAAATACCGCACACTCTTTGGGGGACCAATTGTTGACTTGGTTGTTGTTCAGGAGGTGGAGGTTGTTGTTGACTAAGTTGGAGTTGCTTAAGAATGTTTGTCATTTCACCCAAGGATTTGGCAAGGGCGGCGGTCTCACCACAAGAAAAAACTTCATTTACGGCTCTTGGATGATTGTTCCTTTGTCTAGCGTGTTGAGTGGACTCGGCCAAGTCGGTTATGAGTTGCCATGCCTCCTCTGCCGTTCTATACTTTGTCAAGGAACCATTGCTTGCAGCATCCAAGAGGATCTTGTCTTGAGGTTTCATTCCTTGGCAAAAGTAGCTAAGCAACACTTGAGTTTCAATCATGTGGTTGAGGCATGAGTCAACAAGCCTCTGAAACCGTTTCCAATACTCGTATAGAGTTTCCAATTCACCTTGGACAATGCATGAAATCTCTTTCCTTAGCTTATCCGTCACTTCCACAGGAAAGAATTTGTCTAAGAACTCCCTTCTAAGCAAGTTCCAATTGGTAACAACCTCACTGGGTAAAGTGTAGAACCACTCTTTAGCTCTTCCCTCAAGAGAGAATGGGAAGGCAAACAACCAAATAGCAATTTCATCGGAACATTCCCGCCTAGTTGTTGCACATACACCTTGAAAGTCTCTAAGGTGTCTAATAGGATCTTGGGCGGAAATCCCATGAAACTTGGGTAGAAGATTAATCAAGGATTGTGGAATTGAATTCTGGGGTCCCAAACCTTGTTCTTACACCCATCTTCTTGTTGACTACCATCGTTAGATCCGTGTGACAAGGTTTGTGAATTCTCATTTAGGCATCCAAACATCCTCCTAGACCCATGGAATTCGGTTCTACACCAACCATTGCTCTTGAATTTTGAGCATGCAACCATCATGAACTTAGAGTAATGTTTCCAACCACTACAACTCTTTCCTACTTATAACTCCACAAAGAGCTCTAAGTTGACCATCATTTTCAATCAAACCATATTCAAGTGAGAAAGTAAAGCTTAGGGATAATAATTTTACATACTTGAATGTTGTGTAGGATGGTGACTTAGGAAGGGGTGGTCCCAATGATCTTGCAAGTTCCACTCCTTTTGTGCTCTTCCTTGACTATCTCCACCTCTTCGCAAGCTTCTTCAATTGGTAGCTCTCTTCCAATTCACTCTCTTCTTCATTGCTCACCAAGGGTATGGGAGGTTGTGTACATTCTTCTATAATTTCAATTTCATGTCCAATGGGAAAGGATTCAATTGTAGATAGAAACTCATCAATGACTGAATCCATCTCTTGATCAACCTCTTCAAAGTTTTCAACCATGATATGCCTTAGAGGTTGCGCACCCTCCTCAACATCAATGTCAAGCTTCTTGGAAGAGGGTTCTAAGGTTCCACATTCCCATGGACTTTCAGCATCTTCTAAATCTTCAACCACTTCTTCCTCTTCTTCAACAATTATGGCTTCCTCCAATTGCTCTAATATGAAATCCCACTCCTTGTTCTCCACCGGAGCTTCTAATCTCTCTCTCATGCTACACTCTTCGATTGATTCGCCACAATTGACAATGGGAACACCTTGAGCACATGAGTATTGGGAAGCCAAAGTGTGTACTACCTTGGTCAAGGTAGCCACAAACTCTAGTGTGTTCCTTTGCATGTCCTATTGCCCTTGAAGTAGCAAAGTGAGAGAGTCATCCATTGGGAATTGGGGTGGATAGGAGAGTTCATAATTTGGAAAGAAGGGTTCATAATAGGAAGGTGGTTCTTCTTGGTGGAAATATGGAGATAGTGTGTATTAGGGTGGTTCTTTAGGTTTTCGCTCGTAATGGTCACAAGGATGTGGTAGAGGAGGTTGGTAATATGATGGAGGTGGATCATAGGAGGGTGTATGGTAGAATGGGGCTTGTGAACATGGTGGTTGAGGACTATATTAAGGATATGGCTCATAGGCATATGGTGGTGGTTGTTGGTAGTCACAATGAGGTTCACCATAGCCATGTGATTGACATTCATTAGGATAGGAATTATACCTATAAGAAACCAGAGGAGGTTGTTGCCAAGAAGGTTGATCAATCCCTTGAGACTCCTCCCACCTTTGATTATACCATCCTTGATGCACATTCTCATTGAAATTCCCATTTCCTACAACATAGTTAGAACCAAACTCATAGCCAAAGTGGTGAGAATTCATAGTAGCAAGAGAAGATAAAAACAAAAAGCTAGTAACAAATAAAGAGAACCAACACCTACAACTACCAAAAACTAACAAAGAAGCAAAAGGCAAACATATTCATAATATTCACATATATACAATAACCAATAACAAGTCACACAATTGCAAATCCCCGGCAACGGCGCCATTTTGATGAGAGATTTTATGCCAGTATAGAATTTATCAATAAATCCAATCGTGAGTATAGTCTAAACCAACAAGTAATCCCACATCAAACTTAGAAAATGTGTGTCCACAATTCAAAATCAATAACCGAGAGTATTAGTCCCGAGTCGTTCTCCCTAGGAGTTGCCCTAAGATGCACATCATTGGTTAGGGATTCTTTTGTTGTTTTGGAGTTTAGTACAAGAAATCAAGCTAATAAAAGTGAATGACAATCAATCAATGTAAAAGCCTTGGCTAGGGGTGAGAACTGGAAGTCCTATCATCATAATCTACATCAATTGTGACAACAATTGGTCATTGCTCTAGTTAGTCAACCTCTAACTATGAAGAAAATTCAAGTGAAGATAATCAATTTGAGTTCACAAGTCCTAGTCAAACCCTACGGAAGTCTAGCTTTACTAACATGCAAATCAATTAGCAATTTCCAATTGATAATCAACAAAGGACATTGACAATTCAAGTATCTCCAATAACTCAACCCCCAAGCTAGGAATGAAAAGTCTGCTCCCTAGCTAAAGTTGACATTCTCTCAAACACTTGGAGAGCAAGAATGAAAGACATTGTGAAATTGAGAAGAAAATTCAGATCAAAGATATCCACTACAAGCAATTAACAACAATGAACATGAAATACCTCAATGCATTAATAGAAATCAAAGTAACAAGATCCAAATCTAAGATCCAAAATAACTTGAGCAACAAGAACACTAATTTGAGAGTAGAAGAATTAGATCTACAAATTGAAGCAATGTAGAATTGAATTGACAATAGATCTCACCAATGGATCCATGAGGAATTGAACGTGAGAAAATAAAAACCTAGAGAGAAGTGAGAGCTTCTCTCTCTAGAATGTAACATACAAAAACTAACTAAAAATATATAATAGTGTGTAATGCGTGAATCCCCTTCAATCCTTGGTCTTTTATGTCTTTTCCCACCAGAATTCTGCTCAAAACTGGGCCACGAACTCCCCTAAAATTTGCCAGTTATATTTTCAGTTTAAAAATCACGTGCGAGCATCGACGCGTACGCATGGGTCATGCGTGCGCGTTCTTAGAGTTTGTGCGATCCACGCGGACGTGCAAGGCACGCGTACGCATCCATGGAGTTTGCACCCAGACATGCGAATGCGCCAGCTTTGCGTGCTGATTCCCAGCAGCATGCATCCACACGTACGTGCAAGGCACGCATACGTGTCACTGCTTAAGCTCCAAAGCTCCATTTTTCCATGATCCTTCTATTTATACATGCTTCCTTCCTTCTCTTCTAGGCCATTCTTGCCCTATAAACTCTGAAATCACTTAACAAACAGATCACGACATCGAATGGTAATAGAAGAGGATTAAAATATAACATATTTAATGTAAAAGAAGCATATTTTCAACCATGAAACAAAATCGGGAAAGAAACACAAAACCATGCATTTTATATGAATAAGTGTGAAAAAATATTGATAAAACCCCCAAAATCCATACAAGATAAACCCTAAAAATGGGATTTATCAAGTAGGGTGCTTGCGTATGCGAGTAGTTGTTTTTGAGGTGTTGCATACGCGACCACCTGCAAGTGACGGGACAAACCCTTTCAGGTTGGGCAGCTCGCGTACGCGAGCAAAGTACTTGCGTACGCGTGACCCCCTATTTCCAGCAAAAATAAGTTTTGTGTTTTAACACTTAATTTCAAACCTCTAAGCTTCAATTTTTATTCTTTTAGCCCTAAATCCTAATAGTATGCCTAGTAATGCAAAAAAGCTAGGAAAAGTGGTAAGCTTCAATTTTCATTCTTTCAAATCTGATTAATGATGATTGTATGAGTTGCTGAGGATGACGGTGGAAGTGGTGTGTATCCCATGAGCCGAATGGCTGTATTTGATATTGAATTATGGCTGAGTCTGTATATGTATATGATTGATGATTGATAATGTGATTTGATGCACTTCCAACTATTTGAGATACGAGTTTCCTTGGTTGAAAGCAGTGGCTAGCCACCACGTGCTCCAGGATGAGACTCGATACTCTGCTGACCCTATGTCGTAAGTGTGGCCGGACACTGTGAAAGTTCCGAATGAGCTCGCCCCCGTGAATAAACACCAGTGTGGTGTTATATGATTATGATTGAGAATTACTCAAGTTAGGGATGCACGACAGATAGATAGTCCAATAGTTAGCCACCAGGACTTGTCGGGTTGGCTTTATAACTGACAGATGAGACTCATCAACCACTAGGACAGGCATGCATCATATGCATCTATATGTTTGTTTGGTGTGTTTTGTTTGGAGTGCCTAATTGATTGCATCACTACTTGCTACCTGTTTATCTGTTGTATCTGCTTTCTATTTGTAATTTTCTTGCTTAAAATAATTGTGTTTGTAATATCAAATTCCGGTGGCGGTTGGGTGGTTTGGAGGAGTTGGATTGGGGAGTATTAGATAGCTCTGAAGATCCTTAGCTAGTTGCCTATTTCATTTTCATGGTTTAGTTATGATTATAAGCTTTAATTATATGTTGGAAGTTCTAGGATTGCCTTTGGCTTTCCCATGACATTATATGTTAGATATGTGGGCACTGTTACCGTGCTGAGAACCTTCGGTTCTCGCCCATGCATATTTTGTGATTTTCAGATGCAGGACCTGAGGCTCCTCGCTGAGGCATGCTGAAAGCTTCTGAATTAGCAAAGATCCTTATCTCTCGGGGCTTTATTTTGGTTATATGTATTTATATAGATACTTATTATTTCCACTTATATATATATGATGTATTAGCTCCTTTTAGAGGTTATTTTGGAGAAACATCTTCTATAACTCTGTATTTTGCGTTTTCATATATACATATGTGTGTGTGTGTGTGTGTGTGTATGTGTGTGTATGTATACTTAAATGCTTAGGCCAGTTACCTTCGCGAACCGAGTCTTGAGCTTTGTTATCTATATTTTGGCACTCTTCTGTATATGTATCCGTGTTAGCTTATCTTTTTCCTTGCTCACTTATGTTATCGTATTTGGGAGTGTTGCGCTTTTCAATTTAACAAATTTGCTTTACCTTTTTCTTCAAAGGCTCCTAGTTAGAAATCTTTTTCACTATTATTATATATATATAATTTTACTTTTAGAGGTCGTAATACCTCCCCAACTCTGTCTTATGACTTAAGCATAAGGCTCTGTGTGGTAGGGTGTTACACCAACGGGCCGAACTGGTTAGACTGGCCCCAAACCGGCCCAAGGCCAACCCTATAAGCTAAGCCACGAGCGAGCTTTCCTCATTTTCACTCCTGGGAATGCTTCGAAAAGAGATTCACATCTTGAAAACCTAAACCCCCTTCCCAAAATTCAATCGTCCGTAACTTTCAATCTGGAGCTCCAATTGACGAGAAGTCAGCGGCCACGCGTTCATCTTGGAATTCTCTATAAAATTCACATATCAATTTAGTGAGAATCTAGCCATTTCTTACTCAGGCACTCCTCCCTAATTTCAAAATTTAAGGTTTTGAGTTTGATAGATTATGTGATTTTGATGTTCTAGGCTTGAGTTAGCTTCAGAAAACTATTGGGTTTTGGTCATTTGAGCCATGGGTAATGTAAGGAATTTTTATTTCTTTGCGAATTTCCAATTTAGTGAACTGTATGTTGATTATAGTGATATTGTATGAATTAGATTGTCTTCTTATTGATTTAGAGTTCAATTAGGCTGTTTGGAACAAAATCCGGGTGATTCAGCTTGAGGTATTGAGGTTTGGAAATTCAGAGCTTGTGAAAGGAGAGGTTTTTGAGGAGTTCCAAGCTTAGAGAGGAATCGGCCAAGGTATGGTTTTGGTTTCTCATAGATAATATATAATGTTTTGTGAAAACTGTAAGAATCGCGACTAATTAACCGTCTAATTAAATAATTAATATTGCCCAAAAAAGGATCCGAAAATATAGAATGAGAACTAGGGGATTTAAATATGATTTTTGGATCCGAAAAACCGAGAAAAACCGGGAACTAGCAGCCGAACCAGTTTAAGTCTGTCCGGTACTGTGCAAGAAAAATTAAAAATAGTAGAAAACTTTAGGAAAATATTTAAAGTAAAATACCAGGCGTTAATTTTAAAGGTTTGGCCCAATGTTGGGCCAAATGGGCTAAAAACATTAACGGGTTGGACCGGGCTCAAGTTGGGCCCAAGCCCAACATATATATACTTTCATTAAAGGCTAATTCAGCACACAACACACTTAAACACAGCACACACACCAGCTGAAAGATAAAGAGGGAGAAGAGAGAAAAAGCACTATTCATCATCATCTTCTTAAGCTCATATCTCCAGCTACGGTGCTTCAATTCGCGTGCCGTCAGTGGCTACGCGAAGCTCTCGCAGAACCCATTACTTTCATCTAACTCTCATAGGTAAGATTTCGAATTTTCCTTCCTTTCTGTTGCCCTAAGAATTTCGAGTTTGGTGAGAATTGATCTTAAGAAAAATTTGTGTTTTGGTTATTTAGGTGTTAATCATTAGTGAGAAAATGTTGGGTTTTATCCCAAATATCAGTGAATGAGGTAAGGTTTTCCAAGAACCCTTGTAAATTGATTAATTGTGAGTATTAGGTTTTGATTTTTATCAAATGTGTGATATTAGCTTGAATATTGGAGCTTGTTGATGATTCTTGATACTTGTTGGAGTTGATTGGTGGCTTGGACTGTGATAGGAAACTTTATTGCACTCAATTTTGGGTTTTTGGCATATTGGAAATCGGCCAAGGTATGGTTTCGCTTTTTTCTATGTAATATATAATATTTCTGGATACTTAGAGTAGTGACCCATAGGATAGGTTTGAATTGAATTGGTTGTTGAATTGTTGAATGATGAATTATGATGAATTATGACGAATTGATGATTTTTGAGTATGTTGATGAATTATGATGTTGAAATTCATAAAGATGATATGAAGGATTTATATTGAGATGAAATGAGATTGATTATGATGCTTGGTATTGATAGATTTATGATTGATGAATGTGTTGGTGGAGGATTGATTTTAGTGTTACATATTTGATATGGAGGTTGAGAATAATGAAATGTGAAGGAAAGTTTGGTATGAATGGTGGAATTTGATATAAAGGGTGAGTTATGAGGTAAATTGGAGTTTGGTATGGTTTTGTCTTAGTTTTCATTGTGGAATTGGAAAATTGAGAATTTGTGAACTTTTGGTAAAATTGAAATTTTGCTGAATTTCAATGGATCATATTTTAAGCTACCAAGCTTGAAATTCAATGCATTTTATATCAAATGAAATAAAATTGAACAAGCTTTAAAATGGTTTAAATTTTGTGGAAATCCGAATTTGGTAGAAAAAGATATGATTGTTCAAAGTTTGGTGTTAAAATCCGATTTCTACAATGTTGTAGAATTTTGAGAATACTTGTTTGTGTGCGCATGCACAGCCTTGTGCTACGCACACCCCGTGAATTTTTAAACCTGTGCACACACACAGCCTTATGCGCATGCACACACAGGAACATGGCTACTGATGAGAGTGCTAGCACGCTCTGTGCGCGCACATAACCAACTAAGTTCTGCAAGCTGTGCGCACACCCCTGTGTGTACGCACATGCCCTGTTTTTCAACTAAAACTTTGTTTTTAACTATATCACTTTCTCAACAAGCTTGTAAACATCTGTGACACCTCTTTAAGACTCTTGGGCTTATTTTCGGGTATCAAGAGACAGGAAAGGTCCTAGGAGAATTAATTAGGGTATACATTGAAAAGTTATTGAACGGAGGCTTAAGTTTCTGGTGTACTGAGGATGGGGTTGGTGGAGTGAGAAGGGAGAAAGATATATGAATTAAGAAATTGAAGAACTAATGGATTTGGAATAGAAATGTTGAATTGACAGTTGTTGAGATGATTGGAGGACTCAGAATGGAATATGGCTCCATGATATACTGAAAAATGTTTTTGAAAACCACCGAATTTCTATTTTATGCTGAGAATGATCAGACGCTAAGCGCCTCGCAGGGACAGTTGTTAATCCTACCTGTTGAGGTCACGGCAGCAGCGTAAGGACGGTGGTTAATCCCGCTTACGTTGAGATGTGAGGTCTGTGGCAAGAGTATCCTGCTCGCATCCCTTCGGATCACTAGAGTGTGCAGGCACAAAATCCTGGACGGTGTTCCGAGCACCATATCTTGGGGGTTCCCAATTATGATTCTGAAGGGCGACATCTCCATGGAGATGTGTCGGGTTGGCAGTTGAACCGACAATGTGATATCACAGCCTATAGGACAAGCATTCATCATGTGCATCTTCTATCTGTTTGTTTGCTTTGCCGACTTGTAATTGCTTGCCTAATTGTATAATATGCCTAATTGGCTACTTGACTAACTTGCCATATATGTCTATACTTGTGTTTTACTTGCATTGATATTATCTATGTTTCCTATTGGGATTAAGGAGGTTCAGAAGGCAGTGGTGATGGGATCGCATGGATGATAGGTTGGTGAAGGCTGTGGGATAGCGGAGAATTGTTAGATTAGAAAATCCCCTAAGTTAGACTATCCCTTTATCATGTTGAGGTTCTAAATTATTCTTTAATGTTTTAGTCATGCTTTAAGATGAATCTTGTGATGGATATAAAGTTCTAGAATCACCTCTGGTGTCCCGGGGTCTTATATCTTACATCACTGGACACTGTTACCATACTGAAGACCTTCGGTTCTCATACCATATTCTGTTGTTGTTTTTCAGATGCAGGTCTCAACCCACCTCGGTGAGTTGCTTCGATGGTGACAGAGCGGAGGATCCTGGGGAGTCTTTTGTTTATTTTGTATATGTCTCTCATCTTTTGTATTTTACTTTTGCCTAGAGGCTTACTTTGAGAGAAAAACTTGTATAAGCTGTTTTCACTTTCAGAATTCTGTGTGGTCTGTATATAGCTATCCAGCTTAAACTCTGTGAGCCGTGGCTAGATCTTTATGTTATTATACTCTTCTATTTTGTTATATTTTATCTATATATTGTGCATTAAGTTTGTAGCTTCATGAGTACGTTTTGCGCTTTTCAAGTCCTGTTTTGAGCTGTATCCTTCATCGGGCTTCTAGATTATATTATTGCTTCTATATATTATATGTATGAGCTTTGGACTTGTCGTAACCTTTAATTAACCTTTTCTTTACGACGTGAGGTAAAGCTTAGGGTAATTAGGGTGTTACATTTAGTGGTATCAGAGCAGTTTGTCCTCGTGAGCCTTAGGGATGGACCGATTGTGCTTTATTACATACTCTGTGTATCTTTTTCTTTGATGCTATTAGGTTATCTACTTGATATTGCATAGCATACTTGTTTGTGAGTGCCTTTTTGGGATAATTGAAGCACTAGGCTTTTGACATTGAGACTGATCACCTTGATATCGATTGTTTGGTGTAGACAGGAACCCTAATGGCCACTCGCGGACAAGGTCGTACACGTTCACGAGCAGCGAGTAGGAATGCGCAACCGGCCGATAACCATGCCGAATTCATGACGGCAATGGCGAATCTAGCGAACGCCATGGAGGCTAATGCTGCTGCGAAGCCAACCGGCTGGAAACGGGAATGGCGATGGAAACGGGAATGATAATGCTAAAGGAAATGGGGATAATATGGGAGGTGCTTCGATGACCTTGGCGACTTTTCTCAAGGTTCATCCGCCAAGTTTCAGAGGTTCAACCAACCCTACAGAAGCGGATAATTGGTTTCACGCCATGGAGCGTGCGTTAAAGGCACAACATGTTCTGAATAATCAATATGTAGAGTTTGCTGCATATTAGCTTTTGGGAGAGGCTCAGCACTGGTGGCAAGGAGAGTGCCGCTTGCTACAGCTTCAAAATGCCGATGTTCTTGGGATGTATTCCAAACGGCTTTCTACAAGAAGTACTTTCCTGAGTCTGCAAGGGAAGCGAAGGAGATGGAACTTATGCAGCTGAAGCAAGGTTCCTTGTCTGTGGCAGACTATACTAGCCGATTTGAGGAGCTCTGTAGGTTCTCTAGGGTGTGTCAGGGTGCCTAGGAGACCTATAATAGCTGGAAGTGTATCAAGTATCAAATGGGATTGAAGGATAACATCATGATTGTTGTGGCTCCTTTGGAGATTTGTATTTTCTCCGATTTGGTGAACAAGGCTAGAGTTGTTGAAGAATATGCAAAGACAGTAGCTTCGTCAAAGGACACTCATGGAGGAAACACTAGTCGGGGACGTGCCAAGTACTTTCAGCCGAAGGGTCAGAATTTTAAGAGAGGAGGACATGTGTGCGTTGTGGGCATTTTCATCCATATGACTCTTGCAAGATTTGTATAGGTGGTTGCTTCAACTGTGGATTGCCTGGCCATATTGTGAGGGATTATACTTGGGGGAAGAACCCGATTGCGGGTCAGAGTCAACACGAAGGGCGAGTGTTTGCTGTGAACACCAAGGATGCTGCTAAGGCGGATCCTCTGATGAGAGGTAACTATTTAATTGACAATAAAACCTTAGTTGCATTATATGATACTGGAGCTTTGCATTCGTTTATTTCATTTAACAAAGTTGAGGAGCTAGGCTTGAAAGTTTCAGAATTAGCTTTTGAATTGCATGTACATACTCCGCATCAGACGGTTATGACTAGGTCAGGTTATAGACAAGTAGGTTTCAAGCTTGAGGGTAGAGAATTTGTGCATGACTTGATTTATTTACCAATGGTTGGGTTGGAGATGATTTTGGAGTTTAATTGGTTGTCAAAGAACCGAGTTTTGTTGGATTGCTTTGAGCAGTCAATTCAGTTTATGCCGGATGGAGAAAATGGAGTAGTGGTAGCTGAGGGTTACTACCTGAACTCTGTAATGGTGCACTATAGTAGGGAAGAGTGTCAGGGTTATATCTTGTTGTCTGCTAATGCTTTGGGTGATGCCCAGAACTTAGATAAGATTCCAGTAGTTAGAGACTTTCCGGAGGTGTTCCCGAAATATATTCCTGAATTTCCACCTCAAAGAGAGATCGAATTTGTGATTGAATTGGTGCCGGGAGCCAGACCAGTGTCGATTGCGCTATATAGAATGGCTCCGATAGAGCTGGCTAAACTAAAAACTCAGTTGGAAGAATTTCTAAACAAGAGGTTCATTTGACTAACTGTATCTCCATGTGGAGCCCCAGTTTTATTGGTAAAGAAGAAGGATGGAGGAATGCGACTTTGTGTGGATTACTGACAGTTGAACAAAGTGACTGTGAAAAACAAGTACCCGTTGCCAAGGATAGATGACTTGATGGATCAACTGCAAGGAGCTGGAGTGTTTTCAAAGATTGACTTAAGATTCGGTTATCATCAGATAAGGGTGAAAGAGGATGACATTTTGAAGACTGCGTTTAGGACACGCTATGGACACCACGAGTTCGCGGTGATGTCCTTTGGGTTAACGAATGCACCTGTTGTGTTCATGGATTTCATGAATAGATTTCGTCCCTTTTTGGACAAATTCATGGTGGTTTTAATAGATGAGATCTTACTTTATTCTAAGACGGTGAAGGAGCACGAGGAATGCTTGAGAATTGTGTTGAAAATCATGAAGGAGTGGAAATTATATGCTAAGTTGTCGAAGTATGAGTTCAGGAAGGAGGAAGTAAAGTTCCTAGGTCATGTGGTAAGCAAAGGAGGAATAGCCGTAGGTGCTTCGAAAGTAGAGGCAATGAAAGAATGGGAAAGACCAACGACGGTGACGGAAGTCAGAAGTTTCTTGGGCTTAGCCGGATATTACCGAAGATTTATTGAAGGATTTTCTCGGATTGCACTACCGATGACTAAGTTGACAAGGAAGGAAGTGCCGTTTGTGTGGACGTCGGAGTGTGAAGAAAGTTTTTAGACCTTGAAACAACGGCTAACTT
Organism: Arachis hypogaea; assembly: GCF_003086295.3. Taxonomy (NCBI): domain Eukaryota; kingdom Viridiplantae; phylum Streptophyta; class Magnoliopsida; order Fabales; family Fabaceae; genus Arachis; species Arachis hypogaea. The sequence continues at coordinate 78,249,292 of NC_092052.1, forward strand.
CAGCGCCTGTTTTGATTTTACCAGAACCGCATGAACCTTTTGAAGTGTATTGTGATACGTCACTGAAAGGTTTGGGTTGCATGTTGATGCAACACCAGAACGTCGTGGCTTACGCATCGCGTCAGCTGAGACCGCATGAGGTAAATTACCCAACTCATGACTTGGATCTGGCGGCGATTGTGTTTGCATTGAAGATTTGGAGGAAACACTTGTACGGAGTGAGGTTTAGCATCTTTTCTGATCACAAGAGTCTCAAATACATCTTTGATCAGAAAGAGCTTAATATGCGTCAGAAGAGGTGGATGGATTTGCTAAAGGATTATGATTTTGAACTGAGTTATCACTCTGGAAAGGAAAATGTGGTGGTAGACGTATTGAGTCAGAAATCTTTAATGATAGCTTGGATGAGAATCAAGGAAGAGGAGCTAGAGGATAAGTTTGTGGATCTTAAGCTGGATATTGGTGAAGTTGCCGGAAGAGCTTGTTTGAATCAGTTGCAAATTTCAAGTACATTTAAATTAGAGATTCAGAGGGCTCAGCAAGATGAGCAAAAGCTTAGGTAACTATTTCAACCAGTTGTCAAGAAGAGGCATGGAGAGTTTACTAAGGATGACAAAGGGTTGTGGAGATATAAGCAGAGAATTCGTATACCGAATGTCGGGGGTTTAAGACAAAACTTGTTGTCAGAAGCTCACAACAGTGGGTTTTCTATTCACCCAGGAAGTACTAAGATGTACTATGATTTAAAGAAGATGTTCTGGTGGCGTGAGATGAAAGGTGATGTAGCTACAGTTGTGTCTAAGTGCCTGACGTGTCAGAAGGTAAAGATAGAGAATCAGAAATCATCGGGAATGCTACAACCATATGAGATTCCTCAGTGGAAGTGGGAAAGAATTGCAATGGACTTTGTGACCGGTTTACCGAGGACTATGTCGGGATTTAACGCGGTTTGGGTGATCGTAGATTGCTTAACCAAATTCGCTCAATTTCTGCCTATCCGAGTAAACTATTCCATGGAGGAGTTGATGAGATTGTACATCAAGGAGATAGTAAGGTTGCACGGTGTGCCATCAAGCATAGTGTCAGACCATGATCTTCGATTCACATCAAGGTTTTGGGGATCTTTCCAAAAAGCTTTCGGTACGAGGCTATGTCTCAACACTCCGTATCATCCACAAATGGATGGACAGTCGAAAAGGACTATTCAGACGTTGGAAGATATGCTAAGCGAGTGTGTTTGGATCAACCTGAAAATTGGGACCGTTACATGCCATTGGTGGAGTTTGTGTACAACATTAGCTTTCATGCGAGTATTGGGATGGCTCCGTATAAGGCTTTGTATGGACGGAAGTGCCAATCTCCACTTTGTTGGTATAAGACTGGTGAAGTAAGTGTTTTAGGTCCTGATTTGGTAGCAAAGACTACTGAGAAGATTAAGAAAATTCGGGAGAGAATTCTAACGGCACAGAGTAGACAGAAAAGTTATCCGAAAGGATTACCCCGAGCTATTCTCAGGTAATCACTAAATTTTGAGGGCAAAATTTTTTATTTGGTGGGGGGAATGCAAGAACCGCAACTAATTAACTGTCTAATTAAATAATTAATATTGCCCAAAGTAAGATAAAAATTTAGAATGAGAATTAGGGGATTTAAATATGATTTTTCAAACCGGTTTAAGTTTGTCCAATACTGTGCGAAAAAAATTAAAAACAGTATAAAACCTTAGGAAAATATTTAAAGTAAAAAAAATCGGGCGTTAATTTTAAAGGTTTGGCCCATGTTGGGCCCAAGCCCAACATATATATACTCTCATTAAAGGCCAATTCAGCACACAACACACTTAAACACAACACAGACACTGGCTGAAAGAGAAAGCAGGAGAAGAGAGAAGAAGCACTATTCATCATCATCTTCTCAAGCTCATATCTCGAGCTACGATGCTCCGATTCGCGTTCCGTCAGCGACTACGCGAAGCTCGCACCAAGCCCGTTACTTTCATCTAAATCTCATAGGTAAGATGTCGAGTTTTCCTTTCCTTCCTGCTGCCCTAAGAATTTCGAGTTTGGTGAGAATTGATCTTGAGAAAAATTTGTGTTTTGGTTGTTTAGGTACTAATCATTAGTGAGAAAATGTTGGGTTTTATCCCAAATATCAGTGAATGAGGTAAGGTTTTTCAAGAACCCTTGTAAATTGATTAATTGTGAGTATTAGATTTTGATTTATATGAAATGTGTGATATTAGCTTGTTGGTGATTTTTGATACTTGTTGGAGTTGATTGTGGCTTGGATTGGGATTGGAAGCTTTATTTCACTCAATTTTGGGTTTTTGGCATATTGGGAATCAGCCAAGGTATGGTTTTGGTTTCTTCTACGTAATATATAAAATTTCTGGACACCTAGGCTAGTGACCCATAGGATAGGTTTGAATTGAATTGGTTGTTGAATTGTTGAATGATGAATTATGATAAATTATGATGAATTGATGATTTTTGAGTATGTTGATGAATTATGATGTTGAAATTGATAAAGATGGTGTGAAAGATTTAGATTGAGATGAAATGAGATTGATTATAATGCTTGGTATTGATAGATTTATGATTGATGAATGTGTTGGTGGAGGATTGATTTTAGTGTTACATATTTGATATGGAGGTTGAGAATAATGAAATGTGAAGGAAAATTTGGTATGAATGGTGGAATTTGATACAAAGGGTGAGTTATGAGGTAAATTGGAGTTTGGTATGGTTTGGTCTTAGTTTTGGTTGTGGAATTGGAAAATTGAGAATTTGTGAACTTTTGGTAAAACTGAAAATTTGATGAACTTCAATGGATCATATCTTGAGCTATCATTGTTGAAATTCAATGCATTTTATATCAAATGAAAGAAAATTGAACAAGCTTTATGTAACACCCTAATTACCCTAAGCTTTACCTCGCGTTGTAAAGCAAAGGTTAATCAAAGGTTACGACAAATTCTAAAGCTTATACATATTTATATAGAAGGAAATAATAAATTATAGAAGCTCGATGAAGGATACAACTCAAAAGCAGGATTTGAAAAGCGCAAAACATACCCACGAAGCTACAAACTTAACGCACAAGATATAGATATAATATAACAAATATAAGAGTATAATAGCATGAAGATCTAGCCACGGCTTGTGGAGTTTAAGCCGGATAGCTATATACAGACCATACAGACATCTAAAAGTTAAAGTAGCTTATACAAGTTTTTCTCTCAAAGTAAGCCTCTAGGCAAAAGTAAATACAAAAGTGAGAGATAATACAAAATAAGCAAAAAGACAACAAAACAGATAGAGATCCTCCGCTCTGTCACCACTAAAACAACTCACCGAGTTGAGTTGCGACCTGCATCTGAAAAACAACAACAGAATATGGTATGAGAACCGGAGGTTCTCAGTATGGTAACAGTGTAAGAACCCGCGTTTTCACGTAAAACCGTCTTAATAAAATAATTTTAGTGCCCGGAGTACATTCAAAATTTAGAAGTTTTAATTTGAAAATAAAAATGTGAAATTTGATTTCAGTGAATTTTTCTGAGTTGGAAAATGTATTTCTTTCGAAAAGTTTCTGTAAAAATGCATATTAGGGCTTAAGCTGGCAGTACCGGCTCTAGTCTGTCCAGTACCGCTTATTTTGGGAAAATAAGATTTTAAAAGTTGTTTACTGTTTTGAAAGGATAAGAATAATTTAGAATCGAAACCGGACACTAATCTTAAAGGTTTTGGCCCAAAAGTGGGCCAAACGGACCAAAAACGCTAACAGGTTGGACGGGCCCAAACCGGGCCCAATGCCCAACATATATAAGCTCATTAAATGAACTTTGAGCTCATTTTCCTCCCCAAAATGAGAGAGAGCCGCGGTTTGAGAGTTGAGAGGAGAAGAGGGGAATGTCACTATTCACCTCCACGTTCCAAGAGCCATAACTTTTGATCCAGAGCTCCGAATGACGAGCCGTTTGTGGCCACGCGAAGCTCTCGACAAGCTCTTCCTTTTTATCTAAGTTTTTCTGGTAATAACTTGAATCTCACTCCCCAGTTATCTGCCCTAAGTTTCTGCGCGATTTTGGTTATGAGTTTTGAGTAGATTTTGTGGTTTTGCTTGTTTAGGTGATCTCTAGTAGTGGGTAATTGTTGGATTTTACCTCTAATATCGTTGGATAAGGTAAGGAACCTCTTTATCCTTGTAGTTTGGTATAGTATGAGCTTTAGTTGTTGATGTATGATTATGTTGTATGTATGAAGCTTGTTTTTGGAGTTGGTGGTGGCTTTTGGTCTGGCTTGATAGTTTGGAGCTTGGTGGAAGCTTGATTTGAATCAAGTTTGGTGTTGGAACATATTGGAAATCAGTCAAGGTATGGTTTCAGTTTTCTTTATGTAATATGTAATATTTCTGGATGCTTAGGCTAGTGACCCATAGGACAGAATTGAATTACATTGGTTGTTGGGATTGTTGCATGATGATGATGTATAATGATTTGTGGATTTGACTTGTTGAATGATGATTTACGATGAATTATGATGGGTTGATAATTTTTTAGTATATTGGTGAATTATGATGTTGTAATGATAATATGGTGTGAAATATTTAGATTGAGGTGAAATGGGATTGAGAGCGATGCTTGGTATTGATAGATGATGATTATTGATGAATTGTGTTTGTGGGTATTGAGATTTGAAGATGGATGTTGATGATGCTCTTATGGTTGGTTAGTGTAGTTGGTTGATGATGATTATGAGTATTTATGATGGTTTTGGATGTTGATGATTAAGGATTTTGATGGTGTTAAATGGTGTAAATCGGGATATTATAGATGATTGACTTGAGAGAGGAATGGTATGGACCTTGATGTTGTTTTGGTATTGTTTGGGTTATGATTAGTTTGGTTTTGTATTATGAGATTTGGCAAATTTGAGGTTAAAAGTTTTTTGGGGGAAATGGATTTTTGGTGAAATTTGTCTGATCATAACTTTTGCCTCGATTTTCAAAATTTGATGAATTTTGATTTAAATTAAAGCTTATTGAAAACACTTCAAATTGATATAAAGTTTGTAAAATATGGAATTTTGTAGAGGGATTTATGATTATTCAAAGTTGGTGTTGAAAATCTGAAATTCTGTAGAGTTGCAGAATTTCAGGATTTCTGATATGTGCGCATGCACGGCCTTGAGCGCACGCACAAACCTGCACAAATCTCATTCTGTGTGGATGCACAGACCTGTGCATACGCACAAGCAGGAAAAGGCTTATTGCTTGCACCGTTAGCACAACTTGTGCATGCGCACATCAATGAAGAATTACTACCTGTGCAGACGCACAGCCCTGTGCGCACGCACAAGTCGGGAAGGGTCGTCTATTAGGGGTGCTCGCATAGCTTGTGTGAGTGAACAGGCTTGTAAATTTTAGTACCTGTGCGTACGCACACTTTCAAAATCTTCCTGGGCGTGCGCACACACCCCTGTGCGTCCGCACACACCCTGTTTCACAAATTTAAACTTGTTTTCAACTATTTCACCTTCCCAACAAGTTTGTAAGCTTCTATAACACCTTTGTAAGGCTTTTGGGCTTATTTTTGAGTATGGAAATAAGGGAAATAGGCTAAGGGTTTTGCTTGATGCTTATTTTCAAAAGTTAGCAAACGGAGGATTAGGTTTCTAGTGTACTAAGGATAGGTCTGATAGAGTGTCAGGGAAGAAAGATGTATGATTTGAGAAATTGATAAGCTACGGAGTTCAGAATGGAACTTAGGAAATGATGACGATTGTGGCGAGTATGAGTGGAAGTGTACTATGAGGAGTGGCCTCTAAGTTTGATTACTTGATTATATTATGCTTTGCTATCCGTCGTAGGAGCTGTGGTAGTATCCCGCCTACGTTCGGATGAGATGCTTGAAGCTAAACTTCTCACTCATATTGATTGCTCCAGAGGAAGGTGGTAGGGCACGCTCCCTCGGAATATTTCCCTCTGAAAGGAGAAGGTGGTAGCGCACGTTCCCTCGGAATTTTCCTCTTGAGCATGGGTTTCTAGAAGGCTGATGAAGGATTGAACTCAAAAACAGAATTACATAAGCGCGAAAACGTTCACACAAAGCTAACACATAAGATACAAGGTATAGGTATAAGAGAATAAAACATATATAAATATATATATATATGTATGTATGTATGTATAAGCCTTAGAACTATCGTAACCTCTGATTAACCTTTGCTTTACGGCTAGAGGTAAAGCTTAGGGTAATTGGGGTGTTACATTTAGTGGTATAAGAGCGGTTCGTTCTCGTGAGCCTGAGGGATGGACCGATTGTGCTTCGTTGCACACTCTGGGTCATTTTTCTTTCATGCTATTTAGGTTATCTACTTGATATTTCATAGCATGCTTGTTTGTGAGTTCCTTTTTGGAATAATCGAAGCGCTAAACCTTTGATATTGAGACTGATCAGCTTAATATCGAATGTTTGGTGTAGAAATGAACCCTAATGGCTACTCGCGGACGAGGTCGTACACGTTCACGAAGAGAGAGTAGGAATGAGTGACCAGCCGATAACCATGCTGAGTTCATGGCGGCAATGGTGAACCTTGCAAACACCATGGAGGCTAACGCTGCTGCGACTCTACAAGCTGTACAGAGGTTAGGCCAACCGACCGGAAACAGAAATGGGAATGGTGAAGGAAATGCGGATGACAATGTTGAAGGGAGCGGAGACAACACGGGAGGTGCTCCGATGACCTTGGCGACTTTTCTCAAGGTTCATCCACCAAGTTTTAGAGGTTCAACAATTCCCACAGAAGCGGACAACTGGTTCCAAGCTATGGAGTGCACGCTGCAGCCACAACATGTCCCACACAATCAATACGTGAAGTTTGCTGCTTATCAGCTTCGGGAAGAGGCCCAGCATTGGTGGCAAGCAGAGTGCCGCTTGTTACAGCTTCAAAATGTCGACGCTCCTTGGGATGTGTTCCAAACGGCCTTCTACAAGAATTATTTTCCTGAGTCTGCAAGGGAAGCAAAGGAGATCGAACTTATGCAGCTGAAGCAAGGTTCCTTGTCTGTGGCAGATTATACGAGCAAGTTTGAGGAACTCTACAGGTTCTCTAGGGTGTGTCAGGGTGCCCTAGAGGCCTATAAAAGTTGGAAGTGTGTCAAGTATCAAAGTGGCTTGAAGGACAACATCAGGGCTGTTATGGCTCCTATTGAGATTCAGATTTTCTCCGATTTGGTGAACAAGGCAAGAGTGGTTGAGGAATACGCGAAGACGGTAACCTCGTAAAGGGACACTCATGGAGCAAACACTAGTAAAGAGCGTGATGATCACCTTGGACCAAGGGGAGAAAACCTTAAGAGATATGGTAAAGGGAAGCGGTCAAGAGCTTACTCCCCTAGTATGAAATGTCAGGAGTGCGGGAACTACCATTCGAATAGACAATGCCAATTGGGTAAGAAACTATGTTATAAGTGTGACTCACTAGGACATTTGGTTAGAGATTGCCCCCACCGAAGAACACATGAGACGGATCGATCACAACCACAAGGATGAGGTAATTACGAAGCTGATGGCCAAACCTCAACTTATCTTCATAGTATAGACTATCGTCGTTTGTGTCGAAAAAGGTTTTAAAGCTTAGAATGATTTTTTAAAAACTTGGTTTGAAATTCTGGTTTGAATGATTTGGTTTTGAAACTAGGACTGGAACTTTTGATCAAATGATACGATTTTAAAAGGAAAGTGAGTCCTAAGACTTAGTTGGCTTGTGATTTTGGTTGTAATTCTAACTTATCAAAATGGATTCAAATTTAAAGGTTTTGATTTAAGGGTTTCAATGAGTTTAGGAAAATCATGCTTTAAAATGATTGATTTACCAATAAAAGATTTTTGACTCTTTTGATAAGGTTTTAACAATGGACTCATTTAGATTGGACTTGTTTTAAAGGTTTTGAAAAGTATTACAAATTTGGTATTTTGGTTTAAAAGAAAGGATTTTCGGATTCCTAGTGACGATAATCAAAGTGACGCAGCGGAAGTTGTACGCCAAGTTGTCGAAGTGTGAGTTCTGGAAGGAATAAGTGAAGCTCTTAGGTTATGTGGTGAGCAAGGGAGGAATAGTCGTAGATCCTTATAAGGTAGAAACAGTGATGGGATGGGAAAGATCGGCAACAGTGACGGAAGTCAGAAGCTTCTTGGGTTTAGCCAGATATTATCGAAGATTCATTGAAGGATTTTCCCGGATTGCATTACCGATGGCTAGGTTGACAAGAAAGGAAGCACCTTTTGTTTGGATGTCGGAGTGTGCAGAAAGTTTTCAGACTTTGAAGCAGAAGTTAACTTCAGCACCTGTTTTAATCTTGTTAGAACCGCATGAACCGTTCGAAGTATACTATGACATTTCTCTAAAGGGTTTAAGTTGCATGTTGATGCAACACCGGAGTGTGATGGCTTACGCATCGCGTTAGCTAGGACCGCATGAGGTGAACTATTCAACTCGTGATCTGGAATTAGCGGCGATTGTGTTTGCACCGGAGATTTGGAGGCACCACCTGTGTGGAGTGAGGTTTAGCATCTTTTTTTATCATGAGAGTCTCAAGTATGTCTTTGATCAGAAAGAGCTTAAAATGCGTTGGAGAAGATGGATGGATATGCTAAAGGATTATGAGTTTGAACTGAGTTATCACCCTGGAAAGGCGAAGGTGGTCGCAGATGCATTGGGTCGAAAATCCTTAACAATTGCTTGGGTGAGAATCAAGGAAGAGGAGTTAGTAGATAAGTTTGTGGATCTTAAGCTGGAAATTGGTGAGGTGGCCAGAAGAGCTTGTTTGAGCCAGTTGCAGATTTCAAACATGTTTAAGATGGATATTCAGAGGGCTCAGCAAGATGAGCGGAAGCTTCAAAAATTGTTGCAACCAGTTGGTGATAAGAGGCGTGAAGAATTCGCTAAGGAGGGTGAAAGAGTGTGGAGAGATAAGGGGAGAGTTTGCACACAAGATGTCAGAAGTTTGAGACAAGACATGTTGTCGGGGGCTCACTACAGTGGATTTTCTGTTCATCCCGGAAGCACGAAGATGTATTGTAACTTAAAGAAGATGTTTTGGTGGTCTGGGATGAAAGGTGATGTAGCTACAGTGGCATCCAAGTGTTTGACGTGTCAAAAGGTGAAGATAGAGCATCAAAAGCCGTCAGGAATGATACAGCCTCTTGAGACTCCTCAGTGGAAGTGGGCTATGATGTGGTTTGGGTGATCGTGGTTCACTTAACCAAATCCGCTCATTTTCTGCCTATCCGAGTTAACTATTCTATGGAGGAGTTAGCAAGAGAGAATGTCGACACGGTAGGATGATGGTGAATGAGGTGCCTTGGCAACTTGTTGGATTAGCAACGTTGAAAGTAAGATGCCTCGTGGGGAATATATGTATATATATCCCATTGCGTGATTCGGATTTTCAAAGGCAAAAATCTTTTTAAGGAGGGGAGGATGTAAGAACCTACGTTTTCACGTAAAACTGTCTTAATAAAATAATTTTAGTGCCCAGAGTACATTCAAAATTTAGAAGTTTTAATTTGAAAATAAAAATGTGAAATTTGATTTCAGTGAATTTTTCTGAGTTGAAAAATGTATTTCTTTCGAAAAGTTTTTGTAAAAATGCGTACTGGCGCTTAAGCTGGCAGTACCGGCTCTAGTGTGTCCAGTACCGCTTATTTTGGGAAAATAAGATTTTAAAAGTTGTTTACTATTTTGAAAGGATAAGAATAATTTAGAATTGAAAACCGGACACTAATAATCTTAAAGGGTTTGGCCCAAAGTGGGCCAGACGGACCAAAAATGCTAACAAGTTAGACCGGGCCCAATGCCCAACATATATAAGCTCATTACATGAGCTTTGAGCACATTTTTCTCCCCAAAATCCGAGAGAGCCGCGGTTTGAGAGATGAGAGGAGAAGAGGGGAATGTCACTATTCACCTCCACGTTCCGAGAGCCATAACTTTTGATCCGGAGCTCCGATTGACGAGCCGTTTGTGGCCACGTGAAGCTCTCGATGAGCGCTTCCTTTATATCTATGTTTTTGGTAAGAACTGGAAGTTGACTCCTGATAAGCGGATAATTTATACGCTTTTTGGCATTATTTTATACACCAAGTGGGCCCCAGAAGTGGATTTCTGCATCATTCACTCATTTCTGTAAACCCTAGTAACTAGTTTAGTATAAATAGGACTTTTTACTATTGTATTTACATCTTTGGAACATCTTTTGATCCTTTGATCACGTTTAGGGGGCTGGCCATTCGGCCATGCCTGGACCTTATCACTTATGTATTTTCAGCGGTAGAGTTTCTACACTCCATAGATTAAGGTGTGGAGCTCTGCTATTCCTCATGAATTAATACAAAGTACTACTGTTTTTCTATTCAATTCAAGCTTATTCCTTCTCTAAGATATCCATTCGCACCCAAGAACATGATGAATGTGATGATTATGTGACGCTCATCATCATTCTCACCCATGAACGCGTGCCTGACAAACACTTCCGTTCTACATGAAAACAAGCTAGAATGAGTATCTCTTAGATATCTAATATAGAGGACCGAGTCCGAGATATTAGAATCTTCGTGGTATAAGTTAGAACCCATGGACGGCCATTCTTGAGATCCGGAAAGTCTAAACCTTGTCTGTGGTATTCCGAGTAGGATCTGGGAAGGGATGGCTGTGACGAGCTTCAAACTCGCGAGTGCTGGGCGTAGTGACAGACGCAAAAGGATAGTAAATCCTATTCCAGTATGATCGAGAACCGACAGATGATTAGCCATGCAGTGACAGCGCATTGGACCATTTTCACAGAGAGGATGTGATGTAGCCATTGACAACGGTGATGCCCTACATAAAGCTTGCCATGGAAAGAGTAGGAATGATTGGATGAAGACAGCAGGAAAGCAGAGGTTCAGGAGGAACGAAAGCATCTCTATACGCTTATCTGAAATTCTCACCAAAGAATTACATAAGTACCTCTATCTTTATTTTACGTTTTATTTATCTTTTTATTATCAATTCACCATAACCATTTGAATCCGCCTGACTGAGATTTACAAGGTGACCATAGCTTGCTTCAGGCCGACAATCTGCATGGGATCGACCCTTACTCACGTAAGGTTTATTACTTGGATGACCCAGTGCACTTGCTGGTTAGTTGTGCGAAGTTGTGATAAATAGTTGAGATTATAATTGTGTGTACCAAGTTGTTGGCGCCGTTGATGATCACAATTTCGTGCACCAAGTTTTTGGCGCCGTTGCCGGGGATTGTTCGAGTTTGGACAACTGACGGTCCATCTTGTTGCTCAGATTAGGTAATTTTATTTTAATTTTAAGCTTTTTATTTCTTATTTTCGAAAAATACAAAAAAAAAAAAATATTTTCAAAATTATTTTTATTCAGAATTTTTAAGAATGAATTCTAGTGTTTCAGATGATGCTTCTATCATCACAGGAGCTAGTTGATTCCCATCAATTTGGCTATTGTATGTAATGTCCTGCTAAAGCTTGTTCTACCCTGTCTAATCTCTTTAGACTGAAGCTTTAGACTAACATTGCATGATTCCTGGAATTCTTATTAAAAATTTTGAAATCCTTATTCTCTTTTTCAAAATAATTTTCGAAAAATACCAAAAACATTAATAAATTCATAAAAACCAAAAATTTTGTGTTTCTTGTTTGAGTCTAGTGTCAGTTTTTTAAGTTTGGTGTCAATTGCATGTTTTTAAAATTTGTGCATTTTTTTCGAAAAATTCATGCATTGCATTCTTCATGATCTTCAAGTTGTTCTTGACAAGTCTTCTTGTTTGATCTTCATATTTTCTTGTCTTGTGTCTTTTCTTGTTTTTCATATGCATTCTTAAATTCTTAGAGTCTAAATATCAAAAATTTCTAAGTTTGGTGTCTTGCATGTTTTCTTTTCTTAAAAATTCTTCAAAAATAAAGTCTTGATGTTCATCTTGATCTTCAAAGTGTTCTTGGTGTTTATCTTGACATTCAAAGTGTTCTTGCATGCATTAGGTGTTTTGATTCATAATTTTCATGATTTGTTTTAATTTTGTGTTTTTCTCTTTCATCATTAAAAATTAAAAAATCAAAAAAATATCTTTCCCGTATTTCACTCATAAATTTCGAAAATTTGAGTTGACTTTTTCAAAACTTTTTTAAAATTTAGTTGTTTCTTATGAGTCAAGTCAAATTTTCAATTTAAAAACCTTATCTTTTTCAAATCTTTTTTTAAAAAAATCAAATCTTTTTCATTTTTCTTTCATAATTTTTGAAAATTTCAAATTGATTTTCAAAATCTTTTTCTTATTTTTATTTCATATTTTCGAAATTAATGCTAACAATTAATGTGATTGATTCAAAATTTTTAAGTTTGTTACTTGCCTAGTAAGAAAGGTTCAATCTTTGAACTCTAGAATCATATCTTTTTAGTTTCTTGTAAGTCAAGTAATCAACTTTAATTTCAAAATCAAATCTTTTTAAATTTCTTTTTCAAATCTTTTTCAAATTAAGTTTCAATCATATCTTTTTCAAAATCAATTTCAAAATCTTTTCTAAACTTCTTATCTTTTCAAAATCAATTTTCAAATCTTTTTCAAACTAATCCTATCTTTTTGTTTCAATCATATCTTTTTCAAAACAACTAACTAGTTCTCTCTCTAATTTTCAAAAATCACCTTCCACTTTTTCAAAATTCCTTTTTAAATTAACTAATTGTTTTAAACTTTAATTTAATTTAATTTAATTTTTCTTTTTTTATTTTCAAATTTTAACTTTAATTTTAAATTAAAAACAAAAATATTTTTCTTTTTTTTTAATTATTTTCGAAAAATTCTTCTCTCTCACCTCCTTCTAATTATTTATTTATCTACTAACACTCCTCTTCATCTAAGAATTCGAACCTACTCCTCACCCTTGTGTTTGGATTCTCCATCTTCTATTCATATCTTCTTCTACTCACATAAAGGAATCTCTATACTGTGACATAGAGGATTCCATATTCTCTTTTCTGTTTTCTTCTTTTTCATATGAGCAGGAACAAGGATAAGAACATTCTTGTTGAAGCTGATCCTGAACCTGAAAGGACTCTGAAGAGGAAGCTAAGGGAAGCTAAAGCATAACACTCTGGAGAAAATCTAACAGAAAATTTCGAAAAAGAATGAGACATGGCCGAAAATAATAACAATGCAAGGAAGATGCTTGGTGACTTTACTACACCTAATTCCAATTTACATAGAAGAAGCATCTCAATCCCTGCCATTGGAGCAAACAATTTTGAGCTGAAACCTCAACTAGTTTCTCTGATGCAACAGAATTGCAAGTTTTATGGACTTCCATCCGAAGATCCCTTTCAGTTCTTAACTGAATTCTTACAGATCTGTGATACTGTTAAGACCAATGGGGTTGATTCCGAGGTCTACAGGCTTATGCTTTTCCCATTTGCTGTAAGAGACAGAGCTAGAATATGGTTGGACTCTCAACCTAAAGACAGCCTGAACTCTTGGGATAAGCTAGTCACGGCTTTCTTAGCCAAGTTCTTTCCTCCTCAAAAGCTTAGCAAGCTTAGAGTGGATGTTCAAACCTTCAGACAAAAGGAAGGTGAATCCCTCTATGAAGCTTGGGAGAGATACAAGGAACTGACCAAAAAGTGTCCTTTTGACATGCTTTCAGAATGGACCATCCTAGATATATTCTATGATGGTCTGTTTGAATTATCTAAAATGTCATTGGACCATTCTACAGGTGGATCTATTCACCTAAAGAAAATGCTTGCAGAAGCTCAAGAACTCATTGACATGGTTGCAAATAACCAGTTCATGTACACTTCTGAAAGGAATCCTGTGAGTAATGGGACGCCTCAAAGGAAGGGAGTTCTTGAAGTTGATACTCTGAATGCCATATTGGCTCAGAATAAAATATTGACTTAGTAAGTCAATATGATCTCTCAGATTCTGAATGGATTGAAGGAATCATCCAACAGTACTAAAGAGGCAACTTCTGAAGAAGAAGCTTATGATCCTGAGAACCCTGCAATGGCAGAGGTGAATTACATGGGTGAACCCTTTGGAAACACCTATAATCCCTCATGGAGAAATCATCCAAATTTCTCATGGAAAGATCAACAAAAGCCTCAACAAGGCTTTAATAATGGTGGAAGAAACAGGTTTAGCAATAGCAAACCTTTTCCATCATCCACTCAGCATCAGACAGAGAATTCTGAGCAGAATCCATCTAGCTTAGCAAATATAGTCTCTGATCTATCTAAGGTCACTGTGAGTTTCATTAATGAAAAAGGTCCTCCATTAAAAATTTGGAGGCACAAGTGGGCCATCTGAGTAAAAGAGTCACTAAAACTCCCTTTAGTACTCTCCCAAGCAATACAGAAGAAAATCCAAAGAGAGAGTGCAAGGCCATTGATTTAACCATCATGGCCGAACCTACAAGGGAGGAGAAGGACGTGAATCCTAGTGAGGAAGACCTCCTGGGACGTCCAGTGACAAATAAGGAATTTCCCTTTGAGGAACCAAAGGAATCTGAGGCTCATCTAGAGACCATAGAGATTCCATTGAACCTCCTTCTGCCCTTCATGAGCTCTGATGAGTATTCTTCCTCTGAAGAGGATGAAGACATTACTAAAGAGCAAGTTGCTAAATACCTTGGTGCAATCATGAAGCTGAATGCCAAATTATTTGGTAATGAGACTTGGGAAGATGAACCTCCCTTGCTCACCAATGAACTGAATGCATTGGATAGACAGAAATTACCTCAAAAGAAACAGGATCCTGGTAAATTCCTAATTCCCTGCAAAATAGGCACCATTGTAACATCCCGCGTGTTTGGAAATCTAAATATAAATAAATTGAGATTTTATCTTATTAAGTTTAAACTTTATAATTTTAGAAATTATTTTATTAGAACTAATTAAATAGATTCGGAGATAGTTTTATTTTGAATCAATTAATATTCTTAAGTGATTTTATTATAATGGAATATTTTGTATAATGTTAGTAATTGAAAAATAAAAAAAAATCGTACAATTTAATTTAAGTAACTTATATAATGAAAAAGTTATGACTTATTTTATTAGTTTGAGCTCTTAGAGATTAATTTATTAGAAAATGATTAAATTGATTTTTATAAATACTTTGGGTTTAAGTTAATTAAGGTTTATGTACAATCTTTACTATAATTAGTTATTTTATATAAATTGGAATTAAAGTTTTGGTAATAGAAAAATAATGAAGAGTCATATCATATAATCTGAATAATTGATACCTCCGAGTTTAAACTATATTTTATAAGTTGTGATTAGTAAGTTTATTTTATAATTTTAATTAAAAATAATTATTTGACTCATTGGTATGTTGGTAAATAAAGTTATATATGTTTCTAAAGTAATTTTATAGTAATATATTTAAATCCAAATTTTCTCTTTTATTCCAAATATTACTTAAAATTCGTATGTTAATCGTATATGTTTTATTGTAATTTTAATCTATGTTTCTTATTTTTACTTATCATTATTGTGTAACACGTATACTCCTCATCCAATTAGTCATACACACGTATACGGTACACTAACCCCTCCCTTATTCCTCCATGCTTCTTTTCTCCCCACCATTCATTCACGTATGAATACACTACACACAAGCAAAATTATCAACACAGAGAAGAAAGAAATCAGAGAAAACAGGGGAAGAGAGATCGAGAGAGAACGAGATGCAGAGGGAAGAGGGGAAGGGGGGAGCAACACCGGTGGGCATCACTTCCACCAAAGCTGCCGTAGTTGTCATACAGGAGTGGGAGGGTGACACAGGCGAGAGAAGGAGAGAAGTCTCGCTGCTGCCGCTGTCATAACCCTAGCCATCGCCATCGGAGGAGGCATTGCTGGGTGAAACCTCAACGGTCACAACTGCTGTACAAGCCACCACCAAGGAGAGCCACTTTCATCGAACCCTAGCCATCACTAACGCCTCTGCACGCAAGAAGAAGAAGGAGCTGATGCCACTGTTGCCGTCGATTTGGAGTTGCCATAGATGCAGTTGTTTCTACTTCTAGTACTCATTCTTCTGATTGTTGGAGTTGCTGTGGAATGGAGCCACTGGCGGGGTGTTGCTGCTGCTGGAACCACCGGGAAGGATTGCTGGGAATCACTGCTGCCCTGTTCCCGTTCTAATTAGGTTCAACATCCATTGGCCTGGGTTAGCCTTTTTCCCTTATTTCTGCTCCAATCGATACATCCTATTATGCCAATTTCTTATTAAACTGCTTGTTCTTTTTTTAATTCAACTTTGGCCTGTGCTCTGTTTTAAATTACCAGAGCCGTTTCTGCCTTTCGATTCCATTGAAACCGAAATCTTCATTTCGCTGCAACCATGGTCATTGTTGTGGGAGCTAATGCTACTGCTGTCCCAGTTGTGCTGAGATCTAGTGTCGCTGCTTTCTTGGCTGAAATGTTTGCGGGACTAGTAGGGGTCTAGCCAGCTGTCTCGCCACAATTCTGTCTCCGGTTTCTTGTAATTGCGACATCGAGGTAGGGGGTTTAAAATGATTTTAATTTAGGAATGCCAACAAGGTTTACTGAATAACTGCAAATAGTATTAATAGCTGTGAGTAATTGATTGATTATATGAATGTTGGATTGGGATTGCGATTGTGCTTGGTGCTGTGATTGAATTGATTGTAATTATGTATGGTAGATGATTGAATTATTGATTGTTGGTTGTTGAAATGGTTGTTTGGTATATTGCTATGGTTGTGAAAGTGACTTGAGATTAGTAGAGGATTGTGGGTTTGACTGATTATGTATAAATAGTTGAAACTAAGATAATCATTTGATATATTTGATACTGGATTGAGAATTGTTGAAGAATTAGGGCCTAAAAGACTAAACTATTATTAAGAATCTGGTTTTCAAAATAGAATGGTTACTTTGAGGACGGCCTAGTAATTTGCTAGTGATCGAAATGGTATGAGATTAAAATCTGAGTAAACTTTAACAAGTGTAGTTGTTAGGATTTAAATTTGAAGGTTTCGTATTAATTGAAGATTTAGTTATGATTTTCAAAGTTAAGCAGTAAAATCTGATTTTCTGCATTACCTTTAAGTGAATACAGTAACTTTGAAAGATTGTAACTAATTCTGTGATGATCGAAATTGCGTTGAACTAAGTCCTGGTTAAACTTGGGAATAAGTGGAACTGAATTGGAGAGTTTGAGATCTTTTCATTAAATATAAGATTTATGGTGAATTTTTGAGTAATGGTTGTGGGATCTGATTTTTACTACAGAATTTTTGGAACAGCAGTAACTTGTTGGCTCTGCTGTGAATGTTCCGAATTGAATTTTGAAGCAAAACTAATTTTAAATGAAACTTTAGTCCTATTATTTTAATGTCCTAAAATTTCAAAACGGTTGAACTTGCGGTTTAAAAGATACAAATTTTTGAAATATGATGCATTATGCAGTAAAGGCCAGATTCTGTTTTCTTAAGTCAGTAAATTTGGAAGTTTATAACTTTTGAACCTGGTTGGATATCGAGGTGCAACCAATTGGAAGTGAAAATTAAGTATGTTTAGCATATATGACTTAAATTTCAGGGCTATCCATGTTTTATTGAGTAAGTTATGGGACTTGGAAGAAGATAAGTTCATTAAGTTTTAAAACAGAATTCTGCAGAAAATTAGTCAACTTCTAGGTTATATAACTTCTTCATTAAAAATGATATTGACCTGAAACCAATTGGAAAAGAAATTTGGATGAGTGAAGTTGAACTATATTAATTTTTAAAGTCATTGGATTTAACTTGGATTTTATATTGAATTTTGAATATCACATGCTGCTGCTATTTTTCTGGTTTTATGCACTGCAGAGCAGTCACGGTTTTTTCTCTATTCCTAAGGATAGAGAAACCAAAAAATGATGATCTTTAGTTTGTTAGAAAGCTTATTTCAAGGTGAATGCCTGGACATAAAGTTTGTGCAATTCCGAGTTTGTTTGCTATACTAAAAACAGAAAAGAATATAGAGTGCTGAGAATGTCTGAGTGAGAGTTATGAGTTCATAAAATTAAAGATGAACCTTAGCGTCATAGGGCTGATTCAATGTTGGAATATGTTTGATTCTGAAATGATTTAATATTGGAGAGGTTGAAAAGAGTTTGGTAAATTGTTTGGTTGGGACCCGTAAGGGTGGCTAAGTCCTATTTTTAAAGGAGATTATGTCCAAATTTTTATAAAAGTATAAGGACTTAATCAAAATCAATATTTAAGGCTTATTTAATGATAATAACTTCAATGATTCTTTTAAGAAAAGATTATTTGGTATACGAGATTGTTGGCAAGGGCGTGGGTCTTGTCCCGCTTGCGTACTTGCAATTATGAAAGAAAAAGGAAAGAGTAAAGTACTTATTGTATGATTATCTGTTGCTTGAGGCAACCCAAGAGATATTTGTTTATTTGTTTGTTGCTTGAAGCAACCCAAGAGATGTTTGTTTGTTGCTTGAGGCAACCTAAGAGATATTGTTTGCTTATTTGTTGCTTAAATGCAACCCAAGAGATAATATTTATTTATCTATTTCTTAAAGCAACCCAAGAGCTTCTGTAGGGAAACTAGGATACCTACAGCAATTTTCCGTTCCCAAGAGTATATTTCCTGCGAGTAGAAAGTAGAGGCTGTCTCAATAGTGCTGCTAATAATTATATGCGCATTTATTTGAACGGAAAATCGTATTCGGAAAATCGTGAACTCGTGACTGGATAAATGTCGGGATTGTAGGTGCTAACCGACACATGAGCTCATGGCCTACATTAGGACTAGACATTCATCATATGCACAACATTGTTTGGGTGTGTATATTGTAATTGGTTTGCCTAAGTGAATAATTCTGTTTAATTGCTAATTGCTATACTTGATGTAATTGCTCTTGATTGTGTTTGAACCTCATTACTTGTGTTTGTAACTGATTGTTTGGATTGTGGCGATTGGGTGTTGATTGAGTTGTTTGGGCCTGCGGCCGTGACTGGTACGTTTGAGGTCTAGTTCTGTATAAAGTATCTGACTGATTCAGCATAGACTTAATGAACCTATACTTGGAGCAGGATGATCATTTATACCGCGTAGGTAACTTCTTTCATGTTATGGTCTAGTAAAGTATGAAAAATCAAACTGGTTCAGCATAGACTTAATGAACTTATGCTTGGAACAAGTTGGTCATTCATACAGTCTAGGAAACTTTTAAGAGTTTTATAAAGAAAATATGGGTCTAGGATTTTGAATAATTAACTAATGCTTTTAAAGAAGGTTAATTTTCTTTTAGATGTCTCGGAATAAAATTAACTATTTGCACTTTATTCTTTACTTTCACGGCATTCTCGACCTCTACTGAGAACATGTGGTTTGGTTTTCACCCCCAAATTTTCCACCCTTTCAGTGACACAGGTTTGAAGATGCAATATGAAGCTGCAAGCGATTAGTAGGCCTTCTTTATGGTTTTAATTGCTTTCATAGAGTCCCCTCGCCATTATTCCTTGATATTTTATTTTAACAGAGGGGTAGGTGTTTTAATTGGGTTTATATGACTTCTTATGTATAAGAATTACTATTAATAATACTTATGTGATTGTTATTATTATTTTCAATGTTTATCCTTGATACATGTCTTTAATGAATAAAAACAAAATTTTCTGGAATTTTCTTAAAACTGAAACGCGAACTCGATACAAAGGCTCGATAATTAAGTAGTTAATACTAAAGAAGGTTACGTAATGGTCTTTCTAGTGGAAATACCCTGACTTAAGCAAGGTATTTTGCTGGACGGGACGTTACAACCATGACCCTTGAGAACGTTCTGTGTGACCTGGGGTCAGGAATAAACTTAATGCCACTCTCTGTAATGGAGAAACTAGGGATCTTTGAGGTGCAAGCTGCTAGAATCTCATTAGAGATGGCAAACAACTCAAGAAAACAGGCTTATGGACAAGTAGAGGACGTGTTATTGAAGGTTGAAGGCCTTTACATCCCTGCTGATTTCATAATCCTAGACACTGGGAAGGATGAGGATGAATCCATCAACCTTGGAAGACCCTTCCTAGCCACAGCAAGAGCTGTGATTGATGTGGACAGAGGAGAATTGGTCCTTCAACTGAATGAGGACAACCTTGTGTTTAAGACTCAAGGATCTCCTTCTGTAACCATGGAGAGTAAGCATGAAAAGCTTCTATCACTGCAGAGTCAACCAAAGCACCCACAGTCAAACTTTAAGTTTGGTGTTGGGAGGCTACAACCAAACTCTAAGTTTGGTGTTGAACCCCGACATTCAAACTCTAAGTTTGGTGTTGGGAGGTTCCAACCTTGCTCTGATTATTTGTGAGGCTCCATGAGAGCTCACTGTCAAGCTATTGACATTAAAGAAGTGCTTGTTGGGAGGCAACCCAATGTTATTTAATCATATCTATTTTATTTTCTTTTTGTTATTTTGTGTTTTATTAGGTTGATGATCATGTGAAGTCACAAAAACTACTGAAAAATAAAAAAATAGAATGAAAAATAGCATTGAAAATAGCACACCCTGGAGGAAAGCAGTCTGGCGTTTAAACGCCAGAAACAAGCATCTGTCTGGCATTTAACGCCAGAAACAAGCACCAAGCTGGCGTTTAATGCCAGAAACCAACATCTGCCTGCCGTTAAACGCCAGAAACAAGCTACATTTGGGCATTTAACGCCAGAAAGAGGCAGCAGTCTGGCGTTAAACGCCAGGATTGCACAGCAAGGGCATTTTACATGCCTAATTGGAGCAGGGATGTTAAGTCCTTGGCCCCACTGGATCTGTGGACCCCACAGGATTCCTACCACTTCTTCTCTCATCTTCACACCTTTTCATAACATTCTTCCTCAATTAACCTCCACCAATCACCTCCATTACTCCTCCAAAACCATCATACAACCCACCTATACCCACCCACTTAAATTCAAACCATCACTCTTTCCTTTTCACACATCATTACCACCTAAACCCCCCAGGCCGAACCATTCACACACCTCCATCTTTTCCATCTCTTCTTCTTTTCATCCTTTCTTCTTTTGCTCGAGGACGAGCAAATATTTTAAGTTTGGTGTGAAAAAAGCATTGCTTTTTTTGTTTTTTCATAACCACTAATGCCTCAAGGGATGCACTTCCCACCACAAAACTATTGGGAGCAAATCAACACTTCCCTAGGAGAATTAAGTTCCAACATGGGACAACTAAGGATGGAGCACCAAGAGCACTCCATCATCCTCCATGAGATTAGAGAAGATCAAAGAGCTATGAGGGAGGAGCAACAAAGACAAGGAAGAGACATAGAGGAGCTCAAGAGCACCATTAGTTCTTCAAGAAGAGGAAAACGCCACCCTCACTAAGGTGGACCCGTTCCTTAATCTCCTTGTTCTTACTTTCTGTTTTTCATTTATTATGCTTTATATTTTATTTATGTTTGTGTCTTTACTATATGATCATTAGTGTCTAAGTGTCTATGCCTTAAAGTTATGAATATGAATCCATCACCTCTCTTGAATGAAAAATATTTTAATTACAAAAGAACAATAAGTACAGGGTTTCAAATTCATCCTTGAAACTAGTTTAATTATTTTGATGTGGTGACAATACTTTTTGTTTTCTGAATGAATGCTTGAACAGTGCATATGTCTTTTGAAGTTGATGTTTATGAATATTAAATATGTTGGTTCTTGAAGAATAAGGAAAAAGGAGACATGTTATTTGATAATCTGAAAAATCATAAAAATGATTCTTGAAGCAAGAAAAAGTAGTGAATACAAAAGCTTGTGAAAAAAAAAGAAAAAGAAAAATAGCGAAAAAAAAGAAAAAGAAAAAAAGCAAGCAGAAAAAGCCAAAAGCTCTTAAAACCAAAAGGCAAGAGCAAAAAGCCAATAGCCCTTAAAACCAAAAGGCAAGGGTAATAAAAAGGATCCAAGGCTTTGAGCATCAGTGGATAGGAGGGCCTAAAGGAATAAAATCCTGGCCTAAGCGGCTAAACCAAGCTGTTCCTAACCATGTGCTTGTGGCATGAAGGTGTCAAGTGAAAACTTGAGACTGAGCGGTTAAAGTCAAGGTCCAAAGCAAAAACAGAGTGTGCTTAAGAACCCTGGACACCTCTAATTGGGGACTTTAGCAAAGCTGAGTCACAATCTGAAAAGGTTCACCCAGTCATGTGTCTGTGGCATTTATGTATCCGGTGGTAATACTGGAAAACAAAGTGCTTAGGGCCACGGCCAAGACTCATAAAGTAGCTGTGTTCAAGAATCAACATACTGAACTAGGAGAATCAATAACACTATCTGAATTCTAAGTTCCTATAGATGCCAATCATTCTGAACTTCAATGGATAAAATCAGATGCCAAAACTATTCAAGAGGCAAAAAGCTACAAGTCCCGCTCATCTTATTGGAGCTAAGTTTCATTGATATTTTGAAATTTATAGTATATTCTCTTCTTTTTATCTTATTTGATTTTCAGTTGCTTGGGGACAAGCAACAATTTAAGTTTGGTGTTGTGATGAGCGGATAATTTATACGCTTTTTGGCATTGTTTTTACACAGTTTTTAGTATAATTTAATTAGTTTTTAGTATATTTTTATTAGTTTTTAACTAAAATTCACATTTCTAGACTTTACTATGAGTTTGTGTGTTTTTCTATTATTTTAGGTATTTTCTGGCTGAAATTGAGAGACCTGAGCAAAAATCAGATTCAGAGGTTGAAGAAGGACTGCAGATGCTATTGGATTCTGACCTCCCTGCACTCAAAGTAGATTTTCTGGAGCTACACAACTCCAAATGGCGCGATCTTAATTGAGTTGGAAAGTAGACATCCAGGGATTTTCAGCAATATATAATAGTCCATACTTTGCCCGAGTTTAGACGATGCAAGCTGGCGTTCAACGGCAGTTCCATGCTGCATTCTGGAGTTAAACACCAGAAATAGGTTACAAAGTGGAGTTAAACGCCATAAACAGGTTACAAACTAGCGTTCAACTCCAAGAGAAGCCTCTACACGTGTAAAGCTCAATGCTCAGCCCAAGCACACACCAAGTGGGCCCCAGAAGTGGATTTCTGCATCATTTACTCATTTCTGTAAACCCTAGTAACTAGTTTAGTATAAATAGGACTTTTTACTATTGTATTTACATCTTTGGAACATCTTTTGATCCTTTGATCCCGTTTAGGGGGCTGGCCATTCGGCCATGCCTGGACCTTATCACTTATGTATTTTCAACGGTAGAGTTTCTACACTCCATAGATTAAGGTGTGGAGCTCTGCTGTTCCTCATGAATTAATACAAAGTACTACTATTTTTCTATTCAATTCAAGCTTATTCCTTCTCTAATATATCCATTCGCACCCAAGAACATGATGAATGTGATGATTATGTGACGCTCATCATCATTCTCACACATGAACGCGTGCCTGACAAACACTTCCGTTCTACATGCAAACAAGCTAGAATGAGTATCTCTTAGATATCTAATACAGAGGACCGAGTCCGAGATATTAGAATCTTCATGGTATAAGTTAGAACCCATGGACGGCCATTCTTGAGATCCGGAAAGTCTAAACATTGTCTATGGTATTCCGAGTAGGATCTAGGAAGGGATGGTTGTGACGAGCTTCAAACTCGCGAGTGCTGGGCGTAGTGACAGACGCAAAAGGATAGTAAATCCTATTCCAGTATGATCGAGAACCGACAGATGATTAGCCATGCAGTGACAGCGCATTGGACCATTTTCACAGAGAGGATGGGATGTAGCCATTGACAACGGTGATGCCCTACATAAAGCTTGCCATAGAAAGAAGTAGGAATGATTGGATGAAGACAGCAGGAAAGCAGATGTTCAGGAGGAACGAAAAGCATCTCTATATGCTTATCTGAAATTCTCACCAAAGAATTACATAAGTACCTCTATCTTTATTTTACGTTTTATTTATCTTTTTATTATCAATTCACCATAACCATTTGAATCTGCCTGATTGAGATTTACAAGGTTACCATAGCTTGCTTCAGGCCGACAATCTCCGTGGGATCAACCCTTACTCACGTAAGGTTTATTACTTGGACGACCCAGTGCACTTGCTGGTTAGTTGTGCGAAGTTGTGATAAATAGTTGAGATTACAATTGTGCGTACCAAGTTGTTGGCGCCATTGATGATCACAATTTCGTGCACCAACTCCCCAGTTCTCTATCCTAAGTTTCTGCACGATTTTGGTTATGAGTTTTGAGTAGATTTTGTGGTTTTGCTTGTTTTGGTGATCTCTAGTAGCGGGTAATTGTTGGATTTTACCCCTAATCTCGTAGGATACGGTAAGGAACCTCTTTATCCTTGTAGTTTGGTATAGTATGAGCTTTAGTTGTTGATGTATGGTTATGTTTAATGTATGAAGCTTGTTTTTGGAGTTGGTGGTGGCTTTTGGTCTGGCTTGATAGTTTGGAGCTTGGTGGAAGCTTGATTTGAATCAAGTTTGGTGTTGGAACATACTGGGAATCGGCCAAGGTATGGTTTTGGTTTCCTTTATGTAATATGTAATGTTTCTGGACACTTAGGCTAGTGACCTATAGGACAGGATTGAATTACATTGGTTGTTGGGATTGTTGCATGATGATGATGTATAATGATTTGTGGATTTGAGTTGTTGAATGATGATTTATGATGAATTATGATGGGTTTATGATTTTTGAGTATATTGGTGAATTATGATGTTGTAATGATAATATGGTGTGAAATATTTAGATTGAGGTGAAATGAGATTGAGAGTGATACTTGGTATTGATAGATGATGATTATTGATAAATTGTGTTGGTGGGTGATGAGATTTGAAGATGGATGTTGATGGTGCTCTTATGGTTGGTTAGTGTAGTTGGTTGATGATGATTATGAGTGTTTATGATGGTTTTGGATGTTGATGATTAAGGATTTTGATGGTTTTAAATGGTGTAAATCGGGATATTATAGATGATTGACTTGAGAGAGGAATAGTATGGACCTTAATGTTGTTTTGGTATTGTTTGGGTTATGATTAGTTTGGTTTTGAATTTTGAGATTTGGTGAATTTGAGGTTAAGAGGTTTTTGGGGGAAAATGGATTTTTGTTGAACTTTGTCTGATCATAACTTTTGCCTCGATTTTCAAAATTTGTTGAAATTTAATTGAAATTAAAGATTATTGAAAACTCTTCAAATTGATATAAAGTTTTTAAAATTTGGAATTTTGTAGAGGGAGTTATGATCATTCAAAGTTGGTGTTGACAATCTGAAATTCTGCAGATTTGTAGAATTTTAGGATTTTTGATATGTGCGCATGCACAAACCTGCACAAATCTCATTCTGTGCAGACGCACAGACCTGTGCATACGTACATGCAGGAAAAGGCTTACTGCTTGCAGCGTTATCACAACTTGTGCGCGCGCACATCAATGAAGAATTACGACCTATGCGGACGCACAGCCCTGTGCGCACGCACAAGTCGGGAAGGGTCGTCTGTTGGGGGCGCTCGCACAGCTTGTGCGAGTGAACAGGCTTGTAAATTTTAGTACCTGTGCATATGCACACCCCTATGCATACGCACACTTTCAAAATCTTCCTGGGTGTGCGCACGCACACCCCTGTGCATCCGCACACGCCCTGTTTCACAAATTTAAACTTGTTTTCAACTATTTCACCTTCCCAACAAGGTTGTAAGCTTCTATAACACCTTTGTAAGGCTTTCGGGCTTATTTTTGAGTATGGGAATAAGGGAAATAGGCTAAGGGTTTTGGTTGATGATTATTTTGAAAAGTTAGCAAACGGAGGATTAGGTTTCTGGTGTACTGAGGACGGGTCTGGTAGAGTGTCAGGGAAGAAAGATGTATGATTTGAGAAATTGATGAGCAACGGGGTTCAGAATGGAACTTAGGAAAATGATGACGGTTGTGCCAAGTATGATTAGAAGTGTGCTATGAGGAGTGGCCTCTGAGTTTGATTACTTGATTATATTATGCTTTGCTATCTGTCGTAGGGGCTGTGGCAGTATCCCGCCTACGTTCGGATGAGAGGCTTGAAGCTAAACTTCTCACTCATATTGATTTCTCCAGAGGAAGGTGGTAGGGCACGCTCCCTCAGAATATTTCCCTCTGAAAGGAGAAGGTGGTAGGGCACATCCCCTCGGAATTTTCCTCCTAAGCATGGGTTTCTCTCTAATTGCAAGGTTGTAGGGCACGGACCCATGGAATCATGCGACAACTAGAGGAAGGTAGCAGGGCATGCTCCCTCGGAATATTTCCCTTTGAAAGGAGAAGCTGGTAGGGCACTCTCGCTCGAAATTTTCCTCCTTATGCGCAATAGAGAGACTAATCCGGGAGTTATCGACCGGATTTGCTGTTGGGTTTGGCACAATAACCGACATGTGATATCACAGCCAATAGGGCAGACATTCATCACATGCATTTTCTATATGCTTGCTTGCTTTGTTTACTTGAGTTTGCCTAATTTTATAACATGCTTACTTACTTCTTGAATTACTTGCTGTAAATGAATTCTATCTATGTTTTACTTGCCTTCATTATTTGTGGTTATCCGATGATAGGAGGTTAGGTAGGCGGTGCTGATGGGATCGCACGGAGGTTAGGCTGGCGAGGGCTATGGGATACAGTGGTGTGATTAGCATTAGTTAGAAATCCCCTAAGTTTAGATGACGCAATTTATGGTTTAAGTCCTTTATTTATTTATTTATGTTAAGCTTGAATATCCGTATGTGATGTGAAGTTCTAGGATTGCCTTCGGCGTCCCGGAGCCTTACATCTTACATCATTGGGCACTGTTATCATACTGAGAACCTCCGGTTTTCATTCCATACTTTGTTGTTGTTTTTCAGATGCAGGACGTAATCTACCTCGGTGAGATTGCGGATATGGTGACAGAGTAGAGTATGGTTCGTTCCTTGTTTATTTCTGTTTTGCTTTCGTCATAGTATTCTTTCACCTTTTGTATAATTATCTTCATGGCCTTAGAGGCTTACTTGAGAGATGGGTTGTATAAGCTGTTTTAATTCTAAAACTTTGTATCTGTCCATTTGTAACTAGTCGGCTTAAACTCCGCAAGCTGTGGCTAGTTCTCTATGATTATTATATTCTTATATTTATATATGTTTTATTCTCTTATACCTATACCTTGTATCTTATGCGTTAGCTTCGTGTGAACATTTCCGTGCATACGTAATTCTATTTTTGAGTTCAATCCTTCATCAGGCTTCTAGAATATATTACTTCCTTCTATATATATATATATGTATAAGCCTTAGAACTGTCATAACCTCTGATTAACCTTTGCTTTACAGCTAGAGGTAAAGCTTAGGATAATTGGGGTGTTACAAACAGTGCCTAATAAGTAAGATGTAAGGCTCTGGGACGCCGAAGGCAATCCTAGAACTTCACATCAAATACGGATATTCAAGCTTAGTATAAATTAAATAAATAAAGAACTTAAAAGATAAACTGGGTTATCTAGAATTAGGAGAACTCTAACTAATGCTAATCACATCGCTGTATCCCACAGCCTTAACCAACCTAACCTCCGTGCGATTCCATCGCCACCGCCTACCTACCTCCTAAGCACCAGACAAACACAAGTAATACAAGAAAGTAAATCACAAGTAATATACATGTACATCAAGTAAAACAACTAGCAAATAAGCATATTATTCATTTAGGCATGATATGCAATTAGGCAAAGCAAACAAAACACATAGTAGATGCACATGATGAATGCCTGTCCTATTGGATCGTGATATCACTTGTCAGTCTATGAATGCCAACCCGACACATCCTTTCGGATGTCGCCTTTCTGCCACGTCTGAGGATATCGCGCCTGGCACGCTTTCGTTCCGAGGATATAGTGTCTGGCACACTCTTGTGGCAGAGAAGGAAAACAACAACAACATCTATTTCATCATAAATCATTCCAAGGATATAGTGCCTGGCACACTTTCCACATCCAATAAGTCCATCCACCTCAAATCATCACCAGTCATCACCATTTCTCATCTCAATCCACATTCAATTATCAATTCTCAACATTCCAAGTATATAGTGCCTGGCACACTCTCCACATCCAATTACTCATGCAGCAGAGAAATCTGCCACGCCGGAGATATAGGCTCTGCACACTCCCACATAATCCAACACTTTCCTCATTATTCCTTTCCAAGTTCTCAACTCATCACAACCATCATCAATTCATAATTTTTCATTCCGAACTCATTGGTCCATCAATTTCTCAACTCGTTGTCAGTAATCACCAAGTTCACTACTCTTCCTTCTCTCTCAACCAAACTCATCCTCAATACACCAGAAACCTAAACCTCCATTCTCTAACTTTCCAAAGTAAAATCCAAATTAAATCTCCTAGGACCTTTCCCAGGTTTTGATACCCGAAAATAAGCCTAGGAGTCTTAAATAGGTGTCACAGAAGTTTACAAGCTTGTTGGGAAGGTGAAACAGTTAAAAACAAGATTTTAGTTGAAAAATAGGGCATGTTCATACGCACAGGGGTGTGCGTGCGCCCGCCCAAGAAAGTTTCCAAATGTGTGCGTACACATAGAGGTGTGCATATGCACAGGTAGTAAAATTTTCAACTCTGTTCATCTGCACAAGGCGTGCGAACGCCCTCAACAGAGTGCACCTTCTAACGTGTGCGTGCACACAGGTTGGAAAACTTTGTTGGTTATGTGCGCGCACAGAGCGTGCTAGCACTCCCATCAGTAGACGTCTCCCCGTGTGTGCGTACGCACAAGGTTGTGTGTGCGCACAGGTTCAAAAATCTACGGGGTGTGCATGTGCACAAGGCTGTGCGTGCGCACACAAACCAGAAATTACAAATTCTGTAGAATGCACAGAATTCAGATTTCGATACCAAACTTTGTATGATCATATCTTTCTTTACGTAATTCAGATTTCCACAAAATTTAAAACATTTTAAATCTTGTTAAATTATCTTTTGTTTGATATAAAATACATCAAATTCCAACAACCGTAGCTCAAGATATGATCCATCAAAGTTAGCTCAAAACTCATTTTTACCAAAAATTCACAAGTTCTAAACTTTCCAAATTCTCAACCAAAATCATATCAAAACCATACCAAACTCCAATTTATTTCATAACTCACCCTTTGTGTCACAATTCACCCTTCATACCAAATTTTCCTTCACATTTCATTATTGTCATTCTTAAATATCAAATATATACACTATAATCATTCCTCCACTAACACATTCATCAATCATCATTCTATCACTATCAATCTTCATCATCAACCTCATTCATACTCCATATCAATAATCAGCAATATTACTCATCCAAATTTATCGTACATCATACAATCAACAACATTATTTAACAACACAAACAACATTAATAATTCCTCATACATAAATACTTTACTTACCACCCATTATTATCATAAAAGTGACCCAACACCAACCTTACATACCATCAATAACCCACCAATCTTAACACAACATCAACCACAAGATTAAAAATACAAAATTATTATCAACATATATTATAACACATCACAATGATGAATATCCTTTACTCCAACCCATCACAAATATTTTACATTAACTTATTACCTTAAATTCTCATAATCCTCATTATCCATCAATAGAACTAATCACCATCAATACTCATCAATACCAATAATTTGCCGACATCATTTAGAACATTGAAATGAGACCCATTACCTGGTTGATGTCTAACAGCAGTTACAGGCCCAGTGTTCTACCCAGGGCGGCGCAGCAGTTGACTGGACATCTAGGGATAAAGCACTGTTTCGGTGCGGGCAAGTAGTCTCTCCACGTAAAAAAATATACAACCAACAATTACATCAATTCACATATAATTATTCATACGCCAACATCATTCAATCCTATCTTAGGGTTAACTAGTCTAAGTGTCCAGAAACATTGCATATTACACAAAGGAAACCGAAACCATATCTTGGCCGATTATCCTCCAAGACAACTCCAAAAAGTACCAAAGCTCAATCACCAAAATCAAAATCTAAAAACCACAACATACACACTACAAGGGCTGATATGGAACTTTACCTTGTCCAAAGAGGATTGGGGCAATTTCCAAAACCACAAAATCTACTCAAAAACTATATCCAAAAATGCATAGAAACTAGGGCAGAGAACTAGAGTATGAGCTTCGATTTCTTACCAAATTTTCTTAGATAGAAATAAAGAGCTCGGCAAGAGCTTCGCGTGATTGCAAATGGCTCATCAATCGGAGTTCCGTAGCTCAAGTTATGGCTCCCGGAAGATGATGATGAATAGTAACATCACCTCTTCTCCTCTCTTCTCTCAAATCACGCCTCTCTCACTTTGGAGGGTAAAAATGAGCTGAGTTGCTCATTTAACTCACTTATATATGTTGGGCCTTGGGCCCGATTTTGGCCCGGTCTAACTCGTTAGCTTTTTTGGTCCGTTTGGCCCACTTTGGGCCAAAACCTTTAAGATTAGTGCCCGGTTTTCAATTCTAAATTATTTTTGTCCTTTCAACCCAACAAATCAATTTTCAAAATCTTATTTTTCCAAAATGCACGGTACTGGACAGACTAAAGCCGGTACTGCCAGCTTAAGCACCAGTACGTATTTTTACAAAAACTTGTCGCAAAAGATACATTTTCCATCTTAGAAAAATTCATTGAAATTAAATTTCACCTTTATGTATTCAAATTAAAACTTCTTAATTTTGAATCTATCTCGGTCACTTAAAATTATTATTTTTATTGAAACGGTTTTATGGAAAAACTCCGGTTCTTACATTTTCCCCTCCTAATAAAATTTTTGCTCTCGAAAATTCAAATTACTAGGTATACCCTCCTTGAAGCGCTCTACCGGGTGGATATTCCCTTTCTCCTTCCGCTGCGTCACTCTGATTATCATCATTAAGAATCTGAACTATGTGGCTATATGCCTCAAAAGCCTCTTTCTCTTGGTCCCTCCAACAAATTTTAAAATCCTAATAATCTATCACAACAACTTTATGTGCTTACCTCGCATTAGCGGATCCGACTCAGTCGCCTCTTTTGCATCCTTGGTGAACACACGGCCTGGTCATTGATTCTGATCCATGTCCTGGTTTCCCTTACGAT
The DNA here is from genome assembly GCF_003086295.3 of Arachis hypogaea. Lineage (NCBI taxonomy): Eukaryota > Viridiplantae > Streptophyta > Magnoliopsida > Fabales > Fabaceae > Arachis > Arachis hypogaea. Next base: position 78,280,513 of record NC_092052.1, read on the forward strand.
GGCAGTTCTTGGCTAGGTGCCCAGGTAGTCCACAAGCATAACACAGGTGACCCCCCTTCATATGGTGAAACTGGGCATTGTTGTCCCTTCTGAAGTTCCCTTGACCTTGCATGTAAACCCCGTTAAATAGGTGAATAACTTAGTTTTTAATAAAGAAAATTAGAAATGCAAATATTATATTAAATTAGGATAGAGCTCATCGAAACGATAATTTTGACACTAATTTCGAAGAAAACGGTTCAAGATTGGACTAAACGGATCGAACCGGTTGGATTGGGCACAAACCGGGCCCGTGGGCCCAACCGGCCTAGCTCATTTAAGTGAGCACGGTTCCCTTTCTTCCTCATTTAAGCAAACACTGAATGTCACCAAACAGGGAGAAGAAGGAAGAAACCCCCTCCCAACGTTTACAATAAACTTCAACTTGTCGTAACTCCTCCGTCCGAGCTCCGATTGCCGCACCGTTTGCGGTCACGCGACCATTGCATTGAGCTCTACGTTTCTACTAGAACAATTTCATAGTTAACCTGCTATTTCACCTCAGCCTCTTTTTCCCCAATTTTTGGAAAATTAAGTGGAGATATTAAATTTCTTTACTCTTTGATATTTTAGGATCCAATTAGCTTGAGGAAAATGTTCACTCTTGCTTATGTGAAGCTTAGGTAAGGTGAGGATATAATAATTCTATCTAAATATTCGGAATTGATGTTTTGGGAATTAAATTGGGTATATATGTGTTATGAATGTCTATTAGGTTGTGAATAAATAATTGGAGCTGGAAATTGTGAATACCGAAACTTGGAGGAAGCTGGTTAGTTGAGGTTTTAGGGGATGTGATTAGTTTTAAAAAATTTCCTTGGTCATTACAAGGAAAATCGGCTAAGTTATGGTTTAGGTTTCTTGCATTTAATATATAATGTTTTGTGAAAACTTAGGCTAGATGACTGTAGGATAGGTTGGAATGCATGTGTATATATATATGTTGTTAGTGGCTTGTGAGAAAACATGTTTGGCTTGGTCTTGGTTGATTAATTGATGGTTTGGAGAAATATTGATTTGAGGTATATTTGTTGTGGTGGTTGTTGTGATGATAAGGAAGGCCATGTTGTATTATAAGCCTAGGTTTTGTAAACTATGGTTCTTGGTTGGTTTTGGTTGATGGATTTGAATATTGTAAGTGTATTATTGTCAATTTAAGGTAGGTTTATTGTGTTGATTGTTAAAAGAATGAGAAAGGGGTATATTGTATTGAAGAACGCAGGTTTAGAGGTGAAAGGAATGGAATTATTGAATGAAAATGAGGTTTGGAATTGTTTGCAAAACTTTGGTTTTGGACTTAAATTCGGTGGGCCATAACTTGGCTTCCGAAACCCCAAATTGATTTCAACTTATTTTAAATAAAAATTGGGTTCGTGAAGCTTATGCCGTTCGAAGAACGGAAGAAAAACAATTTAAAATGACTGAGTTATGCCTACCGGAAATTTTGGTGTGGATTTTGTAATGTTGCAGGTGAGATTTAAATGATTGTGCAGCTCTCTGGTTGATCCTTTTTTTTAAAGAATGTATGTCCACGCGTACGTGTGGCATGGATTTCTGGCAATGCGTACGCGTCTGGTCCCATGCGTAAGCGTAAGGAGCTACAAGTACGTCCATGTGTATGCGTGATTCATGCGTACGCGTGATATGAAGTTTTCACCTATGCGTATGCATGACAAGGGACGCGCGCGTGAGCTGCACCTCTACACTCCCACGCGTACGCGTGGACCATATTTCAACAAACATGGTTTTGGAATCTTAAACCATATTTCAAACTTCTAAACCTCTATCTTCATTCCTTTAATCATATATGGTAGTATTAAACTTGATAATCAGATGAAGCTAGAAAATGGGGATAACTTGGAGGTGAAGTAAGGCCAAAAAGTGATGAATTGATTATGGTATGTTACGGATGATCATGTATGATACTTGGCTTGATAATCAAATGAATGATCATGTATGATACTTGGCTTGAATGATTAAATGATCTGGGATACTAGATTCCCTGGGTAAAGTACCGTGGCTTGCCACCAGGTGTACCAGGTTGAAACTCGATACTCTGTTAACCATACGATGTAAGGGTGACCGGGCACTTATAAATTCCTAGGAATGTTAATCCCCATTGAGTAATATTAGTTATTTGAGAAAAAAACTATGCATAGACTCTTGGGGATGCACGTCGAGGGACAGTCTAAGGTTTTCGAACTTGTCGGGTTGGCTGGATAACCGACAGATGAGCCTCATCAGCCATATGACAGGCATGCATCATATGCATACTACTTGAATTACTTGTTACCTGCAGTATTTGTAACCTTCTTGTTCTTGCCTTTATCTGTTTATTTGTCTGTGAAATACTGACAGAAATGGAGATTTGGAGGAATGACAGTATGGGATTTAGATTTAAGATTAAGTTAAGTTAGGCATAGATACTCTTAGAAAACCACCTTTTATGGCTTCTGTTTAATACTTTAATCTCTATAAATCTGAGTGTCAGTGTTCTAGGATTGCCTCTGGCATTCCCAGGACCTTATATATTATCTGTGTGTGTGTGTGTGTGCGTGTGTGTCTGTGTGTGTGTCTGTGTATTCTCCGGCCAGTCTTGACTTCGCAGGCTGAGTTAGGAGCTTGTTACTTTGTATCTTTGACCCTCTGTTCTTGTTTTTTGTTACTTTATACTTAACAGCTATAGCTTTCTTAGTATGCAAGATAACTCGTTTCTTGGTCGTTGCGCTTTTATTTCGTGATTTTTATTTCCTCTATTCTTCAAGGCTCCTAGTATATTATAATCTTTCTGCTATTATATGTACACATTTTATTCGATAGGTCGTAATACCACACCACCTCTATTTTACGGCTTAAGGGTAAAACTCAGTGTGGTAGGGTGTTACATTGCAGATGCTGAGGAGTATGTCCATCTTTCTTAAAGTTCTGTCCCCTTGGTCCAAGGTGATAATCACGTTCCTTACTAGTGTTTCCTCCAGGAGTGTCCCTTGACGAGGCTACTGTCTTTGCATATTCCTCAACAACTCTTGCCTTGTTCACCACATTGGAGAAAATTCGAATCTCCAAAGGAGCCGCAGCAGTCATGATATCATCCTTCAAGCCCCTTTGATACTTGATGCACTTCCAGCTTTCGTAGGTCTCTGGGGTACCCTGACACACGCTAGAGAACCTACAGAGCTCCTCAAATTGGCTAGTATAGTCCGCCACAGACAAGGAACCCTACTTCAGCTGCATAAGTTCCATCTCCTTCGCTTCCCTTGCAGATTTAGGAAAGTACTTCTTATAGAAGGCCGTCTGAAATACATCCCAAGGGATATCGGTATTCTGAAGCTGTAGTAAACAGCATTCTCCTTGCCACTAGTGTTGAGCCTTTCCCAAAAGCTGATATGCAGCAAACTCCACATACTGGTTATGCCTGTAACGCACGCTCCATGGCTTGAAACCAATTATCCGCTTCTGCAGGATTGGTCGAACCTTTGAAGCTTGGCGGATGAAACTTGAGAGAAGTAGCCAAGGTCATCGTAGCACCACCCATGTTATCACCATTTCCTTCAGCATTATCATTCCCGTCTCCATCGCCATTCCCGTTTCCAGCCGGTTGACCCAACCTTTGCAGAGTCGCAGCAGCATTTGCTTCCATGGTATTCGCAAGGTTAGCCATTGCTGTCATGAATTCGGCATGGTTATCGGCTGGTTGCGCATATCTACTCTCTACACCAAACAATCGATATCAAGGTGATCAATCTCAATATCAAAAGTCTAGTGCTTTAATTATCCCAAAAAGGCACTCACAAACAACTATGCTATGAAATATCAATGAGATAACCTAAATAGCATCAAAGAAAAAGACACAGAGTAGGCATTGAAGCACAATTGATCCATCCTTCAGGCTCACGAGGAAGAACCGCTCTGATACCACTAAATGTAACACCCTAATTACCCTAAGCCTTACCTCGCGTCGTAAAGAAAAGGTTAATCAAAGGTTACGACAAATTCTAAAGCTTATACATATTTATATAGAAGGAAATAATATATTCTAGAAGTCCGATGTAGGATACAGCTCAAAAGCAGGATTTGAAAAGCGCAAAACGTACCCACGAAGCTACAAACTTAACGCATAAGATATAGATATAATATAACAGAATATAAGAGTATAATAGCATGAAGATCTAGTCACGGCTCGCGGAGTTTAAGCTGGATAGCTATATACAGACCATACAGACATCTAAAAGTTAAAACAGCTTATAAAAGTTTTTCTCTCAAAGTAAGTGTTCATACCCTGGACCGAGCTATGAGGTCCGGGTTGGACTTAAGTAAAATGGCTGACCTCTTTAAAGGTTGGTCGATCAACGAACTCTCCACAAAAGCGTTTGGACCATCACCACAAAGGCCCAAAGAGATCCAAAGTAAAAGAACCGCCACCTACTAGAAGGCAGTTGGCCTAAAAAGATGATCTCACTCACGAAAGATAAGATAAGATAAACTTATCTAAAAGGAAGATCGCAAAACACTACTATAAATACACCGGAGCACCCATGTATAAATCATATTCTAATTCTACTAAAAAACCTGCCTAAGGCCCGTACTGACTTAAGCATCGAAGTCTCTTGCAGGTACCGCCCCCCTCTGGTGAACAAAGGCCAGCAACAACTCCTACTCCAATAAGTCGGTCACGACACCTTTGGCCCAACAAAAGGTCTCGTCCGAGATCAGCCACCCAGTTTCAAGTAACCCCCAGAATAGTAAGCCTCTACGTAAAAGTAAATACAAAAGTGAGAGATAATCCAAAATAAGCAAAAAGACTCCAAAACAGATAGAGATCTTCCACTCTGTCACCACCAAAACAACTCACCGAGGTGAGTTGCGACCTGCATCTGAAAAACAACAACAGAATATGGTATGAGAACAAGAGGTTCTCAGTAGGGTAACAGTGCCCAATAAGTAAGATGTAAGGCTCCGGGACGCCGAAGGCAATCATAGAACTTCACATCAAATACGGATATTCAAGCTTAGAATAAATTAAATAAATAAAGAACTTTAAAAATAAACCGGGTTATCTAAACTTAGGGAAATTCTAACTAATGCTAAACACACCGCTGTATCCCATAGCCTTCACCAACCTAACCTCCGTGTGATCCCCTCGCCACCGACTACCTATCCTCTTCCGCACCAGACAATCACAGTTAATGCGAGGAAGTAAATCACAAATATTATTTATATATAACAAGTAATTCAAGAAGCAAGTAGGCATATTATACAAGTAGGCAAACTCAAGTAATCAAAGCAAACAAACATATAAGAGATGCACACGATGAATGCTTGTCCCAGTGGCTAGTGATATCACTTGTTGGTCTATAAATGCCCACCCGACACATCCTTTCAGATGTAGCTTTTTTGCCACACCCATGGATATAGTGCCGGGCACACTCTATTGATCCATGGATATAGTTCCAGGCACACTCTATTCACCCACGGATATAGTGTCGGGCACACTCGCATGCGTAACCCAAGGATATAGTGCCTGGCACACTCTTGCAGCAGAAAATATTATCAATCGTAATTCATTCCCAAGGATATAGTGCCTGACACTCTTTCCACATTCAACAAGATCATCATTCATTTTTGAGTTCTCATCGTACTTAACCCAAGGATATAGTGCCTCGCACACTGTCCATATTCAACAAGTCCATCAACCTCAAATCATCACTAGTCATTACCATTTTTCATCTCAAATCACTTTCAATTATCAATTCTCAACATTCCAAGGATATAGTGGCTGGCACACTTTCCTTCAATATCCATCAAGCTCACAATAACCATCATCAGTTTCTCAATTCATTATCAGTAATCACCAAGTTTACTACTCTTTCTTCTCTCTCAACCAAACTCATTGGTGCACGAAATTGTGATGTCCAGGCTCAAACAATCCCTGGCAACGTGAGCAACTTGGTACGTGCAATCGTGATTACACTTTGATTATGTAAAATTCATGGCTCTTTCTTTCCCTGGCAATGGCGCCAAGAACATGGTGCCAATACCATGGTTCACAACTTCGATACAACTAACCAGCAAGTGCACTGGGTCGTCCAAGTAATACCTTACGTGAGTAAGGGTCGAATCCCACGGAGATTGTTGGTATGAAGCAAGCTATGGTCACCTTGTAAATCTCAGTCAGGCAGATATAAATTGATAATGGTGTTTTCGAATAATAAATAATAGAATAGGGATAGAGGTACTTATGTAAATCATTGGTAGGAATTTCAGATAAGCGAATGGAGATGCTTTTCGTTCCTCTGAACCTCTGCTTTCCTGCTATCTTCATCCAATCAGTCTTACTCCTTTCCATGGCTGGCTTTATGCAAGGGCATCACCGTTGTCAGTGGCTACATCCCCTCCTCTCAGTGAAAGATATGCTCACATGCTCTGTCACAGCACGGCCATTCATCTGTCGGTTCTCGATCATGCTGGAATAGGATTCACCCTCCTTTTGCGTCTGTCACTAACGCCCAGCACTCGCGAGTTTGAAGCTCGTCACAGTCATTCAATCATTGAATCCTACTCGGAATACCACAGACAAGGTTTAGACTTTCCGGATTCTCTTGAATGCCGCCATCATTCTAGCTTACGCCACGAAGATTCTGGTTAGGAGATCTAAGAGATACTCATTCTAGCTTAATTCATGTAGAACAGAAGTGTTTGTCAGGCACGCGTTCATAAGGGAGAAGGATGATGAGCGTCACACATAATCATCACCTTCATCACGTTCTTGGGTGCAAATGGATATCTTAGAAGCGAAATAAGATGAATTGAATAGAAAACAGTAGTACTTTGCATTAATCTTTGAGGAACAGCAGAGCTCCACACCTTAATCTATGGAGTGTAGAAACTCTACCGTTGAAAATACATAAGTGAAGGTCCAGGCATGGCCGAGATGGCCAGCCCCCTAAACGAGATCAATAGTCTCCTAAGATGAACAATGGAATAAAACTGAGACCAAAGATTCCTAATACAATAGTAAGAGGTCCTATTTATAATAAACTAGCTACTAGGGTTTACATGAGTAAGTATTTGATGTATAAATCCACTTCCGAGGCCCACTTGGTGTGTGTTTGGGCTGAGCTTAAGTGTTGCACGTGCAGAGGCCATTTGTGGAGTTGAACGCCAGTTTTTGTGCCAGTTTGGGCGTTCAACTCTGGTTTTGGATCCTTTTCTGGCGCTGGATGCCAGATTTGGGTAGAAAGCTGGCGTTGAATGCCAGTTTACATCGTCAATTCTTGGCCAAAGTATGAACTATTATATATTTCTGGAAAGCCCTGGATGTCTACTTTCCAACGCAATTGGAAGCGCGCCATTTCGAGTTTTGTAGCTCCAGAAAATTCACTTTGAGTGCAGGGAGGTCAGAATCCAACAGCATCAGCAGTCCTTTTTCAACCTCTGAATCTGATTTCTGCTCAAGTCCCTCAATTTCAGCCAGAAAATACCTGAAATCACAGAAAAACACACAAACTCATAGTAAAGTCCAGAAATGTGAATTTAACATAAAAACTAATGAAAACATCCCTAAAAGTGACTAGATCCTACTAAAAACATACTAAAAACAATGTCAAAAAGCGTATAAATTATCCGCTCATCACAACACCAAACTTAAATTGTTGCTTGTCCCCAAGCAACTGAAAATCAAATAGGAAAAAAAGAAGAGAATATACTATAAATTCCAAACTATCAATGAAACATAGCTCCAATCATATGAGCGGGACTTATAGCTTTTTGCCTCTTGAATAGTTTTAGCATCTCACTTTATCCATTGAGGTTCAGAATGATTGGCATCTATAGGAACTTCAGATTTCGAATAGTGTTATTGATTCTCCTAGTTCAGTATGATGATTCTTGAACACAGCTTCTTTATGAGTCTTGGCCGTGGCCCTAAGCACTTTGTTTTCCAGTATTACCACCGGATACATAAATGCCACAGACACATAATTGGGTGAACCTTTTCAGATTGTGACTCAGCTTTGCTAAAGTCCCCAATTAGAGGTGTCCAGGGTTCTTAAGCACACTCTTTTTTTTTGCTTTGGACCTTGACTTTAACCGCTCAGTCTCAAGTTTTCACTTGACACCTACACGCCACAAGCACATGGTTAGGGACAGCTTGGTTTAGCCGCTTAGACCAGGATTTTATTCCTTTAGGCCCTCCTATCCACTGATGCTCAAAGCCTTGGGATCCTTTTTATTTGCCGTTGCCTTTTGGTTTTAAGGGTTATTGGCTTTTTCTGCTTGCTTTTTCTTTTTCTTTCTATTTTTTTTCGCCTATTTTTTTCTTCTTTTTTTTTCTGCAAGCTTTGTTCTTTGCTGCTTTTTCTTGCTTCAAGAATCATTTTTATGATTTTTCAGATTATCAAATAACATGTCTCCTAGTCATTATTCTTTCAAGAGCCAACATATTTAACATTCTTAAACAACAACTTCAAAAGACATATGCACTGTTCAAGCATACATTCAGAAAACAAGAAGCATTGTCACCACATCAATATAATTAGGCTAAGTTCAAGGATAAATTCGAAACTCATGTACTTCTTGTTCTTTTGAATTAAAACATTTTTCATTTAAGAGAGGTGATGGATTCATAGGACATTCATATCTTTAAGACAAAGTTACTAACTACTAATGATCATGTAATGAAGGCACAAACATAGATAAGCACATAACATAGAAAACGAAAAATAGAGAAAGTAAGAACAAGGAATGAGTCCACCTTAGTGATGTCCTTGAGCTCTTCTATGTCTCTTCCTTGCCTTGGCTGCTCTTCCTTCATTGCTTTTAGATCTTCTCTGATTTCATGAAGGATGATGGAGTGCTCTTGATGTTCCACCCTTAGTTGCTTCCAATAATTGTGTGGAAGAAAATGTATCCCCTGAGGTATCTCAGGGATCTCTTGATTTGCAGTCAAATGTTCTACCACTGAGCTATAGACCCTTGATGGAAGCTTTTGTCTTCCCTTTCCTCTTTCTAGAGGTTTCTCTGGCCTTAGGTGCCATCAATGGTTATGGAAAAAAACAAAAAAGCTATGCTTTTACCACACCAAACTTAGAATGTTGCTCGCCCTCGAGCAAAAGAAGAAAGAATAGAAGAAGAAGAAGAGGATATGGAGGAGATGGATGGAGGTGTGTATTCGGCCATATGGGTGGGATTGGGTGGGAGAGAGATGTTGAATTTTGAAGGTAGTGGTGTTTGGATGTGAGTGGTAAAGGGTTAATAAGGAAGAGTGTTTATTGGGAATAGAGGATGATTGAGAAGAGAGAAGAGAGTGAGTGGAGGTAGGTGGGGATCCTGTGGGGTCCACAGATCCTGAGGTGATCCTGTGAGGTCCCAGATCTTGAGGTGTCAAGGCATTTACATCCCTGCACCAATTTAGGCATGCAAAATGCCCTTGCACACAACTCTGGGCGTTCAGCGCCAGGTTGGTGCCCATTTTGGGCGTTCAACGCCCCTTTGCTGCCATTTCTGGCGTTGAACGCCAGAACCATGCTTGTTCTGGGCGTTCAGCGCCAGAACTATGCTCTGTTCTGGCGTTTGAACGCCAGACAGATGCTCCTCCAGGGTGTGATTTTTCTTCTGCTGTTTTTGATTCCGTTTTCAATTTTTATATTTATTTTGTGACTCCTCATGATCATGAACCTAAGAAAACATGAAAAACAATAAAAATAAGAATTAGATAAACATTGGGTTGCCTCCCAACAAGCGCTTCTTTAATGTCAATAGCTTGACAGTGGGCTCTTATGGAGCCTCACAGATGTGCAGAGCTTTGTTGAGACTCTCCAACACCAAACTTAGAGTTTGGATATGGGAGTTCAACACCAAACTTAGAGTTTGGTTGTGGCCTCCCAACATCAAACTTAGAGTTTGACTGTGGGGCTCTGGTTGACTCTGCTTGGAGAGAAGCTTTTTCTGCTTCTTCTCCATGGTTGCAGAGGGAGATCCTTGAGTTTTGAATACAAGGGAGTTCTCATTCCATTGAAGGACTATTTCACCTCTGTCAACATCAATCACAGCTCTTGCTGTGGCCAGGAAAGGTCTTCCTAGGATGATGGATTCATCCTCTTCCTTTCCAGTATCCAGGACTATGAAATCAGCAGGGATGTAAAGGCCCTCAACCTTTACTAATACATCTTCTACTTGTCCATAAGCCTGTTTTCTTGAGTTGTCTGCCATCTCTAGTGAGATTTTAGCAGCTTGCACCCCATAGATTCCCAGTTTCTCTATTACAGAGAGGGGCATGAGGTTTATCCCTGAACCAAGGTCACACAGAGCCTTAAAGATCATGGTGCCTATGGTACAGGGTATTATGAACTTTCCAGGATCCTGTCTCTTCTGAGGCAATGTCAGTTGATCCAGATCACTTAGTTCATTGATGAACAAGGGAGGTTCAACTTCCCAAGTATCAATGCCAAATAATTTGGCATTCAGCTTCATGATTGCACCAAGAAACTTGGCAGTTTGCTCTTCAGTAACATCCTCATTCTCTTCAGAAGAGGAATACTCATCAGAGCTCATGAAGGGCATAAGGAGGTTCAATGGAATCTCTATGGTCTCTAGATGAGCCTCAGAGTCCCTTGGTTCCTCAGAGGGAAGCTCCTTATTGATCACTGGACGTCCCAGGAGGTCTTCCTCCTTGGGATTCACGTCCTCCACTCCCCTTGTAGGTTCGGCCATGGTGCTTATGTTAATGGCCTTGCACTCTCCTTTTGGGTTCTCTTCTGTATTGCTTGGGAGAGTACTGGGAGGGATTTCAGTGATCCTTTTACTCAGCTGGCCCACTTGTGCTTCCAAATTTCTAATGGAAGATCTTGTTTCATTCATGAAACTTACAGTGGCCTTAGACAGATCAGAGACTAAGTTTGCCAGATTAGAAGTATTTTGTTCAGAGTTCTCTGTCTGTTGCTGAGTGGATGATGGAAAAGGTTTGCTGTTGCTAAACTTGTTTCTTCCACCATTATTAAAGCCTTGTTGAGGCTTTTGATCCTTCCATGAGAAATTTGGATGATTTCTCCATGATGAGTTATAGGTGTTTCCATAAGGTTCACCTAAGTAATTCACCTCTGCTATTGCAGGGTTCTCAGGATCATAAGCTTCTTCTTCATAAGAAGCCTCTTGAGTACTGTTGGATGCAGTTTGTATTCCATGCAGACTCTGAGAGATCATATTGACTTGCTGAGTAAATATTTTATTCTGAGCCAATATGGCATTCAGAGTATCAACTTCAAGAACTCCCTTCTTCATAGGCGTCCCATTACTCATAGGATTCCTTTCAGAAGTGTACATGAACTGGTTATTAGCAACCATGTCAATGAGTTCTTGAGCTTCTGCAGGCGTTTTCTTTAGGTGAATGGATCCACCTGCAGAAGTGTCCAGTGACATTTTTGATAGCTCAGATAAACCATCATAGAATATATCCAGGATGGTCCATTCTGAAAGCATGTCAGAAGGACACTTTTTGGTCAACTGTTTGTATCTTTCCCAAGCTTCATAGAGGGATTCACCTTCTTTCTGTCTGAAGGTTTGAACATCAGCTCTAAGCTTGCTCAGATTTTGAGGAGGAAAGTACTTGGCTAAGAAAGCCGTGACCAGCTTATCCCAAGAGTTCAGGCTGTCTTTGGGTTGAGAATACAACCATAATCTAGCTCTGTCTCTTACAGCAAAAGGGAAAAGCATGAGCCTGTAGACTTCAGGATCTACTCCATTAGTCTTAACAGTATCACATATCTGCAAGAATTCAGTTAAGAACTGAAAAGGATCTTCAGATGGAAGTCCATGAAAGTTGCAGTTCTGCTGCATCAGAGAAACTAATTGAGGTTTCAGCTCAAAGTTGTTTGCTCCAATGGCAGGAATGGAGATGCTTCTTCCATGTACATTGGAATTAGGTGCAGTAAAGTCACCAAGCATCTTCCTTACATTATTATTATTTTCGGCTGCCATCTCCTCTTCCTGTTCGAAAATTTCTGAAAGGTTATCTCTGGATTGTTGTATTTTAGCTTCTCTTAATTTTCTCTTCAGAGTCCTTTCAGGTTCTGGATCTGCTTCCACAAGAATGTTCTTATCCTTGCTCCTGCTCATATGACAAAGAAGAAGGCACAGAAAAATAATAATAATAATAGAGATCCTTTATACCACAGTATAGGGATCCCTGTGTGAGTAGAAGAAGAGGGGGAGACAAAGAATGTAATATAATGGAAGAAACACAACTGTGAGGATGGCAGAGATGTGAGATGAGATGTTAGGATATGAATGAATAAATAGAATAAGATGGGGGAGGGATAATTTTCGAAAAATATTTTTGAAAAAGAGTTAGTGATTTTTGAAAATAGTTTTTGAAAAATGTTAGTAATTTTCGAAAATTTTTGAAATCAAAAAATAAAAAATAAAAATAATTAGTTAATTAAAAAGAAATTTTGAAAAAGAGGGAAGATATTTTTGAAAATTAGAGAGAGAGAGTCAGTTAGGTAGTTTTGAAAAAGTTAAGAAACAAACAAAAAGTTAGTTAGTTAGTTGAAACAAATTTTGAAAAGATAAGAAGTTAGGAAGTTAGAAAAGATATTTTGAAAAGATATTTTTGAAAAAGATAAGATAAGAAGATATTTTTGAAAAGATATGATTGAAATTAGTTTTGAAAAAGATTTGATTTTTAAAATCACAATTAATGACTTGATTCACAAGAAATCACAAGATATGATTCTAGAACTTAAAGTTTGAATCTTTCTTAACAAGTAAGTAACAAACTTGAAATTTTTGAATCAAAACATTAATTGCTATTGTTATTTTCGAAAATTTGGTATAAAAATAAGAAAAAGATTTTTGAAAAATATTTTTGGAATTTTCAAAAATAACTAAGAAATTTGAAAAAGATTTGATTTGTGAAAAAAGATTTTGAAAAAGATAAGATTTTCAAATTGAAAATTTGATTTGACTCATAAGAAACAACTTGATTTTAAAATTTTTGAAAAAGTCAACTCAAATTTTCGAATTTTATGAGAGAAAAGGGGAAAGATATTTTTTTGATTTTTGAATTTTTATGATGCAAGAGAAAAACACTAAAAAGATGCAATGCATGAAATTTTTTTTAGATCAAAACATGTGATGCATGCAAGAATGCTATGAATGTCAAGATGAACACCAAGTACACTATGAATGTCAAGATGAACATCATAGACACAATTTTGAAAAACTTTTATTGCAAAGAAAACATGCAAGACACCAAACTTAGAATTCTTTAATGCTTAGACACTAAGAATTCAAGAATGCATATGAAAAACAAGAAAAGACACAAAACATGAAAACATCAAGATCAAACAAGAAGACTTACCAAGAACAACTTGAAGATCATGAAGAACACTATGAATTCATGAAATTTTCGAAAAATGCAAGATGCACATGAAATTGACACCAAACTTATGATATGACTCAAGACTCAAACAAGAAACACAAAATATTTTTTTGATTTTTATGATTTTCTAATTTTTTGGATTTTTATTTTATATTTTTCGAAAATTATTTAGAAGGAAAGAAAAATAAGGATTCCAAAATTTTTAATATGAATTCCAGGAATCTTGCCATGTTAGTCTAAAGCTTCAGTCCAGGAATTAGACATGGCTCACTAGCCAGCCAAGCTTTCAATGAAAGCTCCAGTCCAAAACACTAGACATGGCCAATGGCCAGCCAAGCTTCAGCATGTAATTCTGACATGACACGCCTGACATACTCATTCCCAAAGGAATAGGACATGGCTTTACAGCCAGCCAGACTTCAACGTGCTTCATGAAACACTAGAATTCATTCTTAAAAATTTCTGAATAAAAGTTTTGAAAACATTTTTATATTATTTTCGAAAACAGATGAGAATATTTTCGAAATATTTTTTTTTGAAAAATTTTTGAAAAGAAAACAAAAAGAAAATTACCTAATCTGAGCAACAAGATGAACCGTCAGTTGTCCAAACTCGAACAATCCCCGGCAACGGCGCCAAAAACTTGGTGCTGTTACCGGATCAAAGGGGAATCTGGCACTGATGTTACCGGACCAAAAGCTTGCCGAGAACTCAAACAATCCCCGGCAACGGCGCCAAAAACTTGGTGCACGAAATTGTGATGTCCAGGCTCAAACAATCCCTGGCAACGTGAGCAACTTGGTACGCGCAATCGTGATTACACTTTGATTATGTAAAATTCATGGCTCTTTCTTTCCCTGGCAATGGCGCCAAGAACATGGTGCCAATACCATGGTTCACAACTTCGATACAACTAACCAGCAAGTGCACTGGGTCGTCCAAGTAATACCTTACGTGAGTAAGGGTCGAATCCCACGGAGATTGTTGGTATGAAGCAAGCTATGGTCACCTTGTAAATCTCAGTCAGGCAGATATAAATTGATAATGGTGTTTTCGAATAATAAATAATAGAATAGGGATAGAGGTACTTATGTAAATCATTGGTAGGAATTTCAGATAAGCGAATGGAGATGCTTTTCGTTCCTCTGAACCTCTGCTTTCCTGCTATCTTCATCCAATCAGTCTTACTCCTTTCCATGGCTGGCTTTATGCAAGGGCATCACCGTTGTCAGTGGCTACATCCCCTCCTCTCAGTGAAAGATATGCTCACATGCTCTGTCACAGCACGGCCATTCATCTGTCGGTTCTCGATCATGCTGGAATAGGATTCACCCTCCTTTTGCGTCTGTCACTAACGCCCAGCACTCGCGAGTTTGAAGCTCGTCACAGTCATTCAATCATTGAATCCTACTCGGAATACCACAGACAAGGTTTAGACTTTCCGGATTCTCTTGAATGCCACCATCATTCTAGCTTACGCCACGAAGATTCTGGTTAGGAGATCTAAGAGATACTCATTCTAGCTTAATTCATGTAGAACAGAAGTGTTTGTCAGGCACGCGTTCATAAGGGAGAAGGATGATGAGCGTCACACATAATCATCACCTTCATCACGTTCTTGGGTGCGAATGGATATCTTAGAAGCGAAATAAGATGAATTGAATAGAAAACAGTAGTACTTTGCATTAATCTTTGAGGAACAGCAGAGCTCCACACCTTAATCTATGGAGTGTAGAAACTCTACCGTTGAAAATACATAAGTGAAGGTCTAGGCATGGCCGAGATGGCCAGCCCCCTAAACGAGATCAATAGTCTCCTAAGATGAACAATGGAATAAAACTGAGACCAAAGATTCCTAATACAATAGTAAGAGGTCCTATTTATGATAAACTAGCTACTAGGGTTTACATGAGTAAGTATTTGATGTATAAATCCACTTCCGGGGCCCACTTGGTGTGTGTTTGGGCTGAGCTTAAGTGTTGCACGTGCAGAGGCCATTTGTGGAGTTGAACGCCAGTTTTTGTGCCAGTTTGGGCGTTCAACTCTGGTTTTGGATCCTTTTCTGGCGCTGGATGCCAGATTTGGGTAGAAAGCTGGCGTTGAACGCCAGTTTACGTCGTCAATTCTTGGCCAAAGTATGGACTATTATATATTTCTGGAAAGCCCTGGATGTCTACTTTCCAACGCAATTGGAAGCGCGCCATTTCGAGTTCTGTAGCTCCAGAAAATCCACTTTGAGTGCAGGGAGGTCAGAATCCAACAGCATCAGCAGTCCTTTTTCAACCTCTGAATCTGATTTCTGCTCAAGTCCCTCAATTTCAGTCAGAAAATACCTAAAATCACAGAAAAACACACAAACTCATTGTAATGTCCAGAAATGTGAATTTAACATAAAAACTAATGAAAACATCCCTAAAAGTGACTAGATCCTACTAAAAACATACTAAAAACAATGTCAAAAAGCGTATAAATTATCCGCTCATCACTCATCTTCAGTACACCAGAAACCTAAACCTCTGTTTGCTAACTTTTCAAAGTAAAACCCAAATTAAATCTCCTAGGACCTTTTCCATGTTTTGATACTGGAAAGTAAGCCAAAGAGTCTTAAATAGGTATCACAGAAGTTTACAAGCTTGTTGGGAAAGTGAAACAGTTAAAAACAACATTTTAGTTGAAAAACAGGACATGTGCGTACGCACAAGGGTGTGCGTGCGCACACCCACGGCAGTTTTCAAATGTGTGCGTACGCATAGAGGTGTGCGTACGCACAGGTAGTAAAAATTCCAACTCTGTTCATCCGCACAAGGCGTGCAAATACCCTCAACAGAGTGCACCTTCCAACGTGTGCATGCGCACAGGTTGTAAAACTTCCTTGGTTGTGTGCACGCACAGGTCATGTTAGCGCTCCCAACAGCAAGCCTTCTCCTGTGTGTGCATGCACACAAGGCTGTGCATGCACACAGGTTCAAAAACTCATAGGGGTGTTGATAAACCATTATTTTATGATTTATATTGTGTTTAATTGTGTGGTTTTATCAAGTCTTCACCCACTAATTCATATTATTTGCATGTATTTACAATTCCTTCCCAAATTGGTTCCATGGTTGAAAACTTGCTTCTTAGAGATCTTAAATTATGTATTTTAATTCTCCTCTATACCATTCGATTCCGTGATCCGTGTGTTAAATGTCTCAGGTTTCATAGGACAGAAATGGCTTAGAGAATGGAGAAGAAGCTTGCAAAAATGGAAGGAACACAAGAAATTAAGGAGATGACCAGCAAGACGCGACGCGGACGCATGGCTCACGCGATCGCACGAAATGGAGAAATCGTAGTGACGCGGTCGCGTGCCTAAAGCAAACGCGTGAATTGGAAGCTACACGAGTGACGCGAATGCATGGACGACGCATACGCGTGGCAGGGAAAACGCTGAATGACGCACACGTGTGGATGACGCGTACGCGTGACATGCGCGATCTGCAAAATTAACAGAATTCACTGGGGGCAGTTTTGGGTCGCGTTTTGACCCAGTTTTCGGCCCAGAAACACAGATTAGAGCAAGGGAACATGCAGAGACTCAAGGAGGAAGACACATTAGGATAGTTTTTCAGTTTTAGATTTGATTTTACTCTTCCTCTAGGTTTTCTCTCTACACATTCATAGTTCTTAGAGTTTTGTTTTATTGCTTTTCGGATTAGGATATTGAGAAGAGTTATTACCTCCACCAAGACTTCATCATTCTAGTTTGTTTCCTTACTTTTCATTTACTCTTTCATATTCCTAATTTGTTCAGAGTTACAATTCGATTATTTTTATAATTTATTAATACAAGAACCATTTTTATTTTTAATTGATCCTTCATCTATTATTGATTATCATGTCTTTCTTTATTTCCCTTTTTAATTTTGTGAAGTTTATATTCATGATAATGGAGTAGTGCCATAACTTGATTGGGAGTGATTAAAAGGAGAACCTTGAGTTGGATTACTCAAGAGTTAAATTGTAATTGGGTTTATTATTGGTTGGCTCTCTAGTCACTAATGCTAATCCTTCTCAAGGGAGAAGATCAGAACTTGTGAATAGAAGTAGAATTCCAACTTACTTGAATTTCTTTTACTTTACTTGGTAAAAGATAACTAAGTAGAAGCAACCTTCAATTATCAATTGATCTTGAGAGAAATCCAACAAGGATAGAACTTCCAATTAATCTACTCCTGGTCAAGACCTTTATTTGAATTATATAAATTTTCTTATTCAATTTTTCTGTTTTTCAAACTCAAAATTTCCTGGAAAACCTCTGACCAATAAACTGCATTCTTTCATGCAACTCGTTGGGAGACGACCTGGGATTCATACTCCCAGTATTTTCATTCTAATTTTGTGACAACCCTTTTTAAATTGATAAGCGGATTTTTGGTTGGTTAAGAACTGTACTTGCAACGTATTTCTTATATTAATTTCTTAATCTGCCAATTTCTGCAATGTCAGGTGTGCGTGTGCACAAGGCTATGCATGCGCACTTACCAGAATTCACAAAATTCTGCAACTTTGCAGAATTTCAGATTTTGACACCAAACCTTGAATGATCATAACTTCCTCTTCAAAAATCCAAATTTTACAAACTTTATATCAATTTGAAGATTTTTCAATGAACTTTAATTATAAACAAATTTGAACGAATTTGAAAAATTGAGACACAGGTTATGACCCATCAAAGTTCACTAAAAACCAGTTTTTACCAAAATTCCACAAGGCTCTCAGTTTACCATTTTCACTACCAAAACCAAATCAAAACCAAATTAACTCCATCCCACATCAGATTCTATCATTTATGCCATAATCCACTACTCATATTATCAATTCTCAAACCGAATTATCCATGATTCCACACTAAAACCCCTTCTCATCCAACAAACTTGACAATAATCATTTTACCATTTTCAATTCATCAACATCAACCTCATTCATTCCCAATATCAATAATCAATATTGTTTAACAACATCAACAATATTTCTCATCCAAATTCATCACATATCATACATCAACAACATTATTCAACAGCTTTAACAACATCAATTCATCATACATCATCAACCAACCAAATTCAACAACCACTACAAATCCTTATTAATTCCAACAATCGTCACCAAACAATATCTAACATTAACCAACATCATAATACATCATTAACACCAATAATCCTCAACAAGCACCATCATCATACATATATCACAAAGAACCACATATCCAATTCAATCCTATTCTATGGGCCAGTAGCCTAAGTGTCCAGAAACATTACATATTACATCACTTTAAGTCCAAACAAGCTTCCAAAAAGCCAAGCCAACTCCAACAAGCATCAAAGCTCAAACTAACATCACATATATTACCAAAATCAAAACCTAGAAACCAGAACATACAACACTACAAGGGTTTATGAGCAACTTTACCTTGTCAAAAGAGGATTAGGGAAATTTCCAACAATTACCCGCTACTAGAGACCACCTAAACAACCAAAACCACAAAATCTACTCAAAAACCATAACCAAAAAGCACAGAAACTAGGGCAGGAAACTGGAGTGGGAGCTTCGAGTTCTTACCAAATTTTCTTAGATAGAAATAAAGAGCTCGACAAGAGCTTTGTGTAGCCGCAAACGGCTCGTCAATCAGAGCTCCGTAGCTCAAGATACGGTCAAAAGAAGGAGGAGATGAATAGTACTCTCCTTCCTCCTCTCTTCTCTCAAAACCAGCGGCCCTCTCTTGTGGGTATGCTGAAAATGAGCTTAAAGCTCATTAAAAGGTGCTTTTATATGTTGGACTTGGACCCAACTTGGCCCAAGTCCAACCGCGTAGGAATTTCGGTTTGTTTGGCCCACTTTGGGCAGAAACCTTTAAGATTAGCGCCCGGTTTTCAATTCTAAATTATTTTTGTCCTTTCGAAACAACAAATCAATTTTCAAAATCTCATTTTCCCAAAATATGCGGTACTGGACAGACTAAAGCCAGTACTGCCAGCTTAAGCACTAGTACGCATTTTTACAAAAACTTTGCGCAAAAGATACATTTTCCAACTCAGAAAAATTCATTGAAATCAAATTTTACCTTTTTATTTTCAAATTAAAACTTCTAAATTTTGAATCTAATCTGGGCACTAAAATTACTATTTTTATTAAAATGGTTTTACATGAAAAACTCCGGTTCTTACAGTAACAGTGCCCAAAAAGTAAGATGTAAGGCTCCGGGACGCTGAAGACAATCCTAGAACTTCACATCAAATACGATATTCAAGCTTAGAATAAATTAAATAAATAAAGAACTTAAAACGTAAACCAGGTTATCTAGACTTAGGGAAATTCTAACTAATGCTAATTACACCGCTGTATCCCACAACCTTCACCAACCTAACCTCTGTGCGATTCCATCGCCACCGCCTACCTACCTCCTCAGCACCAGACAAACACAATTAATACAAGCAAGAAAATCACAAGTAATATACATATACAGCAAGTAAAACAACTAGCAAATATGCATATTATTCATTTAGGCAAGATATTCAATTAGGCAAAGCAAACAAAACACATAGAAGATGAACATGATCAATGCCTGTCCTATTGGCTCGTGATATCACTTGTCGGTCTATGAATGCCAACCCGACACATCCTTTCGGATGTTTTCTTTCTGCCACATCCGAAGATATTGTTCTTGGCACGTTATCGTTCTAAGGATATAGTGCCTGGCACACTCTTGTAGCAGGGAAGGAAAACAACAACATGTATTTCATCATAAATCATCCCAAAGATATAATTCCTGGCACACTATCATTCCAAGGATATAGTGCCTAGCACACTTTCCACATCCAACAAGTTCATCCACCTCAAATCATCACCAGTCATCACTATTTCTCATCTCAATCCACTTTCAATTATCAAGTCTCAACATTCCAAGGATATAGTGTCTGGCACACTCTCTTTCAAACACTATCATTCCAAGGATATAGTGCCTGGCACACTCTCCACATCCAATTACTTATGTAGCAGAAAAATCTGCAATGCTGGAGATATAGGCTTCGCACACTCCCATAAAATCCAATACTTTCCTCATTATTCCTTTCCAAGTTTTCAACTCATCACAACCATCATCAATTCATAATTTTCCATTCCGAACTCATTGGTCCATCAATTTCTCAATTCATTTTCGGTAACCACCAAGTTCAATACTCTTCTTTCTCTCTCAACCAAACTCATCCTCAATACACCAAAAACCTAAACCTTTGTTCTCTAACTTTTTAAAGTAAAACCCAAACTAAATCTCCTAGGAACTTTTCCAGGTTTTGATACCTAAAAATAATCCAATGAGTCTTAAATAGGTGTCAAAGAAGTTTACAAGCTTGTTGGGAAGGTGAAACAGTTAAAAACAATATTTTAGTTGAAAACAGGGCATGTGCGTACACACAGGGGTATCCGCGCGCACGCCCAAGAAAGTTTTCAAATGTGTGCGTACGCATAGAGGTGTGCGTACGCACAGGTAGCAAAATTTTCAACTCTGTTCATCCGCACAATGCGTGCGAACGCCCTCAACAGAGTTCACCATCCAACGTGTGCGTGCGCACATGTTGCAAAATTTCGTTGGTTATTTGCGTGCACAGAGTGTGCTAGCGCTCCCATCAGTAGCCGTTACCACGTGTGTGCGTACGCACAAGGTTGTGCGTGCGCACAAGTTCAAAAATCCACGGGGTGTGCGTGCGCACACAAACCAGAAATCACAAATTTTGCAAAATGCATAGAATTTAGATTTCGACACCAAACTTTGAATGATCATATCTATCCCTACATAATTTAGATTACCACAAAATTTAAACTATTTTAAAGCTTGTTAAATTATCTTTCGTTTGATATAAAATACATCAAATTCCAATAACCATAGCTCAAGATATGATCCGCAAAGTTAGCCCAAAACTCATTTTTACCAAAAGTTCACAAGTTTTTAACTTTCTAAATTCTCAACCAAAATCATATCAAACCATACCAAACTCCAATTTACCTCATAACGCACCCTTTGTGTCACAATTCACCCTTCATACCAAATTTTCCTTCACATTTCAATATTCTCATTCTTAAATAAGAAATGTGTACACTATAATCATTCCTCCACCAACACATTCATCAATAATCATTCTATCACTATCAATCTTCATCATCAACCTTATTCATACTCTATATCAATAATCAGCAATATTACTCATCCAAATTCATCATACATCATACAATCAACAACATTATTTATCAACACTAACAAAATCAATAATTCCTTATACATAAATACTTTACTTACCACCCATTATTATCATAAAAGTCACCCAACACCAACCTTACATGTAACAACCACGATTTTCGAGTACGCGAGATCTTTTCTGAAAGTACGAATTTCTCCGGAAGATCAGTAAGGGGAAAACCTTTGATATATCATCAAGTATCTCAATCCTCATTGTCATTATGTCATTTTTAAGTTAGAACCTTTTCCGAGACAAGCTCGATAATGCGGTCGCGAAGAACCTAGTTTTTGAACCGTATCAGTTAGGAGTTTTGATTCGGTTTTTTGTAAATAGTCTCAGTTTGACAAACCGGACTCGATTTATGAGAGAAGAGAGATAATAGGATGATATTATCATTACATTAGTATTAGAAGCTTCTTGAATAATATTACAAGGTTACCTGGTCAGTTTTAGTTAAAAATAGAAAACCGGTTTAACCGGGTTCACAGTTTACTGGTGCAGCTTAGCACCAGCACTCTCTGATGACTTTAGCAATGCTAAGGCCTCATTATACATGTCTTATTCTCATAATAAATATTTTACTAGTGTCATTTATGCTAGTAGCTCAGAAAATAATTTTTAGAGATGTTTTCACAAATGTTCCGATACATCTAGTTTTAGTAGTTATACATCTGAGATATTTTAATATTATTTTAATCCACCTCCAAGCCAACCAATCACAACTCACCCTACACCCCCAAGGCTAGCTCATTTTCACTTTGTGGCTGAAAATAGGAAGAGAGAAAAAGAGAGAAAAGTTCTTAGTTCCAAATCTTCAAAGCTTGATTTCTGCTGAACTAAAACTCAAATCAAAATTCTAATCCTACCAAAACGATCATCTCTTCTTTTTCTACATGATCATATGACTTATCAAGGCTGGAATCAAGGTGAGTTGGCTGCACCATCTCTCTTTTGGTTCGGTTTCAAGGAAACATGCTTAAACATGTGTTTTCTTGATGTTCTACCTTAGGAATCATGCTTAACTTGACTTGAGGGCCAAGAAACGTGACTTTCCAGCAAGTCTAAGGTTAGAAATCACTTCCTAACATGCTGAGTGAGATTTGGTTAGTTGAGGGTTTTTGGATTTAAAGTTGTTCTTGATGTGATTTAGGAGGAAAAAGTGCTTAAGGACCACCTGAAAGTCTAACTGAATTAGGAGCAGCAAAACCAGGTAGGGTGTCACAAAATTAATCTTGATTATTTCTATTTGAGTTGTGTGAATGTTGTATTATTTGGCTGTGCTAAAAATTGGTTGCATATATGATTGATTCTTGGTGAAAATTTGGTGAAATTTTGATGAAATTTGATGAAATTCAACCTTTAAAGTTCATGTTCTTGGGGCAGATGGAAAAACGAAACCCTAAGCTTAAATTGATGTTCAATTTGTGTTGAAATCATTAGAAAAGATGGGGTTTTAGTGGCTGCTAATTTATTATGAATTATAGTAAAAATCGGTTGCTGAAA
The DNA here is from genome assembly GCF_003086295.3 of Arachis hypogaea. Lineage (NCBI taxonomy): Eukaryota > Viridiplantae > Streptophyta > Magnoliopsida > Fabales > Fabaceae > Arachis > Arachis hypogaea. The sequence continues at coordinate 78,303,706 of NC_092052.1, forward strand.
AGACTGAAAAACGGGTAAAAATAGAGAAAGAATCTGAAGAATTTATGAAGAACATGAAGAACACTTTGAGTGTGATGAAGAACAATGAAGAACAGGCCTTAGATCTTAAAAATGGCAAGGAATTAAAATTTTTGGTGTTTAAGGGGTTATTTGGTAATTTCTGAAAGTTAGGGTGGTAAAAGTAGAAATATTAAAAGTTATGGGTGGTAAAAAGTGAATTTTAAAAGTTAAAAGTAAAAGTAAGTTAATTTTCGAAAATTTAATGATAAAATAATAAATAATAATAAAATATTAAATAATAATATTTAATTAAAAATAATATTTTAATAAAAATAATAAAATAATGCGGAAAAGGCAGTTTTCTATAAGAGCTTTAGAAAGACAACTTTAAGCGCAGAATCTCATAATTACCTTCATAAAACACTTAGGGAGTGGTAAAAACATATTATTGAGGCAAAGATAAATAAAAGATAAAAAGTTGAAGAAAAGATAAAAATCGAAGAAAAAGTCTGTAAAGTTTTAATGACAGAAAAACAGACAGAGACTAGTGAACGAACTAGGGCAACTTAGTTAGTACTTGAGTTGCGACTAGGGTTAGGTATTATATGAAAAGTTAAATTGTTTCAGTATAGACTTAATGAACCTATACTTGGGACAGGTTAACTATTCATACTGAAATTTACATAAGCTTTAAATACACATGTTAAACAGAGAAATCAGAGCAGGGTAAAGAGACTAAGAGCAGAAGGCTTATTGAAAGGTTAATTGTTGCTTGAGGAAACCCAAGAGATATTGTTTGCTTATTCGTTGCTTAATGCAACCCAAGAGATAATATTTATTATCTGTTGCTTAAAGCAACCCAAGAGTTTCTGTAGGGAAACTAGGATACCAACAGCAATTTTCCGTTCCCAAGAGTATATTTCCTACGAGTAGAAAGTAGAGGCTGTCTCAATAGAGCTGCTAATAATTATATGCACATTTATTTGAATGGAAAATTGTATCAGGAAAATCGTGAACTCGTGACCGGATAAATGTCGGGAATGCAGGTGCTAACTGACACATGAGCTCATGGCCTGTACTAGGGCTAGACATGCATCATTCTTGTCTGTGCATCATTCTTTGTTGCTTTCCTTCTTGTGTGTGAACTATTTCTTTATGTTTGTCTCCTTGAGTGCTATGTCTGTGCTCTATTTCCTTGTGTTTTTCTGTTTGTGTTCTATTTTCTGTCTTTCCTATCTATTTTTAACTACTGTTTACTACTTTACTATATTCTAATATCCATCTGCTAATCGGAATCGAATAAATGAATGTAACTAATAACCCCAACCCTACTAAGAACTCCCCAGTTCTTACCCCTTCTCTCCCTTCCTCCCCATCATATGGAGACGGGCGTGATCTTCTATGAGTTCGAGGACCCTTACGTCTACGAGGATCCGGTACATCACAGTTACTTCATTATGGGTTTAGAGCCTCGTATTAGACGATATGCGTTACTTAATCAAGCTTTTCAACATCCTCTGTCTAGCCTGCATTTTGACCCCGATGCTCCTTACGACTTTCCCTTATCCTGGTTACATCCTGACGCACCTGGGCATCCTTTTCCTGATAATCCCGGACACCCTATACCAGCTCAACCTTTGAATGAGGTGGTACCTGAGCCTATCATTCCTGATGAGCCTGAGTTAGCTGGTGACTACATACCTGTGATACCACCAGAGTGGGATTTTCCCCCTGAGCTGATCCTCGACTTTCCACAGCCTGATGAGCCGGCACTACCGGACGGTGGGACAGCTCCTATATACGCGAACGGACCTGTGCTCGCGAATGGTTTTGTACATAGTGACAGCAGTATTTCTGGTGGATCTGAGGATATAGTTGTAGCTGCGGACGATGAGGAGGAGGAGGATCCTGAGATAGAGATAGAGCAGGATGAGGAGATGGACGAGCCTTACGGCAATTCTCCGAACGGCCACATGTAAATATAGTTTGACTGTGGAAGGGGCATTCTTTTGATGACACTCTAGTCTGACATTATCTGATAGTTAGTCTCTCACTTGTGTTAGTACACCCGAGAGCTAGGAGCTATATAGTGGTTAGGCTAGCCTGGGTGCTAGTTTAGCAGCTTTTTGTATGGGCCAGGCCCTCGAAGTGTCGTGTATATATTAGCTGCATAGGATGACGAGGATGTAAACTGACCTGATCTTGTGTAAACGCTACATGTTTTGTTATAGTGTACCTGATGTATATTATCAGCTGTGTTTCTTTGTTTATTTATGATTCCTTTCTATTTCTCTCAATGTATTCCTGTTTATCTTACCTTGTTATCCGCAACGATATAATAAAAAAAAAGTTACCCGTAAAATTGGCATCGCTCTAATAAGGAACATGCTCATATATTAAAGAATAGTTAATAATTAGGAAGGATAAGTTAGTAACACTTAGCTTCTTGTATGACCATGGCATACTGGGAGTTGGGTCGTTACATTACATACCATCAATAACCCACCAACCTTAACACAACATCAACCATAAGATTCAAAAAACAAAATTATCATCAACATATATCATCACACATCACAATCATCAATATCCTTTACTCCAAACTATCACAAACATTTTACATTAACTTATTACCTTAAATTCTCATAATCCTCATTATCCATCAATAGAACTAATCACCATCAATACTCATCAACACCAACAATTCAATACAACTAACAATTATATCAATTCACATAGAATTATTCATACGCCAACATCATTCAATCCTATCTTAGGGTCAACTAGGCTAAGTGTCCAGAAACATTACATATTACAGAAAAAAAAATCAAAACCATACCTTGGCCGATTATCCTCCACGCACAAAACCACCAAAAAGACAAGACAACTCCAAAAAGAACCAAAGCTCAAACTAACAACACATATATCACCAATATCAAAACCTAGAAACCATAACATACAATACTACTAGGGTGTATAAGGAACCTTACCTTGTCCAAAGAGGATTGGGGCAATTTCCAACAATTACCTGCTACTAGAGATCACCTAAACAACCAAAACCACAAAATATGCTCAAAAACCATAACCAAAAAGCACAGAAACTAGGGCTGGGAACTGGAGTATGAGATTCACGTTCTTACCCAATTTTCTTAAATAGAAACGAAGAGCTCAGCGAGAGCTTCACGTGACCATAAATGGCTCGTCAAGCGGAGTTCCGTAGCTCAAGTTATGGCTCCCGGAAGGTGATGATGAAGAGTAACATCACCTCTTCTCTTCTCTTCTCTCAAACCGTGCCTCTCTCACTTTGGAGGGTGAAAATGAGCTGAGTTGCTCATTTAACTCACTTATATATGTTGGGCCTTGGGCCCAGTTTAGGCCCGGTTTAATCTGTTAGCGTTTTTGGTTCGTTTGGCCCACTTTGGGCCAAAACCTTTAAGATTAGTGCCCGGTTTTTAATTCTAAATTATTTTTGTCCCTTCAAAACAACAAATCAATTTTCAAAATCTTATTTTCCCAAAATACGCGGTACTGGATAGACTAAAGCCGGTACTGCCAACTTAAGCACCAGTACGCATTTATATATTCAAATTAAAACTTTTAAATTTTGAATCTATCTCGGGCACTTAAAATTATTATTTTTATTAAAACGGTTTTAGGGGAAAACTACGGTTCTTACACTTTAAAATGGTTTAAATTATGTGGAAACCCAAATTCGGTAGAAAAAGATATGATTGTTGAAAGTTTGGTGTTAAAATCTGATTTCTGCAATGTTGCAGAATTTTGTGAATACTCGTTTGTGTGCGCATGCACAACCTTCTGCGTACACACACCCCATGAATTTTTAAACCTGTGCACATGATAAACCCCATTTTTAGGGTTTATCATGCATAAAATCTAAGGGTTTTATCAATGATCTTCCACACTTATTCAAATAAAACTGCATGATTTCGTGTCTCTTTCCCATTTTACCTCATAGATGAAAATATGCTTCTTTTGCATCAAAATTGAGATATTGTAATCCGCCTCCATTACCATTAGATGCCTTGATCCGTTTGTTAAGTGATTTCAGAAGTTATAGGGCAAAACTGGCCAAGAGGAATGAAGGAAGCATGCATGAATAGAAGGAGCATGAAACAAATCAAAGAATTGAAGTTGGGCATGCACGCGAACGCGCACCGTGTGCGTACGCGTGGATACGCGCACCCAGAGCCAGCGCAGTAGAGCCGAGAGAGGAGCCGGCGCGCCTATATGGCTGGGCCATATCCCTTATGATGCCCGCGCGCACTGTACGCCTGCGCGCAGATCGCAAAAGAGCCCAAGGACGCATACGCGTGCAGTGCGCGTACGCGTTGTTGTGCACACATGATTTTTTAAATGAAACATGTGCCCAGCGATTTCAAGGGGTTCCTAGGCCCTGTTTTGGAGCAGATTTTGGAGGGAAAAACTTAAGAAGACCAAGGATTAGGAGTGTTAGGACAATTAGTCATAATTCTAGATATTTTTAGCAAGTTAGTTACATCTTATTTTTAGAGAGAGAAACTCCAACTTCTCTCTAGGTTTTCATCCTCCATTGCAAGTTTCCTAGGAATTCTTCGTGAGATCTATTGCTAATTGATTTTTTGTTTTGCTACAAGTGTAGATCTACTCTTCTTCTACTCTTAATTGATGTTCTTTTAGTTCAATTTCTTAGATCTAGATTTGGTTCACTTTGTTACTTTGAATGTGGATTAATGTATTGAGGTTTCATTCAATTGTTTGATTGTTGATGATTCTTTGGATTAGATAGCTTTAATTCAATTCTCTTCTCTCAATTGCATCATGTTTTCTATAATTACCTACCAATTGTTTGTGATAATGACAACCTTAGCTATGGAGTATATTTTTCTTACTTGGCCTAGGGGTTGAGTTATTGGAGACACTTGAATAGTAGATATCAATTGTAGATTATGAATTGAGAATTGCTAATTGACTTGGAGTGCACTAAAGCTAGACTTTCCTAGGGTGAGAATAGGACTTGTGACTCAAGTTAGTTACTCTCACTTGACTTTCCTCCATTGTTAGGGGGTTAACTAAGTGAAGCAACAATCAATTCTTATCACAATTGAAGGAAACTATAATGATGGAACTTCCAATGCTTACCCTTGGCCAAGGCTTTTATTTTAATTAATTGTTGATTGCCTTGCTAGTTTGAATTCTTGCACCAATTCTCAAAACCATAAAAGCTTTCCTAATCAATGATGCACATTCTAAAGCAATTCCTAGGGAGAACGACCCGAGATCAATACTCTCGGTCATAGATTTTAGAATTGTTTGATGCGGTATTCGCGTGTTGGTTAGACTATACTCACGATCGGATTCATCACTAGTTTCTAACCGGCATAAGACTATTATCATTCATCAGTGCATGCAAAGCCTTGCACACGTACACACGGGGACATGGCTACTGATGAGAGCGCTAGCAAGCTCTATGCGGAAGTTCTGGAAGTTGTGCGCACGCACATGTTGGAAGGGGCATTCTGTTGAGGGTGTTTGCACGCCTTGTACAAGCGAACATAATTGTAAAATTTTACTCTTGTGCGTACGCACACCTCTATGCGTACGCACTGATGAGCGGATAATTTATACGCTTTTTGGCATTATTTTTACATAGTTTTCAGTATAATTTAATTAGTTTTTAGTCTATTTTTATTGGTTTTAATAAAAATTCACATTTCTAGACTTTACTATGAGTTTGTGTGTTTTTCTGTGATTTCAGGTATTTTTTGGCTGAGATTGAGGGACCTGAGCAAAAATCAGATTCAGAGGTTGAAGAAGGACTACAGATGCTGTTGGATTCTGACCTCCCTGCACTAAAAGTGTATTTTTTGGAGCTATAGAACTCCAAATGGCGCGCTTCTAATTGCGTTGGAAAGTAGACATACAGGGCTTTCCAGAAATATATAATAGTCCATATTTTGCCCGAGTTTAGATGATGCAAACTGGCATTGAACGCTAGTTCCATGTTGCAGTCTGGCGTTCAGCGCCAGAAACAAGTTGCAAAGTGGAGTTCAACGCCAGAAACACGTTACAAACTGGCGTTCAACTCCAAGAATGACCTCTCCACGTGTAAACTTCAATCTCAGCCCAAGCAAACACCAAGTGAGCCCCGGAAGTGGATTTCTGCATCATTTACTCATTTCTGTAAACCCTAGTAACTAGTTTAGTATAAATAGGACTTTTTACTATTGTATTTACATCTTTAGTTTCATCTTTAGATCACGTTTTGGGGCTGGCCATTCGGCCATGCCTGAACTTCATTACTTATGTATTTTCAACGGTAGAGTTTCTACACACCATAGATTAAGGTGTGGAGCTCTGTTGTTCCTCAAAGATTAATGCAAAGTACTACTGTTTTTCTATTCAATTCAACTTATTCCGCTTCTAAGATATTCATTCGCACTTTAATATGATGGATGTGATGATTGTGACAGTCATCATCATTCTCAACTTATGAACGCGTGCCTGACTGAGATTTACAAGGTGACCATAGCTTGCTTCAAGCCGACAATCTCCGTGGGATCGACCCTTACTCACGTAAGGTTTATTACTTGGACGACCCAGTGCACTTGCTGGTTAGCTGTACGAAGTTGTGAAATAGATATAAGATCATGAACGTGTGCATTGAGTTTTTGGCGCCGTTACCAAGGAATGGAATGATCACGATTTCGCACACCAAGTTTTTGGCGCCGTTGTCGGGGATTCTTCGAGTTTGGACAACTGACGGTTCATCCTGTTGCTCAGATTAGGTAATTTTCTTTTTGTTTTATTTTCAAAAAAAAAATTTCAAAAATCTTTCAGAAAATTTTTTCCCTTTGTTTTCGAAAATTATTTTTAAAATATTTAAGAGTGAATTCTAAAGTTTCAAAATGGTATGCTGAAGTTTGGCTGACCATCAAGCTTTAGACTAACCTGGTATGATTCCTGGAATCTTGATTGAGGACTTTGAATTCATTGCTTCCTTTTCCCTATATGTTTTCAAAAGATAAAAATATACAAAAATCCAAAAAAATTAATAAAATCAAAAAAATCAAAAATATTTTATGTTGTTTGTTTGAGTCTTAAGTCAATTTTTAAGTTTGGTGTCAATTGCATTTTTTTCTAAAAATTTATGCATTTTTCAAAAATTCATGCATTCATAGTGTTCTTCATGATCTTCAAGTTGTTCTTGGTAAGTCTTCTTGTTTGATCTTGATGTTTTCTTATTTTGTGTCTTTTCTTGTTTTTCATATGCATTCTTGAATTCTTAGTGTCTAAAAATTAAAAAAAAAATTTAAGTTTAGTGTCTTGCATGTTTTCTTTTCTTAATAAGTTCTTGGTGTTCATCTTGACATTCAAAGTGTTCTTGGTGTTCATCTTGACATTCATAGTGTTCTTGCATGCATTGAGTGTTTTGAGTCATAATTTTTATGTTATGAGTCTTTTTCATGTTTTTCTCTTTCATCATTAAAAATTCAAAAATAAAAAAAAAAATATATCTTTCCCTTTTTCACTCATAAATTTTCGAAAATTTGAGTTGACTTTTTCAAAACTTTTTAAAATTTAGTTGTTTCTTATGAGTCAAATCAAATTTTCAATTTAAAAATCTTATCTTTTTCAAAATCTTTTTCAAATTCAAATCTTTTTCAATTTTCTTTTCATATTTTTGAATTCCTTTTTAAAATTTTTCAAAATCTTTTTATTTTTTTTCGAAAATATTCAAATTAATTTTCAAAATCTTTTTCTTATTTTATTTCTTAATTTTCGAAAATTTTATGAGCATTTAATGTTTTGATTCAAAACTTTTCAAAGTTGTTACTTGCCTATTAAGAAAGGTTCAATCTTTAAATTTCAAAAAATCAAATCTTTTTGTTTCTTGTTAGCCAAGTAATCAACTTTAATTTTCAAAATCAAATCTTTTTAAATTTCTTTTTTCAAATCTTTTTCAAATTAAAATTTCAATCATATCTTTTTCAAATTCAATTTCAAAATCTTTTCTAACTTCTTTTCAAAATTTAATCTTTCTTATCTTTTTAAAATTGATTTTCAAATCTTATCTTTTTGTTTCAATCATATCTTTTTAAAGTTCAATCATATCTTTTTCAAAACTACCTAACTAATCTCTCTTATTTTCGAAAATACCTCCCCCTTTTTTCAAAATTCCTTTTTAATTAACTAATTGTTTTAATTTTAATTTAATTTCAACTTTAATTTTTGAAATCTAACTTTCAATTTTAATTTTTATTTTAATTAAATTTCGAAATTCTCCCTCTCATCTCCTTCTATTTATTTATTCATCTACTAACACTTCTCTTTCACCCAAAAATTTGAACTCCACCTCCCTCTCTGTGTTCGAGTTTTTCCTCTTCTCTTCTTTACATTACATTCTTTTCTTCTTCTACTCACACAAAGGAATCTCTATACTGTGACATAGAGGATTCCATATTTTGTTTGTTATTCCCTTCTTTGTCATATGAGCAGGAGTAAGGACAAGAACATTCTTGTTGAAGCAGATCCTGAACCTGAAAGGACTCTAAAAAGGAAACTAAGAGAAGCTAAAATACAACAATCCAGAGACAACCTTACAGGAATTTTCGAACAGGAAGAGAAGATGGCAGCCAAAAATAATAATAATGCAAGGAGGATGCTTGGTGACTTCACTGCACCTAATTCTAATTTACATGGAAGAAGCATCTCCATCCCTGCCATTGGAGCAAACAACTTTGAGCTAAAACCTCAATTAGTTTCTCTGATGCAGCAGAACTGCAAGTTTCATAGACTTCCATCTGAAGATCCTTTTCAGTTTTTAACTGAATTCTTGCAGATCTGTGATACTGTTAAGACCAATGGGGTGGATCCCGAGGTCTACAGGCTTATGCTTTTCCTGTTTGCTGTAAGAGACAGAGCTAGAGTATGGTTGGATTCTCAACCCAAAGATAGCCTGAACTCTTGGGATAAGCTGGTCACGGCTTTCTTAGCCAAGTTCTTTCCTCCTCAAAAGCTTAGTAAGCTTAGAGTGGATGTTCAAACCTTCAGACAGAAAGAAGGTGAATCCCTCTATGAAGCTTGGGAGAGATATAAGAAACTGACCAAAAAGTGTCCTTCTAACATGCTTTCAGAATGGATCATCCTAGATATATTCTATGATGGTCTGTCTGAATTAGCTAAGATGTCATTGGATACTTCTGCAGGTGGATCCATTCACCTAAAGAAAATGCCTACAGAAGCTCAAGAACTCATTGACATGGTTGCTAATAACCAGTTCATATACACTTCTGAAAGGAATCCTGTGAATAATGGGACGCCTCAGAAGAAGGGAGTTCTTGAAATTGATACTCTGAATGCCATATTGGCTTAGAACAAAATATTGACTCAGCAAGTCAATATGATTTCTCAGAGTCTGAATGGAATGCAAGCTGCATCCAACAGTACTCAAGAGGCATCTTCTGAGGAAGAAGCTTATGATCCTGAGAACCCTGCAATAGCAGAGGTAAATTATATGGGTGAACCTTATGGAAACACCTATAACCCCTCATGGAGAAATCATCCAAATTTCTCATGGAAGGATCAACAAAAGCCTCAACAAGGCTTTAACAATGGTGGAAAAAATAGGTTTAGCAATAGCAAACCTTTTTCATCATCCACTCAGCAAAAGACAGAGAGTTTTGAGCAGAATCCATCTAGCTTGGAAAATATAGTCTCTGATCTATCTAAGGCCACTCTAAGTTTCATGAATGAAACAAGGTCCTCCATTAGAAATTTGGAAGCACAAGTGGGCCAGCTGAGTAACAAGATCACTGAAACTCCTCCTAATACTCTCCCAAGCAATACAGAAGAAAATCCAAAAGGAGAGTGCAAGGCCATTGATATAACCACCATGGCTGAAACCACAAAAGAGGAGGAGGACGTGAATCCCAGTGAGAAAGACCTCCTGGGACGTCCAGTGATCAATAAGGAGTTTCCCTCTGAGGAACCAAAGGACTCTGAGGCTCATCTGGAGACCATAGAGAGTCCATTGAACCTCCTTGTGCCATTCATGAGCTCTGATGAGTATTCTTCTTCTGAAGAGAATGAGGATGTTACTGAAGAGCAAGTTGCCAAGTACCTTGGTGCTATCATGAAGCTGAATGCCAAATTATTTGGTAATGAGACTTGGGAAGATGAACCTCCCTTTCTCACCAATGAACTAAGCAATCTGGATCAACTGAGATTGCCTCAGAAGAAACAGGACCCTGGAAAGTTCTTAATACCTTGTACCATAGGCACCATGACCTTTGAAAAGGCTCTATGTGACCTTAGGTCAGGGATAAACCTCATTCCCTTCTCTGTAATGGAGAAATTGGGAATCTTTGAGGTGCAAGCTGCCAGAATCTCACTAGAGATGGCAGACAACTCAAGAAAATAGGCTTATGGACTAGTAGAGGACATGTTAGTAAGGGTTGAAGACCTTTACATCCCTGTTGATTTCATAATCCTAGACACTGGAAAGGAAGAGGATGAATCCATCATCCTTGGAAGACCCTTCTTAGCCACAGCAAGAGCTGTGATTGATGTGGACAGAGGAGAGTTGGTCCTTCAACTGAATGAGGACTACCTTGTATTTAAAACTCAAGGTCCTCCTTCTGTAACCATGGAGAAGAAGCATGAAAAGCTTCTCTTAGTACAGAGTCAGACAAAGCCCCCACAATCAAACTCTAAGTTTGGTGTTGGGAGGCCTTAGCCAAACTCTAAGTTTGGTGTTGAATCCCCACATCCAAACTCTAAGTTTGGTGTTGGGAATCTATAAAATTGACCTGATCACCTGTATGGCTCAGTGAGAGCCCACTGTCAAGCTATTGACATTAAAGAAGCACTTGTTGGGAGGCAACCCAATGTTATTTAATATATTTTATTTTATTTTATCTTTGTTATTTCATGTTTTATTAGGTTAATGATCATGTGGAGTCACAAAAACTACTGAAAAATAAAAAAACAGAATGAAAAACAGCATTGAAAACAGAACACCCTGGAGGAAGGGCTTACTGGCGTTTAAACGCCAGGAATGCACCCCAAAGGAAAACTGGCGTTCAACGCCAGAAACATGCTACAGACTGGCGTTGAACGCCCAAAACAAGCATGGAAGTGGCGTTTAACGCCAGAAACATGCTGCAATCTGGCGTTAAACGCCAGGATTGCCTACAGAGGGCGTTTTACACGCCTCAAAGGTGAAGGGATGAGAAATCCTCAAACACCTCAGGATCTGTGGACCCCACAGGATTCCCTCAAGATCTGTGGACCCCACAGGATCCCCACATACCTCCACTCACCTTCCCTCTTCATAATCCTATATCACCCTCTCTCTCTCTCCATTCACAGTCATCCCTTCTGTTTTCCATTCACCACTCACATCCATACACCCCACCTACCTTCAAAATTCAAAATCTCTTTCCCACCCAAGCCCACCCATATAGCCGAATACACACCTTCCTCCATCTCCTCCATATCTTCTTCTTCTTCTACTATTCTTTCTTCTTTTGCTCGAGGGCGAGCAACATTCTAAGTTTGGTGTGGTAAAAGCATAGCTTTTTTTGTTTTTCCATAACCATTGATGGCACCTAAGGCCAGAGAAACCTCCAGAAAGAGGAAAGGGAAGACAAAAGCTTCCACCTCCGAGTTATAGGAGATGGAGAGATTTATCTCAAGGGTCTATAGCTCAGTGGTAGAACATTTGACTGCAAATCAAGAGATCCCTGAGATACCTCAGGGGATACATTTTTCTCCACACAATTATTGGGAGCAACTAAGGATAGGAGCACCAAGAGCACTCCATCATCCTCCATGAAATTAGAAAAGATCAAAGAGCTATGAGGGAGGAGCAACAAAGACAAGGAAGAGACAAGCACAAGAAAAACAAGGAAAGACACAGAACAAGAAAAACTAAAGATCAAACAAGGAAAATAAACAAGAACAACTTGAGAATTAAGAAAGAACTAAGAACATATAATTCAAAAATTTAAAGGAAAATAAAAACATGCAATTGACACCAAACTTAAAATATGAAACTAAACTCAAATAGAAAAACTCAATTATTAGTTTATAAAAATTTTCGAAAAAATTAAAAAGAGAAAATAAGGATTTTTAAAATTTTAACAAAAAAAACAATAATAGAAGACTCTAAACCAAAAAGAAAAAATTTTTCCTAATCTAAGCAACAAAATAAACCGTCAGTTGTCCAAACTCGAACAATCCCCGGCAACGGTACCAAAAACTTGGTGCACGAATTGTAAATCACACTTTTCACAACTCGTACCACTAACCAGCAAGTGCACTGGGTCGTCCATGTAATACCTTACGTGAGTAAGGGTCGAATCCCACGGAGATTGTTGGCTTGAAGCAATCTATGGTTATTTTGTAATTCTTAGTCAGGATATCAATTATAATTATTAGTTTGGATTGCGAAAAATAAAAGAGCATGAATTAAATACTTGTTATGCAGTAATGGAGAATATGTTGGAGTTTTGGAGATGCTTTGTCTTCTGAATCTCTGCTTTCTCCCTGTCTTCTTTTTCATGCACGCAAGGTTCTTCCTATGGCAAGCTGTGTGTTGGTGGATCACCGTTGTCAATGGCTACCATCCGTCCTCTCAGTGAAAATGGTCCAGGTGCGCTGTCACCGCATGGCTAATCATCTATCGGTTCTCACTCATGCTGGAATAGGATCCATTGATCCTTTTGCGTCTGTCACTATGCCCAACCCTTGTGAGTTTGAAGCTTGTCACAGTCATTCAATCCCTGAATCCTACTCGGAATACCACATACAAGGTTTAGACTTTCCGGATTCTCAAGAATGCTGCCAATGGATTCTAGCTTATACCACGAAGATTCTGATTAAGGAATCCAAGAGATACTCATTCAATCGAAGGTAGAACGGGAGTGGTTGTCAGGCATGCGTTCATAGATTGAGAATGGTGATGAGTGTCATGGATCATCACATTCATCATATTGAAGTGCGAATGAACATCTTAGATAGAAACAAGCGTGTTTAAATAGAAAACAGAAATAATTGCATTAATTCATCGAGACACAGCAGAGCTCCTCACTCCCAACAATGGAGTTTAGAGACTCATGCCATCAAAGAGTACAAAGTTCAGATCTAAAAATGTCATGAGGTATAAAATAATCCTCTAAAAGTTGTTTAAATAGTAAGCTAGTGATCTAGGTTTGCAGAGAATGAGTAAACTATGATAGATAGTGCAGAAATCCACTTCTGGGGCCCACTTGGTGTGTGTTGGGGCTGAGACTTAAGCTTTACACATGCTTAGGCTGTTTTGGAGTTAAATGCCAGGTTGTAACCTGTTTTGGGCGTTTAACTCCAACTTGTAACCTATTTCTGGCGTTTAACGCCAGACTGCAACATGGAACTGGCATTGAACGCCAGTTTACATCATCTATCCTTGAGCAAAGTATGGACTATTATATATTTCTAGAAAGCCCTGGATGTCTACTTTCCAACGCAATTGAGAGCGTGCCAATTGAACTCCTGTAGCTCCAGAACATCCATTCCGAGTGCAGAGAGGTCAGAATCCAACAGCATCAGCAGTCCTTTTTCAGCCTAAATCAGATTTTTGCTCAGCTCCCTCAATTTCAGTTAGAAAATACCTGAAATTACAGAAAAACACACAAACTCGTAGTAAAGTCCAGAAATATAAATTTTTCCTAGAAACTAACGAAAATATACTAAAAACCAATTAAAACATACTAAAAACTACATGAAATTAACCCCAAAAAGCGTATAAAACATCGGCTCATCAGTCTTCCTCCACATTCGAATCTCTCTACCCCCTTCACGCCCCTCTTCCTCTTTCACACGTCCTTCCTTCTTCCTTTTTCTTTTTGCTCAGGACAAGCAAAGATTTTATGTTTAGTATGGAAAACACTTTGCTTTTTCAAATATTCGAATTCCATAACTACAAGGAGTGGAAGATCTACACCAAGAAAGAAGAAAGAAGGTGATCCACCAACACCTGCATATAAACCTTACAGGTTCTACTCCAAGCTTCATGAAGAACATTACTATGAAGTAATGTGTAAAAAGACTGTGATTCCGGAAGTTAAGATTGACTTGAAAGAATATGAATACCCGGAAATCCAAGAACAGATCTAAAAGAGGGGTTTGGAAGTTCTGGCCAACCCCGCAACCAATGTTGGAATAGTAAGCATCTATGAGTTTTTTGCAAATCTTTGGATGACAGATAAACAAAAGAAAGAGGGACAATGATTCCATACATGGCGCACCATGGTCTGAGGAAAGACTTTGCATTTCAATACGGATAAGGTGAGGGAAATTTTCAAATTACCCCCATAAAAGGATGACCCTGACTCCTTTAATAGGAGGGTACTAGCCAAACCAAGGCTAGATGAAGTCCTTGAGGATATATGTTTTCCCGGATCTCAGTGGATCAATGATAAGAAGGGAAAACCAAACCAACTGAGGAGAATGAATCTCAAGCCAGTTACTAGAGGATGGCTAAACTTCATTGGATATTCTATACTCCCCTCTGATGAGTATTCTTCCTCTGAAGAGGAGGAAGACGTTATTAAAGAGCAAGTTGCTCAGTATCTAAGAGCAATCATGAAGCTAGATGCCAATCTATTTGGTAATGAGACTTGGGAGGATGAACCTCCATTGCTCATCAATGAACTGAATGCTTTGGTTCAACTGAAATTACCTCGGAAGAAACCGAATCCCGAAAAGTTCTTAATACCTTGTACCATAGGCACCATAACCTTTGAGAAGGCTCTGTGTGACTTAGGGTCAGGAATAAACCTTATACCAGTCTCTGTAATGGAGAAACTAGAGATCTTTGAGGTACAAGCTGCTAGATTCTCACTAGAATTGGCAGACAAATCAAGAAAACAAGCTTATGGACTTGTAGAGGATGTCTTAGTAAAGGTTGAAGGCCTATACATCCTTGCTGATTTCATAATCCTAGACACTGAGAAGGATAAGGATGAATCCATTATCCTTGGAAGACCCTTCCTAGCCACAGAAAAAGCTGTGAATAATGTAGACAGAGGAGAGTTAGTCCTTCAATTGAATGAGGACTACCTTGTGTTTAAGGCTCAATGATCTTCTTCTGTAACCATGGAGAGGAAGCATAAAAAGCATCTCTCAATACAGAGTCAAACAGAGCCCCCACACTCAACTTCTAAGTTTGATGTTAGGAGGCCACCATTAAGCTCTGAGTCTCTGTGAAGCTCTCTAAAAGCTCACTGTCAAGCTATTGACATTAAAGAAGCACTTATTGGGAGGCAACCCAATGGTATTTAATTATATTTATTTGTTTTCCATTGTTATTTTGTGTTTTCTTTAGGTAGATGATCATGTGGAGTCACAAAAACAACTTAAGAATTAAAGCGGAATAAAAAAAATAGCATAAAAAATAGCACACTTTGGAGGACAGGCTTACTGGCGTTTAAACGCCAGTAAAGATAGCAGAATGGGTGTTTAACGCCCATTCTGGCAGCATTATGGGCGTTAAACGCCAGAATTGGCAGACAGACTGGCATTTAACACCATAAAAGGGCGTCTGGTGTCTGGTTGGCGTTAAACGCCAGAAAACGGCATCAGCCTGGCGTTTAACGCCAGAAAAGGTAGCA
The DNA here is from genome assembly GCF_003086295.3 of Arachis hypogaea. NCBI lineage: Eukaryota > Viridiplantae > Streptophyta > Magnoliopsida > Fabales > Fabaceae > Arachis > Arachis hypogaea. The sequence continues at coordinate 78,319,359 of NC_092052.1, forward strand.
GAGTTGGTGTTAAACACCAGAAATGGCACACAGAGGGCGTTTAAACACCAGAAAGGTGCAGGGACCCGAATTCCTTGACACCTCAGGATCTGTGGACCCCACAGGATCCCCACCTACCCCACCTCTCTTTCTCTCCTCTTCACACCTTTCCATAACATTCTTCCCCAAACACCATTCACCTATCCAATCCTACCTTCTTGCCCATAATCTCTTCACCACTCATATCCATCTACTATTCTCTATAACCCACCAACCCCACCTACCTCACCATTAAAATTCAAAAAATTTCCCTCCCAATCTAACCCCCTCATACACGACTTCCCTCTCTCTCTTACCCTATAAATACCCCCTCCTTACCACCTTCAATTTCACACATCATAAACACTTACATTCCCTTGGCCAAATCCATCCCTGGCTGGTGTTTAACGCCAGAAATACTGCTCCTCATAGGCGTTGAATGCCCACTCTGACCTCCTTGGCTGGCATTCAACGCCAGCAAGGTATCTGCTCTAGGGTGTTCTATTTCCAATTTTGACTATTTCTGTTTCTGTTCTAACTACTAACTACTACACATGATCATAAACTAAGAGAAAAACATGAAAATGAAAATGATATAACTTTGATAAAATTAATGGAAAATAAGAAAACTCTAATTATTAATGGGTTGCCTCCCAACAAGCACTTCTTTAACGTCACTAGCTTGATGGTTAGCTCCTTACGGAGACGGATAGGGTGTCTCAGAATTTTGCCCCCTATAGTGACCTTCTTGCCTGTGCTCTCATGGATGAGTTTCGCATGTTCCAAAGACAGGATCTTGTTCACAGTATGTGAAATGACTGGATTGTCAGTGAAGATGATTCTCATGCTAGGTGAGATGCCTTCAATGGGGATTTTCTTATCCCTCCAGCCCTTGGGCACTTTCTTACTACCATTCCTCTCAGAGCTGGATGATGGTTGCCCCACACCAAACTTAAAATTAGCGTATGGGGGTTTCGTTAAGCTCTGTACTGAGAGGAGTGGTTGAGGAACTTCATGTTTGTTAATGGTTCTTCCTTCAATTGAGGTAGAATGAGGTTTATGAACCTTGAACACAAGATAGTCCTCATCTAGTTGCAGGACTGGTTCTCCTCTGTCTACATCAATTATAGCCTTGGCTGTAGCTATGAAAGGCATTCCAAGGATGATGGATTCATCCTCTTCCTCCCCAGTATCTAGGATTATGAAGTCAGCAGGGATGTAAAGGTCTTTAACCTTCACCAAGACATCCTCTACCAATCCATAAGCCTTTTTCATGGACTTGTTTACCAATTCTAATGAGATTTTTGTAGCTTGACCCTAGGTCTCACAAAACCTTATCAAAAGTCATGGTACCTATGGTGCAAGGAATTAAGAAGCGTCCGGGACCCGATTTCTCAGGAGGTAACTTCTGCTGAACCAAGGCATTGAGTTCCTTGGTGAGCACTGGAGGTTCTTCCTCTAATGTCTCTGTGCCAAATAACTTGGCATTCAGCTTCAACAGAATTCCTAGGTACCGAGCAACTTGCTCCTTCCTAGTTTCTTCTTCCTCATCAGAGGAAGAGTATTCTTTAGATTCCATGATCTTCAACCAAGCATTCAAGAAAACTTCAATGGGCTCCTTATGAACCTTGGGTTTTATTAATTCTTCAATAGGAGGATCCTTAGTGGACTTTGGGTATCCAACTACTCCTATTGTGGCGTTTAACGCCAGGACTTGTGTCTCTTTGGGCGTTGAACGCCCAACTTGTGTCCTTTTACTGGCGTTCAACGCTAGCTTTTGTGCTACTTTGGGCGTTGAATACCCAGTAAGGTCTTTCTTATTGGCGTTTAACGCTAGGAATGGTGTTTTTTTGGACGTTGAACGCCCAATAAGGTCTTACTTATTGGCGTTCAACGCCAGCTTGTATGCTATTTTGGGCGTTGAACGCCCAGTAAGGTCTTCCTTACTGGCGTTCAACGCCTGTGATGTTGCTTCTTTGGGCATTGAATGCCCAGTAAAGACTTCCTTACTGGCGTTCAACGCTAGTGCATCCCCTTCAGATTTGGCCTCAGTTTCTACAGTGATGGCTTTGCACTCTTCTCTTGGGTTAACCTCAGTGTTACTTGGAAGAGTATTAGGAGGAATCTCAGGGACTCTCTTGCTCAGCTGACCAACTTATACCTCTAGATTTCTAATGGAGGACATAGTTTCTGTTATGAAACTGTGAGTGATCTTAGAGAGTTCAGAGACTATGGTTGCTAAGTCAGAAATGCTCTGCTTAGAAGTGTCCATCTGTTGTTGAAAAAGTGAGAATGGTGGTCTGTTGTTGAACCTATTCTAGGTTCTTCCACCTTGATTATTATTGAAGCCTTGCTGAGGCTTCTATTAATACTTCCTTGAGAAGTTAGAATGATTTCTCTATGAGGAGTTGTAAGTGTTTCCATAGGGTTCTCCCATGTAATTCACCTTCTCCATAGTGGGTTGATCTGGATCATATGCATCTCCTTCATAGGAGGTATCTTGAGTGATACCAGCTGCAGCTTGGATTCCAGTCAAACGCTGAGAGATCATATTGACCTGTTGGGTCAAGATCTTGTTCTGAGTCAATATGGTATTCAGAGTGTCAACTTCTAGAAATCCTTTCTTTTGAGCTACCCCATTGTTCACAGGGTTCCTTTCAAAAGTGTACATGAATTAGTTGTTTGCAACTATTTCAATAAGTTCTTGTGCCTCTGCAGGCATTTTTTTCAAGTGGAGTGATCCACCAGCAGAATTATCCAAGGATATTTTGGACATCTCAGATAGACCATCATAGAAGATACCTAAGATAGACCATTCTGAGAGCATGTCAGGAGGACATCTCCTGATCAGTTGCTTATATTTGTCCCAAGTTTCATAGAGGGATTCACCCGCTTTTTATCTGAAGGTTTGAACTTCCACCCAGAGCTTGCTCATCTTTTGAGGTGGAAAAAACTTGGCCAAAAAAGCATTATCCAAATTTTCCCAAGATTCTAGGCTTTCTTTAGGTTGAGAATCCAACCATATCCTAGCTCTGTTTCTAACAGCAAAAGAAAAAAGCATAAGCTTATAGACCTCGAGATCTACTCCATTGGACTTAACAGTGTCACAGATTTGCAAGAACTCAGATAAAAACTGATGTGGATCTTCTAGTGTAAGTCCATGGAATTTGCAATTCTGGTGCATTAGAGAGACTAACTGAGGCTTTAGCTCAAAGTTATTTGCTCTAATGGTAGGTTTAGAGATGCTTCTTCCATAGAAGTCGGAATTGGGTGCAGTGAAGTCACCAAGAACCTTCCTTGTATCTCCTCCATCGTTAGGTTTGGCTGCCATGGTTGTATTTTCAACTTCTTGTTCGAAAATCTCTGTGAGATTTCCTCCGGAGTGTTGTGCTTTAGCTTGTGGTAAATGCCTCCTTAGAGTCCTCTCAGGTTCAGGATCAGGATTAAAGAGAGGTTCTTTATCCTTGTTCCTGCTAATAAACAAGAAGAAAGAATGCAAGAAGAGAAGAAGAAAAGGATTCTCTATGTCAGAGTATAGAGGTCTTTTGTTAGAGAGAGATAGATCAAGAAGAAAAGAAAAGAATATGTCCTTTAATAAGGATAGTTTTCAAAAAATAATAGAGAGAGAAGGGAAGATATTTTTGAAAATAGAGAGGAAAAGAAAAGGAAATTTTCAAAAAAAGAAGGGAGCGAAAGTAGTTAGGAAGTTTTGAAAAAGAAGAAAGAGAAAGGAGAATAAAGAGAGAATAAGATAAAACATGTAACTAATTAAGAAAGATTTGAAACTAAGATAAGATAGGAAATTCGAAAAAGATTTAATTTTAAAATTTTGAAATTAAAATTGGAAAGAAAAAGTCAACAAGATTTAAAATATTTGAAAAAGATTTGATTTTGAAATTTGAAATTGAAACAAGATAAGATAAAATTTAAAAATCAAATTTGAAAAGATTTTTAAAAAGATTTGAAATTAAAATTTAAAAGAAGATAACATAGAAAAGTTTTAAATTAGAAAGATGTGACAAAATTTGAAAAAGATTTAAAAAGAATTGTTTTGAAATTTTAATTTTAAAAAAGGGTTGATTTTAAAATTTTGAAATTAAGATAAGATCAGAAAGATAAAAAAAGATTTTGAAAATTTTAAATAAAGATAGAAAAGATATATTTTTTATTTGATTTTTTTAATTTTTTTAATTAACGAAGAAAGAGAAAAACAACTAAAAGACACCAAACTTAAAAATTTTTAGACCAAAAGGCCCTAATTTTCGAAAACTAAGAAAACAAACACCAAAAGACACTAAACTTAAAAGTTTTTAAGATCAAAACAAGAAGAGAAACAAGAACAACTTAAATACCATGAAGAACACTAAAGAACAATTCGAAAATTCAAAGAACACAAAGAACACACAATGGACACCAAACTTAAGAATTGAAACTAGATTCAAACAAAGGATACTATTTTTGAAAATTTTTGGAAAAAAAGACAAGAAAGTTCGAAACCTTAACAAGAATAAGAACAAAAAGACTCAAACAAAAGATAAAGATCAAGAAAGAAAAGAAAAGATTTTTGAAAAATTTTTAAATTTTTTTTTCAAAAAGAAAATAAAAGACTCAAACAAAATAGTAAGAATTACCTAATCTAAGCAACAAGATAATCCGGTAGTTTGTCAAATCCGAACAATTCCCGGCAACAACGCAAAAAACTTGGTGCACGAAACTGACTCCGCACGTTTTACACAGATAGACCGGCAAAAATACCAGGTCATCCAAGTAATACCTCAGGTGAGTGAGGGTCGATCCTACAGAGATTGTTGGTTTGAGCAATCAATGGTTATCTTGCAGATCTTAGTTAGGTAGATAGAAAATATAGTTGTCCCGAGAAAACGCATAAAATAGATAAATAAATAAAATGTTACTAGATAGCTGTGAAATCAATGGTATGAGAACGGTTGAGGCTTCAGAGATGCTTTGTCTTTCTGGATTAACTTTTCTTATTGTCTACTTCAATAACTTTCTGATTCATTCAATGGCAGCCGTAGTGATTAACTCATGTCCTCTCATCAAGCCACCTCTAGGTTTCTCACTGTAGCAGAAGATGAAGCTCTAAGCAATCCTCTCCCATTCACGATCCTACTCAAGGTGCCATAGACAAGGCAGATCTTCTGGATCAAGGAACGCTACTTTTCAGACTCTAGCCTTAGCGCCACAGAGACCTCACTTACCCACGGTCAATGGGATTTCATGTCACTTATCTAAAGTTGCCCAGGTACTCTATTGGAATCCACAATGCAATCTCTAGCTTTGGTTCAACGCTATCCGAGTCAGGACTCACACGGAACCCATGTAGAACAAAGGTGATTGTCACGGCTCACCCTCAATTCATAAGATGAAGAACGAAAATGCATAAGAGAATAGAATTGGACATATTGAAATAGAACAATAATATTATTAATCCATGAAACTCAGCAGAGCTCCTAACCTTAACCTTAGGAGGTTAGTGTCTCATACTGTACAGAAAATAGTGTTCGAATGTAAAGTAGGGGAAGAAGATTGATTCTTCTTAAACAAGGGTGATCTTCTCCTATATATACTATTCTAATAACTCAGGATTACAGAAATAAGATAGACTAGTCTTGTAGTGCGAAAATCCACTTCTGGGGCCCACTTGGTGAGTGTTTGGGCTGAGCTTGAGTGAATCCATGAGCTAGTACTCCCCTTGGGCATTGAACGCCAATGATGGGCTCCCTTTTAGGCGTTGAACGCCAGCTGCTCCCTTTTGGGCGTTCAACGCCAGGAATGGGGTAGTGGCTGGCGTTGAAAGCCAGTTTTGGGCCTTTATTTCCAAAAAAAAGTATAAACTATTATATATTTCTGGAAAGCCCTAGATGTTAGCTTTCTAAAGCCATTGAGAACGTGCTATTTGTACTTCTGTAGCTCTAGAAATTCTCCTTCGAGTGCATGGAGGTCAAATCCTAACAGCATCTGCAGTCCTTTCTTTGTCTCTGAATCAGACTTTTGCAAAAACTCCCCACTCCGTATTTGGAACTGAGCTTCATTGACAACTCAGAGACTTATTGTATTTTTTTCTATTTTCTTTATTCCTTCTTTTTTTTGGTTGCTTCAGGACAAGTATCAGTTTAAGTTTGGTGTTTTGATGAGCAGATATTTTATACACTTTTTGGCATTGTTTAATTACTGTTTCTAATATATTTTGTTAAGCTTTAATATGTTTTAGTGCATTTTAATGCAAAATTCATGTTTTGGATAATATTTTGAACTTTTGTGTTTTTTCTAGGATTCTAGGTGAATTTTGGCAAAGTCATGGCGAAGTCTGATTCAGATGTAAGGAAAGCATAGCAGATGCTGTCAGATTCTGACCTCTGAGCATTCAAACGAGCATTTCTGGAGCTACAGAGGTCTGAATGATGCGTTCACAACGGTGTTGGAAAGCTAACTTCTAGTGCTTTTCAGAATTATATAATGGTCTATACTTTCCATTGGATTGGACTACCCAAAACGGGCATTGAACACCCAAACTACCCCTTTTCAGGGGTTCAACGCCCCAAGGGGAGCAAGGAAGTAGCATATTTACCCTCTAGTGGGTGTCCAATGCCTACCTTTTCAAGTTAGATGCCAAGATCAATTCAAACACTCACCAAGTGGGTCTAGGACTGGATTTTCTCACCTTAGCTTAGACTATGTCATTTTTTGTAATTTTTAATTATAATTAATATCTTTCTAGGATTAGTGTTAGTATATATAAGAGGAGATCATCATTGTTTAAGATCTTTTCCACCACATTCGAACTTTACACAATTATTCTATGTACAGTATGAGCAACTAAACCTCATAGGTTATGGTTAGGAGCTCTGCTGATTCCTATGGATTAATGCAATTACTTTTCTAATTCAATCTATGTTTGATTCTATTCTATGATGCATTGTCGTTCTTCTTCCTTTTGAATCTCAATTCTACATGAGCTCCTTACGAGTTCTGAACCAGATAGTATTGAGCTATAGCTTGAGAATGCATCACGGGTTCTAACAAGATATCTAGGCTAATTGGTGTATGTGACATAAAACCTCATTAGTCAGGGGTAATTGACGTTCATGTGGCTCTAAGGGCTAGAATCATAGAGCGCCAGTCTCTACTCTGGAAGATCTGACCTTGTCTGTGGCATTTTGAGTAGGGTCATCAAGAGATTGAATTACGCACGCTTCACCTTCTCTTAGATTGATCTAGTCCGTTCAGATGTTTTGTTTGGACCTGAGGAGATTAATTACCACGACCAATGGCTTAATCACTTATAACCTTGCCATTGAAAGAATCATTCATCATTGGGGTAGTTTGTAAAAACCAGATTTTCACGGATAAAATTATTTAAATGCCCAAATTAATTTCGGAAAGTTAGGATGAGAATTTGGGGATTTAAATATGATTTTTGGACTCAGTGGGTCCTTCTAAGTCAGAAAATGTGTTTTCTGCAAAAAATCGTGAAAAACCGCAAACCGACTACCGAACCGGTTAAACCGGTTCAAGTCTGCCTGGCACTGCGTGAGAAAAAGTGAAAACAGTCGAAAACCATAGAAAAATATTAGAAATGGAAAATCCGGCGTTAGTGTTAAAGGTTTGGCCCGAAGTTGGGCCAAACAGGCTAAAAACGCTAACGGGTTAGACCGGGCCCAAGTTGGGCCCAAGCTCCACCTTATATAAGTCCATTAAGTGGCAAACTCAGCCACTTATAACACCCAATAGCAGCAGCAACGTGAGAGTGAAGAGAGGAGAGCTAAGGGTTTTAGTTACTATTCATCATCATCTTCACAAGCTAATATCTTGAGCTATGGTGCTCCGATCGCCGCACCGTTTGCGGCTACGTGTAACGACCCAATTTTCAATATGCCTAGATCATACTGGGAACTGAGCGCTACTAATCTCTGAAATCACTTAACACACATATCAAGGCATCTAATGGTAATAAGAGAGGATTAATATTAGCAAATATAAGTCCAAAGAAACATGTTTTCAATCAAAGCACATAATTAGGAAGGCAAATGTAAAACCATGCAAATAGTATGAATAAGTGGGTAAAGAGTAGATAAAAACTACTCAATTGAGCACAAGATAAACCATAAAATAGTGGTTTATCAGCTACCAATTTGTCATCCTAATTATTATCTATTATTTATCATATGAGCCTGATTCATTATTAAAAGCGTAGTTAATTTGCGAGGTATATTTTTTTTTAAACGTTTGGATTAATAGACGGAATCATTCATGATCAACTCATAACTGATAACAGATAAAACAGTTATAAACAACCACATAAATACATCACAAGCAGCTAACAACATTCAGTGATCCAACCTTTATTAGAGTATAGACTTTTAGTTAGAACACCCCTAGATATAGCTAGATAATAACTATATACATATACATACATATAACATCCCAGGTCCTGACCTGCTCAAGAGGTCCCTAAGCTGGCACCTAGGCTAGCCTAGACTCTATACTCACCTAGTCCCTCTAAACTACTAAAGCGAGGGAAAGTACATTCTAGGTCTTCAAAACTCAAGTTAGGTGGAACGTCATCAAAAGGTAGAACATCATCTGCTACTCCTCTGCATGATTAAACATTGCCATAAGACGTCCCTCTGGTACCTCATCAAGTAGCCACACAACAGGAGTCTCGTACACATGATTTAGGTTAAAGTTCACGTACAAACAGGGTGTAGACATTGGTTGGTCTCACAGTATATACATATAAACAGAGAACGATATTCTCCCTAGCCTCAAAAGACTATCTAGAGCGGAATCCTCTTTGCAGAACCATCATCAACGAACTATGGTAAGGTACTCTTACTTCCATATGAAGGGGGAAGGAGAGAGAAGGGGTAAGAACTGGGGAGTTCTTAGTAGGGCCGGGGTTATTAGTTATGTTCATTAATTCTATATTGTTTAGCAGACTAATAGCAGAATACAGAGAAGCAGTAAATAGAAAACACAGATAAATAGAGAAGATAGAGAAAACAGATAGCAGAACATAAACAGAAGAATACAAGGAAATAACACAAATACAAAGAATAGAATACACACAAAGAAAACATACATTCATATAACAAACATAATGGAAGAAATGCACAACCAAGTATGATGCATGTCTAGCCTTAATGCAGGTAATGAGCTCATTTGTTAGTTTCTACCCGCTCCCGACGTAACCCGAAGCAGCTGAAACGGGTATGGTTTTCCAGTCAGCATAGGTACAGTTCTCACTAACTGACGTATGCGTCATATCTTCTGTAAGCAGACTCTACCTTACAGGTAATGGCATTCCAGCCGTGTATGAAATCATATCCTCTGTAAGCAATCTTTGCCTTACAGGTGCGCCATTCTAGCCGTGTATGAATTAATATCCTCTGCAAGTGATCCCAGGTTATCAGTTGCAGGTATAGCTCTCAATAGCTGTGTAGCACTGGAAAACGCTCTGTGGTTGTACCACTATCTTTTTGACTACCTCAATGCAGCAAGTGAGCATACAAATAATTCTGGAGTTGCCTTAATGCAACAAATGAATAAACAAACATCTCTTGGGTTGCCTCAAGCAACAAATGTACATAAAACAATTTTCTCTTTATTGTATTACTCATCTCTTTTATCTCTTTGCTCTGTTCTGTTTTCTCTTTTCTCTGTATCTCTTTACTCTGCTCTGGTTACTCTATTCTCTGTAACTCTTTACTTTTCTCTAATTACTCTTCCTTCTGTATCTATAGTACTCTTTTTCTCTTTATCTCTTTACTTTACTTTGTTCTCTATGTTTCTTTATTCTGCTCTGATTTTTCTGTTTAACCTATGTATTTAAAGCTTATGTAAATTTTGGTATGAATAGTTAGCCTATCCCAAGTATAGGTTCATTAAGTCTATACTGAAACGGTTTAACTTTTCATATAATACCTAACCCTAGTCGCAACTCAAGGACTAACTATGTTGCCCTAGTTCATTCACTAATCTCTGTCTGTTTTTCTGTCATTAAAACTTTACAAACTTTTTCTTTGGTTTTTATCTTTTCTTTAAATTTCTAACTTTCATTTATCTTTGCCTCACTAACATGTTGTTACCACTCCCTAAGTGTTTTATGAAGGTAATTATGAGATTCTGCGCTTAAAGTTGTCTTTCTAAAGCTTTTACAGAAAATTGCCTTTTCTGCATTATTTTATTATTTTTATTAAAATATTATTTTTAATTAAATATTATTATTTAATATTTTATTATTATTTATTATTTTATGAATATATTTTCGAAAATTACCTTCCTTTAACCTTTTACTTTATAAATTCACTTTTTACCACCCGTAACTTTTAATATTTCTACTTTAACCACCCTAACTTTCAGAAATTACAAAATAACTCCTCAAACACCAAAATATTTACTTCCTTGCCCTTTCTAATATCTAAAAGGTGTTCTTCAATGTTCTTCTCTACACTCAAAGTGTTCTTCGTATATTCTTCAGATTCTTTCTCTGTTTTTACACGTTTTTCAATCTTTTCAGCAACTGATTTTTACCAAAATTCATAATAAATTCCCAGCCACTAAAACCCCATATTTTCCACATGATTTCAACACAAATTGAACCCCAATTTAAGGATTAGGGTTTGGTTTTCCAGCTGCATTCAAGAACATGTTTCATAGCTTGAATATCATCAAATTTCATCAAATTTTCACCAAAATTTCAACAAGAATCACTCATATAAATCATCAATTTCAAGCACAGCCAAACCATATCATAATCACACAACTCAAACACAATCAATCAAGATTAAATTCGTCAAACCCTACCTAGTTTTGCTGCTCCTAATTCGGTTATGTCCTTAGGTGGTCCTTAAGCACTTTTTCCTCCTAAATCACATAAAGAACAACTTTAAAACTCTAAACCATCAACTAAACAAACTTCAGAAGCATCTTAGGAAGGTTATCCAAACCTTAAACGTGTAGGAAATCAAAGATCTTTGGCCCACAAGTCAAGCTAAGCAAGAGATCTAAGGAAGAACATCAAGAAAACACTTGTTTAAGCATGTTTCCTTAAAAACCAAATTGAAGAGGGAGGGAGACAACCATCTCACCTAATTTCTGACTTTGATAAGTTACATGGTTATGTAGAGGAAGAAGAGAGGATCATTTTGGTGAAATCGAAGTTTTGATTTGAGTTTTAGTTCAGAAGAAATCAAGCTTTGAAGATTAAGTGTTCATGAAAGTTTCTCTCTTTTCTCTCTCGTTATTTTCGGCCAAAACAATGAAATGAGACAGCCTTGGAGGTCTTGGGGGTGTAAGGTGAGTTGTGATTGGTTGGCTTGGAGGTGGGTTAAAATAATATTAAAATATCTCAGGTGTATAACTACTAAAGCTAGATGTATCGGAACACTCGTAAAAACATCTCTAAAAAATTATTTTCTGAGCTACTAGCATAAATGACGCTAGTAACATATTTATTATGAGAATAGAATATGTATGATGAGGCCTTAGCATTGCTAAAGTCATCAGAGAGTGCTGGTGCTAAGCTGCACTAGTAAACTGTAAACCCGGTTAAACCGATTTTCTGTTTTTAACTAAAATAGACCAGGTAACCTTATAATATCATTCAATCATCTTATAATACTAATATGATACTAATATTATACTATTATCTCTCTTATATCATGAATTGAGTCCGGTTCGTCAAACTGAGACTATTTACGAAAACTAGAATCAAAACTCCTAACCGATACGGTTCAAAAACTAGGTTCTTCGTGACTATGTTATCTAGCTTTCCTCAGAAAAGGTTCTAGCTTTAGGATGACATAATGACAATGAGGATTGAGATGCTTGATGATACAGCAGAGGTGTTCCCTTTACTGATCTTCCGGAGAAATCCGTACTTTCAGAAAAGATCTCATGTACTCGAAAATCAGGGTTGTTACACTCCACGTTCCTTGTGAAGAGCTCTACAAAACCCACCCAAGAAAGTAGTAAGGTAACCACAAAATCTTTTCATTTCCTCCCTTCAAAGTTCTGAAAATCTAGGATTTTTGATTCAGTGAGTTTTTGTGATTTTGGATATTTAGGTTCACTCTAATCCTTGCTTAGGTTTGGGTTTTGACATCCAAATCTGTTGGGAAAGGTAAGAGGCATTAACACTCTTGTGAAATTTCAATTATAATGAGCCCTAGGTTGATTTGTGATGATCTTTGTACATATAGCTTGTTTATGGTGAGTTTGGAGCTTGTTGATGCTTGTTGGAGGTTCTTGGTGGCATAGATTGTCCTTGAAAGCTTGTCTTGGGCTCAATTTGGGGTTTTGGTGCATATTGGGGATCGGCCAAGGTATGGTTTTGGTTTCCTCTATGTAGTATATAATATTCATGGACACTTAGGATAGTGACCCATAGGATAGGTTTGAATTAATATGGTTGTTGATGATGTATGATGAATTAATATTTATATGTTGGTAAATAATGGATGTTGGGTATTGAATGATGAGGTATGATAATTAATGATGAATTGATGAGCGTTGGTTATGTTGGTGAAAGTGTGGCATGATAATGTATGATAATTGATGATATTGGAGATTTAAATTAAAATTGATGATAATGATGGTTAGTAAGGGTATTATTATGTTTTGATAATGGGAATTGATGATTATATATGGTGGAGTGGTAGTTGAAGTATTGCAAATGGTAAAATCTGATATGGGATGGAATTAATGTGGTTTTGGTTGGTTTGAGTTATGAAGGTTGGTAAATTGAGATCCTTGTTAGTTTAGGTAAAAGTTGGTTTTTAGTAAACTTTGTTCGATCATAACTTTTGCCTCAGTTTTCAAAATTGATTGGGAGTTGTTTGGAATTAAAGCTTATTGAAAACCCTTTAATTTGATATAAAGTTTGTATAATTTGGAATTTTGTAGAGGAAGTTATGATCATTCAAAGTTGGTGTTGAAAATCTGAAATTTTGCAAAGTTGCAGAATATTAGGATTTCTGATATGTGCGCACGCACAGCCTTGTGCGCACACACAACCCTGCAAAAATCTTATTCTGTGCAGATGCACAGACCTGTGCATATGCACATGCAGGAAAAGCCTCTCTGCTTGCAGCGCTAGCACAGCTTGTGCGCGCGCACATCAATGAAGAATTGTGACTTGTACGGACGCACAGCCCTGTGCGTATGCACAAGTCGGGGAGGGTCGTCTGTTGGGGGCGCTCGCACAGCTTGTGCGAGTGAACAAGCTTGTGAATTTTAGTACCTGTGCGTACGCACACTTTTAAAATCTTCCTGGGCGTGCGCATGCACACCCCTGTACGGACGCAACTGCCCTGTTTCATAAATTTAAACTTTTATTTCAACTATTTCACCTTCCCGACGAGGTTGTAGGCTTCCATAACACCTTTTTAGGACTCTTAGGCATTGTTTTGGATACTTGAAAAGTGGGAAAAAATTTAAGGGTTTTAGACGATATTATTATGAAAAATTAGAGAAACGGAGGCTTAGGTTTCTCGTGTACTGAGGATTGGTAGTAGAGTGAGAAGAGGTATGGAAATATGAATTGACAGTGGTTGAGATAAGTCGGGGACTCTGACTGAACTTATGGATTCATGAGATATTGAAAATGTTTTCTGAAAATCACTTAAGTATTGATTTATATTGAGATTATGAGACGCTATGTGACCAGCAGGGGCCGAGGTTGGATCCCGCCTGTCATGGTAGCGGGGTGAGTAAGGGCGGTGGTTTATCCCGCTTGCGCTTAGATGTGAGGTCGGTGGCAATATATCCCGCTCGCATCCTTCGGATCATGAGAGCATACAAGCGCAAAACCCTGGATAGTGATCCGAGCACTATATATCGGGGGTTCCCACACCATGATTCTAAAGGGCAACATCTCCATGGAGATGTGTCGGGATTGGCAGTTGAACCGACAATGTGATATCACAGCTAGTAGGACAGACATTCATGATATGCATTTTCTAACTGTTTGTATGCTTTGCTGACTTGATATTGTTTTCCTATCTGTATAACATGTCTAATTGCTATTTGTATTAATTGCTATATATGCTTCTACTTGTGTTTTACTTGTATTGTATATACATGTGCTTTTTGCTGGGATTGAGGAGGTTCGGAAGGCGGTGGTGATGGGATCGCATGGAGATTAGGTTGGTGAAGGCTGTGGGACAGCGGTGTTCAGTTAGAATAGAAATCCCTTAAGCTAGAATACCCGGTTTATTTATGTTAAGATTTATATAATTATGCTTATTTGGTTTAGAATGCTTTACGTTTGAATCCTTGTAGTGGATATGGAGTCTAGGATTGCCTTTGGCATCCTGGGGTCTTATATCCTACATCTGTTGTTATTTTCAGATGCAGGTCACAATCCACCACGGTGAGTTGTTTTATTATTGACAGGAGCGGAGGATCTGGATACCTTTTTGGAGTCTTTTTGATTTATTATGTATATGTCTCTCACTTTTGAATTTTTGTATTTGGCTAGCCAGCTTAAACTCCACGAGCTGTGGCTAGTTTCTTATAATATTGCACTATTATACTATTATCTTCATTTATATCACATCTGTTTCTTGAGCTTTAAGTTAGACGCTACATTAGTTCATTTTGCGCTTTTAAATCTTATTTTTGGGCTATATCCTTCATCAGGCTTCTAGATTATTTTATTTCTTCTATATATATTATATGTATCAGCTTTAGAATTGTCGTAACCCTTGATTAACCTTTGCTTTATGATGCGAGGTAAAGCTTAGGCTAATTGGGTGTTACATTTAGTGGTATCAGAGCGGTTCGTCCTCGTGAGCCTGAGGGATGGACCGATTGTGCTTCATTGCATACTCTGTGTGTCTTTTCTTTTATGCTATTAGGTTATCTACTTGATATTTCATAGCATGCTTGTTTGTGAGTGCCTGTTTGGGATAATTGAAACACTAGGCTTTTGATATTGAGACTGATCACCTCGATATCGATTATTTTGTGTAGACAGAAAACCCAATGGCCACTCGCGGATGAGGTTGAGCACGTTCACGAGTGAGTAGGGATACGCGACCGGCTGATAATCATGCCGAGTTCATGGCGGTGATGACGACTTTGGCAATCACCATGGAAGCGAATGTTGCTGCGACTCTGCATGCTGTGCAGAGGTTAACCCAACCGGCCAGAAGTGGAAACGACAATGGAGAAGGTACTGAGGACAGCTTGAGTGGTGTTCTGAGAACTCTAGCTGCCTTTCTGAAAGCTAACCCGCCTGCTTTCAATGGTTTGACAAACCATACTAAAGCAAACAATTGGTTCCAAGCTGTAGAGTGTCTAACTCAACATGTACTGTATGACCAGTTCGTGGAGCATACGGCTTATCAACTAGTGGGAGAAGCTCAGCAATGGTGGCAAGGAGAGCGCCAACTACTACACCAACAGAACGTGAATATTACCTAGGCGTTATTCGAGGAAACTTTCTACAGGAAGTACTTTCATGGGTCATTAAGGGAGGCCAGAGAATTGGAGCTTTTACAGGTGAAGCAAGGGTCCATGACTATAGCAAAATACACCAGCAAGTTCGAGTAACTCTGTAGGTTCTCAATGATAAGTCAGGGTACTCCTGAGTCTTAGAAGGGATGAAAATGCATCAAATACGAAGTGGGATTTAGAGAGGATATCAGGCATGCTGTGGCTCCACTTGAGATGAGGAGATTTTCTAAATTGGTGGACACGGCGAGGGTTGTTAAAGAATATACAAGGATGGTAGCCTCGTTAAGGAACACTCATGGAGGGAATACTAGTAGGGAACTCGATGATCACCTCGGACCAAGGGGGCAGAACTTCAAGAAAGATGGACATACTCCTCAGCATCTGCAAGGTCAAGGGAGTTTCGGAAGGGGCAACAAGGCCCAGTTTCATCAGGCGAAAGGAAATTGTCGATGCTATAATTGTGGGAAACCTGGGCATATATCTAAGTATTGTCACCGTGGGAGGAACCGAGATGAGGGTCAGAATCAACAATCGGGCCGTGTGTGTACTTTGGATTAACGTGATGCGACGGGGTCGGATCCTCCGACGAGAGGTAAGCATATGCCTTGAGTATTATATTGCTTGGACCTGAGGATAGCTTGGTTCTACCTTTTTCAAAGTCATCGTTAGGGTTACGAGAGCTTAGGGTTTTGTTGGGAGTAAACTATGAGAAAGGAAGATTCTTATGGCGGTAGCCGAGGATGTCGGGCTTGTGATGACGAACGATCAGAGTGGACGTGCCAGAATGGTTTACAGGTATGACTAGAAGTCATGGCGGTTCCCTGCATGGGTGATGGGCGTGGTTCAGCAATAGTGGCAACGGAAGTACTGACGACGCCTTTGCGGTTTTTAACTATGATTTTTGCTGTTTTAAGGTTTAGAATGATTTCTAATCTTGTTTGCAACTTTGGCTTTCGGTTTTGAAAGTTAGTCGGAACTCTTGATTTAAAAAATATGGTTTAAACGAACAGTGAGTTCTCTGACTTTGTTCAATTGTAAAAATAGTTTCCAACTTCTCTTATCGAAAGGGATTCAATTTGAAAAGTTTAATTTAAGAAAATCATGATTTGAAGTAGGCAACTTCCGAGTAAACTATTTTGAATCCTTTCAAAAAAATTCAACAGTGATCTGGTCTAGAATGAACCGTTTTGAATGATTTGGTTTTGGAACTAAGATTGAAACTTTTGATCAAATGATACAATTCAAAAAGGAAAGTGAGTCCTAAGATTTTGTTAACTTGTGATTTTGGTTTGTAAATTTTAACTTATCAAAAGGGATTTAAATTGAAAGATTTTGATTTAAGGGTTTCAATGAATTTAGGAAAATCATACCTTAAAATGTTTGATTTACAAATAAACGATTTTTTACTCTTTTGACAAAGTTTTAACAATGGGCTCATTTAGATTGAAATTTTTTTAAAGGTTTTGACAAATGTTACAAAATTGGTATTTGGTTTAAGGAAAATTTTCGGATTCTTAATGTCGATTATCAGAGTGACGCAGCAGAAGTTGTACGCTAAGTTGTCGACGTGTGAGTTCTGGAAAGAGGAAGTGAAGTTCTTAGGTCACGTGGTGAGCAAAGGGGGAATAGCTGTAGATCCTTCAAAGGTGGAAACGGTGATGGAATGGGAAAGACCGACAACGGTGACGGAAGTCAGAAGCCTCTTGGGTTTAGCCGGATATTACCGGAGATTCATTGAAGGATTTTCCTGGATTGCACTACCAATGACTAAGTTGACAAGAAAGGAAGTGCCATTTGTGTGGACGTCGGAGTGTGAAGAGAGTTTCCAAACCTTGAAGCAGAAGTTAACGTCAGCACCTATTTTAATCTTATCGGAACCGCATGAACCGTTCGAAGTATGATGTGATGCTTCTCTGAAGGGTTTAGGTTACGTGTTGATGCAACACCGGAATGTGGTGGCTTACGCATCCGTTAGCTGAGACTGCGTGAGGTGAACTACCCAACTCTTGACTTGGAATTAGTGGCAATTGTGTTTGCACTGAAGATTTGGAAGTACCACTTGTTTGGAGTGAGGTTTAGCGTCTTTTTTTTTATCATAAGAGTCTTCAGTACATCTTTAATCAGAAAGAGCTTAATATGCATCAGAGAAGATGGATGGAGTTGCTTAAGGACTACGATTTTAAAATGAGTTATCACCTGGAAAGGCGAAGGTGGTCGCAGACGCATTGAGTCCGAGATCTTTAACAATTGCTTGGATGAGAATCAAGGAAGAGGAGCTAGTGGACAAGCTTGTGGATCTTAAGCTGGACATTGGTGAGGTTGCCGGAAGAACTTGTTTGAACCAGTTGCAGATTTCAGGCACGGTTAAGACGGAGATTCAGAGGGCTCAGCAAGATGAGCGGAAGCTTCAGAAATTGTTCCAACCAGTTGGTGATAAGAGGCGTGAGGATTTCACTAAGGATGATGAAGGATTGTGGAGATATAAGGGGAGAATTTGCATACAGATGTCGGGAGGTTGAGGCAAGAGTTGTTGTCGGTGGCTCACTACAGTGGATTTCCTATTCATCCCAGAAGTGCAAAGATGTAGTATGACTTAAAGAAGATGTTCTGGTGGCCTGAGATGAAAGGTGATGTAGCTACAGTGGTATCCAAGTGTTTGACGTGTCAGAAGGTGAAGATAGAGCATCAGAAGCTGTCACAAATGATACAGCCTCTTGAGATTCCTCAGCGGAAGTGGGAAGGAATCGCAATGGATTTTTTGACCGGGTTACCGAAGACTAGGTTGGGATTTGATGCAGTTTGGATGATCGTGGTTCGCTTAACCAAATCCGCTCATTTCTGTCTACCCGAGTGAACTGTTTTATGGAGGAGTTAGCGAGATTGTATATAAAGGAGATAGTAAGGTTGCATGGTGTGCCGTCGAGCATAGTATCAGACCGTGATCCCTGATTCACATCAAGGTTTTGGGGAGTTTTTCAAAGAGCTTTCGGTACGAAGCTATGTCTCAGTACTGCATATCATCCACAAACGGATGGACAGTCAGAACGGATTATTCAGACATTGGAAGATATGTTAAGAGCATGTATTTCTGAGGGTTACACCGACAACTGGAATTGGAAGAGCGATTATGACCAAGGAGTTGAATCCGAGGTGTATAGGACCATTCGATATTCTAAGGTGATTCAGGCCGGTGGCGTATCAAGTAGCCTTGCCACCCCCTCTGTCTAACTTGCATGACGTATTCCATGTGTCACAACTTCGTAAGTACACGTCGGATGCGGCTCATGTGTTAGAGCCTGAGTCGATCGAGTTGACAGAGGACTTGGTATTCTAAGTGACACCAGTAAGAATCGACGACACCTGTGTGAAGAAACTGCGAGAAAAGGAAGTTTCATTCGTTAAGGGTGCTTGGAGAAGAGCAGGAGTTGGAGAGCATACTTGGGAATCGGAGAACGAGGTGCGTTGGAAACTTGTTGGGTCGGTAATGCTAAAAGTAGAATGCTTCGTGGGGAATATATATATATATATATATATATATATATATATATATATTTTATCGCGTGATTCGGATTTTTCAGGGTAAAAATCTTTTTAGGAGGGGAGGATGTAAGAATCGAATTTTCACGGATAAAATCATTTAAATGCCCAAATTAATTCTGGAAAGTTAAGATGAGAATTTGGGGATTTAAATATGATTTTTGGACTCAGTGGGTCCTTCCGAGTTAGCAAATGTGTTTTCTGTGAAAAACCATAAAAAATCGTGAATCAGCTACCGAACCGGTTGAACCGGTTCAAGTCTGCCCGATGCTGCGCAATAAAAAGTGAAAGCAGTCGAAAACCATAGAAATATATTAGAAATGAAAAACCGGGCGTTAGTTTTAAAGGTTTGGCCCGAAGTTGGGCTAAACGGGCTAAAAACGCTAATGGGTTGGATCGGGCTCAAGTTAGGCCCAAGCCCCACCTTATATAAGTCCATTAAGTGGCAAACTCAACCACTTATAACACCTAATAGCAGCAGCAACGTGAGAGTGAAGAGAGGAGAGGTAAGGGTTTTAGTTACTATTCATCATCATCTTCACAAGCTAATATCTTGAGCTACGGTGCTCCGATCGCTGCACCGTTTGTGGCTACGCGTTCCTTGTGAAGAGCTCTTCAAAACCCACTCAAGAAAGTAATAAGGTAACTACGAAATTTTTTCATTTTCTCCCTTCAAAGTTCCAAAAATCTAGGGTTTTTGATTAGGTGAGTTTTTGTGATTTTGGATGTTTAGGTTCACTCTAATCCTTGCTTAGCTTTGGGTTTTGACATCCAAATCTGTTGGAAAAGGTAAGAGGCATTGAAACTCTTGTGAAATTTCAATTATAATGAACCCTAGGTTGATTTGTGATGATCTTTGAACATATAGCTTGTTTATGGTGAGTTTGGAGCTTGTTGACGCTTGTTGGAGGTTCTTGGTGGCATAGATTGTGCTTGAAAGCTTGTCTTGGCCTCAATTTGGGGTTTTGATGCATATTGGGGATTGGCCAAGGTTTGGTTTTGGTTTTCTCTATGTAGTATATAATATTCATGGACACTTAGGCTAGTGACCCATAGGATAGGTTTGAATTAATATGGTTGTTGATGATGTATGATGAATTAATATTTATATGTTGGTAAATAATGGATGTTCGGTATTAAATGATGAGGTATGACAATTTATGATGAATTGATGAGCGTTGGTTATGTTGGAGAAAGTGTGGCATGATAATGTATGATAATTGATGATATTGGAGATTTAAGTTGAAACTGATAATAATGATGGTTAGTAAGGGTATTATTATGTTTTGATAATGGGAATTGATGATTATATACAGTGGAGTGGTAGTTGAAGTATAGAAAATGGTAAAATCTGATATGGGATGGAATTAATGTGGTTTTGGTTTGTTTGAGTTATGAAGGTTGGTAAATTGAGATCCTTGTGAGTTTAGGTAAAAGTTGGTTTTTGGTGAACTTTGTTCGATCATAACTTTTGCCTCAGTTTTCAAAATTGATTGGGAGTTATTTGAAATTAAAGCTTATTGAAAACCCTTTAATTTGATATAAAGTTTGTAAAATTTGAAATTTTGTAGAGGAAGTTATGATCATTCAAAGTTGGTGTTGAAAATATGAAATTATGCAAAGTTGCAGAATTTCAGGATTTCTGATATGTGCGCACGCACAACCCTGCAAAAATCTTATTCTGTGCGGACACACAGACTAGTGTGTACGCACAGGCAGGAAAAGCCTATTTGCTTGCAGCGCTAGCACAGCTCGTGCGTGTGCACATTAATAAAGAATTGCGACCTGTGCGGACGCACAGCCCTGTTTGCACGCACAAGTCGGGAAGGGTCGTCTGTTGGGGGCACTCGCACAGCTTGTGCAAGTGAACAGGCTTGTGAATTTTAGTACCTGTGTGTATGCATATCCCTTTGCGTATGCACACCTTCAAAATTTTCTTGGGCGTACGCACGCACACGCCTGTGCAGACGCACACGCCATGTTTCATAAATTTAAACTTTTATTTCAACTATTTCACCTTCCCCACGAGGTTGTAGGCTTCCATAACACCATTTTAGGACTCTTGGGCATATTTTTGGATACTTGAAAAGTGGGAAAGGATTTAAGGGTTTTAGACGATATTATTATGAAAAATTAGAGAAATGGAGGCTTAGGTTTCTGGTGTACTGAGGATGGGTTGGCAGAGTGAGAAGAGGTATGGAAATATGAATTGATAGTGGTTGAGATGAGTCGGGGACTCTAACTGAAATGATGAATTCATGAGATATTGAAAATGTTTTCTGAAAACCACTGAAGTATTGACTTATATTGAGATTATGAGACGCTATGTGCCCGGCAGGGGCCGAGGTTGGATCCCGCCTATCGTGGTAGCGGCGGCAGCGTAAGGGCGGTGGTTTGTCCCGCTGATGCCAGGGCATTTTGGCCAGTTTCACTGACCTTTTCTTTATGGTTTTAGGGTAGTTTCATGCACTTTCTTAGGAAATAAGCAAGTTTTGAGTAAATAATCACTTACATCTTGATTCAAGCAAACATTGTGAATTTTACATGATTTCATGAGAATTATGCATGAATTAAATGACAAAATTGAATGATGCATGTCTCATAACTTTGATTAGAGCTTTGATGCACTTTATTGCTTGATTTCAGGACAAAGGAAGCAAGGAAGAACCACGTTAGTAGCCACGTTAGTCTAGCTAACGTGACCACTAACGTGGAATGGAGGCTAGCTTGCAACGTTAATGAGAAAAGTGTTTGCCATTAACGCCTTCGTGAGCCATCATAGCCCACGTTAGTTGCCACGTTAACTATGTTAACGTGGAAGCTAACGTGGAAGAGAAGTAGAACTCCAACTTTAGTGGTAAAAGTAAGTGCCACTAACGTTCCAAAGTGGCAGCTGGCCACGTTAAGAGTCACGTTAACTCAGTTAACGTGAACTCTAACGTGGATGAGGAAAATAATGCCAACGTTAGTGACACTCACCTTTGTCACTAACGTTGGACTAAGCTCATATTTGCCACGTTAAGAGTCACGTTAACCTAGTTAACGTGGACTCTAACGTGGAGGGAGCAAGGAATCACTAATGTTAGTGACACTCACCTTTGTCACTAACGTTGGATTAAGCCACTATGAGCCACGTTAGTTGCCACGTTAATTACATTAACGTGGAAGCTAACGCAGAGAAGAGGGTTGATGAGCCAACGTTAGTGACACTCACCTTTGTCACTAACGTTGGAGATGGCTATCAATACCACGTTAAAAGTCACGTTAACCTAGTTAACGTGAACTCTAACGTGGGAAGTAGGGGCGTTTTGAAGCGTTAGTGACAAAGGTAAGTGTCACTAACGCTCTCGAAGATTTGGCAAGCCTACGTTAAAGGCCACGTTAACTATACTAACGTGAACTCTAACGTAGGGAGAAAGGGGTACTCTCAATGTTATTGGAAAAGGTAAACCCCAGTAAAGTTTGCAAAGGGCCAATAAGCAACGTTAGTGGTCACGTTAGTGCCACTAACGTTGAAGTTAACGTGGACCTTTTTTGGGTTAGGAATGTTAGTGAAAAAGGTGATTGTCACTAACGTTCTCGACCCCACAGTTTCACTTAACGTTAACACCACTAACGCCCCAAGCTAAAGTCTATACCTACCGCACACTTTCTCTACAAGTAAAGCTGAGCCCACTAAAGAAGATAACTGCTTCAACTCAAGATCCAAAGGCCCATATCCAAGACTTGAAGAAGCAACTAGAAGATCAGAAGAATAGTATAAATAGGGAGAACTTTGAACTAGAAAGAGCTTTTGGGGCATTATTAGAATTACTCTCTGTATTTTTTACTTTCTCTACAACTTCTAGTTTAACTTTTCAGAATGCATTCTCCATCTTTGTTTTCCATTCCCAGAGCTATGAACAACTAAACCTCTTTCATTGGGTTAGGGAGCTCTGTTGTAATTTGATGGATCAATAATAGTTTTCATTATTCTTCTTCTTTCTTTTCTCTTGATTTTACTAGAAAGCTTTCAATCTTCATCCAATTGAGTAGTTATCTTGGTAAAGAAGCTATTCATACTTGGATCTCTTCAGAACCTTGGAAGAGGAATGAAGAGATCATGATAGAAATGCTTTCTCATGTTGGACCAAATTGGGGTTTGGATGGATATAGTGACATATAATCCTACCAACACTTTGATTTGGAAATACATGTGGTATAATCAGTGACCATACCTCATCTCTTCTCATGAGCAATTGGACCAAGAAATTGGTTATTGATCAAGATTTGAGAGATTGAATTACCAAGGAATTGGAATTCAATCACTTAAGATTGCCAAGGAGATCAATGAATGCATTGATTGAGGAAGAGATGAAAATGAACTTGATCTGGAGGATGCAACATCTCCGAAGCCCAATGAACTCCCCATTTCTGATCTTACCCATTCTCTTTAATTTCTGCCAATTACTTCTATGATCATCTTCCCCATTCCCATTTAAGATTCTGCAATTTATTTCCCGTCATCTATTTTCAGCTCTTCATTTCCAGCATTTACATTTTCTGCTATTTACTTTCCCGCTATTTAATTTCTTGCAACTCTCAAACCAAATTCTGCTTAGCTCAACTAGAACATTCTTCCAATTAAAGTTGCTTGACCAATCAATCCCTGTGGGATTCGACCTCACTCTATTGTGAGTTTTTACTTGACGACAATTCGGTATACTTGCCGAGGGAGATTTGTTAAGAAACAAGTTTCTGTGCATCAAGTTTATGGCACCGTTGCCGGGGATTAATTTTGTATCAACAATGATTAAATTGGTAGATAACTAGATTGAGCATTTTCCTTTTGTTTGATTTAGTTTCATCTGAGTAATTTACTTTCAGTTTTAGTTATTTCTTTCCCTTTACCTTTCACCCATTAGTGGTGTTACCTACATTTTGTTTTAATATTTGGTTACTGACCCACTAACTGTTTGATATATTGCATCACTCACACTAACAGCATTTCTGCAGAAAATATTATCTGCATCTATCTTTCTTGCTTGTGCCTTATTGGGTGTATGACAGGTAGAAGAAGCAGGGCTTCAACTACCTTTGATTCTGAACCTGAGAGGACCTTCTTTAGATTAAGGAGGGAAGCAAGAGGGAAGAGAGTAGTTGGTGCTGAGGAAGAGGAGGAGTACTTTGAACCAGACATGGATGAGAATATGGAGAACCATCATGAAGAAGAGGCTCACAACCATGGCAGAGAAGGTCCAACGCATCAGGCTGGACAAGAGAGAAGAGTTCTGGGTTCTTACATCAACCCAAATCCAGAAAACTGTGGAAGTAGCATCCAAAGGCCAACCATACATGCCAACAACTTTGAACTAAAGCCACAGCTCATCACCCTTGTTCAGAACAATTGTTCATTCGGAGGAAGTGTCCAAGAAGACCCCAATCAACATCTAACCACCTTCCTGAGGATATGCGATACTGTAAAGTCTAATGGTGTTCACCCTAACACCTATAGACTACTTCTGTTTCCCTTCTCACTCAAGGACAAAGCATCTAAATGGCTGGAATCCTTTCCAAAGAAGAGTTTAGCAACCTGGGAAGACGTGGTGAACAAATTCTTGGCAAGATTCTATCCTCCTCAACGAATCAACAGGTTGAGAGCTAAGGTACAAACCTTCAGGCAGCAAGATGGTGAGACTCTATATGAAGCATGGGAGAGGTTTAAGGACCTGACAAGAAGATGCCCGCCAGATATGTTCAATGAATGGGTGCAGTTGCACATTTTCTATGAAGGCCTTTCGTATGAATCAAAGAAGGCAGTAGACCACTCATCCGGGGGATCTCTGAACAAGAAGAAGACCATTGAAGAAGCCATAGATGTCATTGAGACTGTAGTAGAGAATGACTACTTCTATGCTTCTAAAAGAGGCAACACTAGAGGAGTGATAGAGCTGAACAATGTGGATGCACTGCTAGCTCAAAACAAGCTTATTACCAAGCAGTTGGCTGACCTTACCAAAAAGATGGAGAGGAATCAAGTGGCAGCAATCACCACTTCAGTAGCAGCTCAAGAAGGAGTGAATGAAGAAGCAGAGGGTGATCAGGAACAAGCCAACTACATTGGAAATTCACCTAGGCAGCACCATGACCCATACTCCAAAACATATAATCCCGGTTGGAGGAACCACCCAAACTTTGGGTGGGGAAACCAACAGGATCAAGGCCAAGATCAGAGACGCCACAACCCCATTAGCAATGCAGCTCACCAACACTCCACACAGAGGTCATATCAACACCCACCTAACAACACTTCTCAACTTCCATACCAAAGTCAAAATGGCCCTTCTCATCCTTCCAATCTCAACTCTCCATCATCAGAAGAAAGACTCTCAAGGATTGAAACTCTACTTGAAGGCATATGCAAGGAGATCCAAGATAGTAAGATGTTCCGAGAGGAAGTGCGATCCAACATGCAAAATCAAGATGCTGCCATCAAGAAACTTGAGACACAAATTGGCTACCTATTTCAGCAAGCTCCTGGCCATGACCATTGCAGCAACATTGAGTTAAGGCCAAGGGAGGAGTGTCAAGCTATCACCCTCAGAAGTGGGAAGAAATTGAAGGAGACTTCCAAGCAACCACAAGAGAAAGATTCAATTGGAAGAAAGGAGGAACAAGATGAAGTTCAAGTCCCCACCTCCAACTCACATCAAAAGGAAGAAGAGCTGAAGCCATATGTTCCGAAAGTCCCATATCCTCAACAATTGAGGAAGAAGGGGGATGACAGCCAATTCTCCAAATTTTTAGAAATCTTCAAGAAACTGCAGATTAACATACCATTTACTGAAGTAATAGAGCAAATGCCGCTCTATGCTAAGTTCTTGAAGGAGTTGATGACCAAGAAGAGAAGTTGGAAGAACAACGATACTGTGATACTAACCGAGGAATGCAGTGCCATCATTCAGCATAAACTGTCCCAGAAATTGAAAGATCCTGGGAGCTTCCAGATTCCTTATATTATAGGAGAAATAATAGTGGAGAAGGCTCTATGTGATTTAGGAGCCAGCATAAATCTGATGTCTGTAGCTATGATGAGAAAAATGAAGATTGAAGAGGCCAAACCAACAAAAATGGCTTTACAACTGGCAGACCGATCATTCAAGTTTCCTTACGGCATAGTGGAAGACTTGCTAGTGAAGGTAGGAGACTTTATCTTTCCAGCAGACTTTGTAGTGTTAGACATGAAGGAAGGAGCTAAGGCTTCTATCATCTTGGGTAGACCATTCTTAGCTACTGCTGGAGCTGTCATCGATGTCCAAAAGGGCGAACTTACCCTTAGATTACACAATGAAACAATGATGATCAATGTGTTCAAGGCCATGAACTACCCACAGGAACCATTAGGAGAATGTATGAGGTTGGACTCACTGGAAGATGTAGTACAAGAGACTTTTGAAGAAGAAGAACTTGAGGGGTTAACAGAAGAGGAGGAATCAGCATCAAGCGAAGAAGCTGCAACAGCTGAGGTTCAAGCTCAGTGCACAATAGAGGAGAAGAATGGAAAGAAAGAAGCACCCAAACTTGAACTAAAGGCACTACCACCCACTCTCAAGTATGCATATCTAGGAGAAAATGAAAGTTATCCAGTGATCATAAATTCATCCCTCAGCCAAGAACAAGAGGAAGAGCTACTCCAAGTATTGCAAAGGCACAAAGATGCCATAGGATGGACCTTGCTGACTTGAAGGGAATCAGTTCGGCCATATGTATGCATAAGATACTGTTGGAAGATGATGCCAAACCATCCATTCAACCCCAAAGGAGGTTAAACCCAGTCATGAAGGAAGTGGTACAGAAAGAAGTCATGAAGTTGTGGCAAGGAGGAGTGATCTATCCGATCTCAGACAGCCCATGGGTCAGCCCTGTACAAGTTGTCCCAAAAAAGGGAGGAATCACTGTAGTCCCCAATGAGAAGAACGAACTAATCCCTACATGGACCGTCACAGGATGGCGGATGTGCATAGACTACAGAAAACTCAATGAAGCTACACGAAAAGATCATTTCCCCCTTCCTTTCATGGATCAGATGCTGGAAAGACTTGCAGGACATGCATATTACTATTTTCTCGATGGTTATTCAGGATATAACCAAATAGTGGTTGATCCAAGAGACCAAGAGAAAACCTCCTTTACTTGCCCATATGGAGTGTTTGCCTACAGGCGCATGCCATTTGGGCTATGCAATGCACCTGCAACCTTCCAACGCTGCATGCTCTCCATTTTCTCAGATATGATAGAAAAATTCATCGAAGTCTTTATGGATGACTTCTCAGTATTCGGAGATTCCTTTCCTAATTGTCTAAATCACCTAGCCCTGGTGTTAAAGAGATGTCAAGAGACCAATCTGGTCTTGAACTGGGAGAAATGTCACTTCATGGTAACAGG
Organism: Arachis hypogaea; assembly: GCF_003086295.3. Classification (NCBI taxonomy): domain Eukaryota; kingdom Viridiplantae; phylum Streptophyta; class Magnoliopsida; order Fabales; family Fabaceae; genus Arachis; species Arachis hypogaea. Next base: position 78,346,821 of record NC_092052.1, read on the forward strand.
AGGAATAGTCCTTGGCCATAAGGTGTCTAACCAGGGCATTGAGGTAGACAGAGCTAAGGTGGAACTCATTGAAAGATTACCTCCACCAAGTGATGTCAAGGCAATTAGGAGTTTTTTAGGGCATACTGGCTTTTACAGACGGTTTATTAAAGATTTTTCAAAGATAGCCAAGCCCTTAAGCAATCTCCTTGTATCTGATACACCATTTGTCTTTGATGAAAAGTGCATGCTAGCTTTCGAAAACTTAAAAAAAGGCTGTCCTCTGCCCCTATCATTTCCCCACTTGATTGGAACTTACCATTTGAACTGATGTGCGATGCATCTGACTTCGCAGTTGGGGCAGTGTTAGGACAGAGGAAAGAGAACTTAGTCCTTGTAATATACTATGCCAGCAAAGTCCTCAATGATACTCAAAGAAACTATACCACTACTGAAAAGGAGTTGCTGGCAATAGTTTTTGCATTTGACAAGTTTAGATCATACCTCATTGGTGCCAAAGTAATCGTTTTCACAGATCACACAGCACTTAAATATTTGTTTGCCAAGCAAGAATCAAAATCAAGACTAATAAGATGGATCTTGTTGTTGCAGGAATTCAACATTGAAATTAGAGACAAGAAGGGAGTGGAGAACAAGGTAGCGGATCACCTGTCCAGAATCCCTCATGATAAGGGTGGAACACACGGTACAAGTGTGAATGAATGTTTCCCAGATGAGCAGTTAATGACAGTTCACAAAGCACCTTGGTTCGCAAACATTGCCAATTTCAAGGCAACCGGGGCTTTACCTCCAGAGATCAACAAACATCAAAAGAGAAAGCTCATCAATGATGCGAAATATTTTGTCTGGGATGATCCATATCTCTTCAAAAAGTGTCCAGATGGAATCCTGAGAAGATGTGTTTCGAAAGAAGAGGGACGAGAGGTCTTGTGGAACTGCCACGGCTCATGCTATGGAGGCCATTTTGGAGGGGACAGAACTGCAGCCAAGGTGTTACAAAGCGGATTCTTTTGGCCCACCCTTTTCAAGGATGCCAAAGAACTGGTAAAGAATTGCAATGAATGTCAAAGAGATGGAAACTTACCCAAAAGAAATGAGATGCCACAAAATTTCATCTTAAAACTGGAACTGTTTGATGTGTGGGGAATCAATTTCATAGGACCATTCCCAACTTCATATTCAAACAAGTACATCTTGGTAGCAGTGGATTATGTTTCCAAGTGGGTAGAGGCTATTGCAACCCCAACGAATGATAACAAGATGGTCATGAACTTCCTCAGAAAGAATATCTTTAGCCGGTTTGGAGTCCCACGAGCACTCATCAGTGATGGAGGGAGCCATTTTTGTAACAGACCACTAGAAGTTCTCCTCCTATGATACGGGGTGACACACAAGATTTCCACGCCTTACCACCCCCAAACAAGTGGACAAACTGAGATATCTAACAGAGAGCTTAAAAGGATTCTGGAAAAGACTGTGGGAGCATCAAGAAAGGATTGGTCGAAGAAGCTGGATGATGCTCTGTGGGCATACAGAACGGCATTCAAAACACCAATCGGGATGTCTCCATACCAACTGGTGTATGGAAAGGCTTGTCATCTACCATTGGAGCTAGAACACAAAGCCCTCTGGGCTCTCAAGCTGCTAAATTTTGATAGCATTTCTGCTGGTGAAAAGAGGGTCTTACAGCTACAAGAAATGGAGGAGTTCAGATCTCAAGCCTATGAAAATTCCAAGATTTATAAAGAAAAGGCAAAGAGAAGGCACGACCTCCATTTGACACCCAGGAGCTTCGAAGAAGGACAGCAAGTGCTCCTCCATAATTCCAAATTAAGACTTTTCCCTGGGAAACTCAAATCAAGGTGGTCAGACCCTTTCTTGTCACAAAGGTCTCGCCGTATGGGCACATAGAAATCATGGAGGAAAGTTCAAAGAGGACGTTCACTGTGAACGGACAAAGGCTCAAACACTACATGGGAAACATAGGGGAAAACCCCAAAGTGAAGTATCACCTCAAATAATGGAGGAATCGTCGAGCTAGCGGTGCTAAAAGAGCGCTTCGTTGGGAGGCAACCCAACCTAAGGTAGTTTTCTTTTCATTTGCATTTTAATAAAAATCACAAGTAGTTTTCCCCGTATTGTGAGGAGCTAAGTTTGGTGTTACACACCAAAGCAATACAAGAGTGAGTGTGTAATTCTAAGTTTGGTGTTCTACCAAGGATTTCAGTTAGAATCACACTACACTCCTTCAAGGGAAAATTGCTAGATCCAACCAATCAGGGGAACCACTTAACAGTAGTTAGTTTCTAGTTCATAGTTGTTTTGCTGATAATAATACATGAGCTTTTCTACATGTATTCAACCTGCTGTATTAGGCAAGGAACTAAGTTTGGTATTCACACACCAAGTTAAGTTCAAAAATTCACAAGCATACATGCATACTAACTATTTCTCAAGTGCTTTGGGAACAAGCAACTTCCAACGACTTTGCAGGAATCTCCTGGAGAATTGGTGCACCATCATCCAAGAAGGCAAAGAAAGATGCAAAAATTATGGATGATGACAAACAAGAAGGAGAGCGCGAACAACCTCATGAGTAAAAGGTGGTGGAGTTCCCTCATTATCCCATCTTTTTCAAGTTTTAAATAAGGAAAATCATGTATGAAATAGAACATGCTTCCATGTTAGTTTAGGTTTTTTAATGCTGTCTTTAGTATTTTTCTTGCCTTTTTCATATGTGTGCTGGTTCAAGTCACCTGTCTTCATTTTCACCTTGCTTACTTGTATGTTTGTCCTTTTAAGCTAAATAAAAAGAGATGTTATGAAAGACCAGAGTGGAGTTTAATTTGTGGAGTAAGTCCTTAAATTTGTGGTGTAGTAATCACTTAGCTAAGTTAGTTCACCAACAAGGTGGGAAGGCAACTATCTGTCCTGAATCATATGCTTGAAACACACCCCATGAGACTAACTAAATAATAAGATCCCAGTAAGAAAAAGGAAAAGAACCCTAAGAGTTGAAAAAGAAAGAAAGGTAATAAAGAATAAGGCTAGGCACCAAGGACTTGAACCTTGAGGGATGTGTCTGTGGTGCTCTTGTACCAAGGATCTGCTTGGATGAATAAGTTCTTAGGAGTGCTTCATCACTTGGTAACTTGGGTTAACTAACCCGGGATTATCAACTGAAAATCCACTATCAAGAGCAACCTTGCTACAGAACATTTAGTAACCCAAAGAGGTGCTGGACACCAAGACCTCAAGGAAAGAAAATAACAAACCATGTGCCTGTGGTGTGCATGTATGAGGGAGAGAGACTTGAGGGAGTAAGTCCTTAGGGGTGTTTTAACACCTAGCACCTTGAACTAACTGGTTCGGGAGTGTTGGCTGAAAACTTATCTTAAAGAGTCGCCCTCTCACAGAACACTTAGCCTAAGGATGCAATAAACCTTGGAAAGACAAAGGGATCAATAAATAACAGTCTCAAAGGGTGCCATCAAGTGAGTATTCCAAGGCATGATAAAGGTCTGAAAGTCAGT